>NC_139569.1:39648781-40076756 GCF_965112155.1 Podarcis liolepis
TTGTTTATATTTTAATTTGAAACTCCATGTATTCTTTTAAAATGTTGACTGCAACATTTTAATAATTGGGAAGGAGGCTAGCTAGATAAACACAGACCTTTTTTATCGAGGATTCCTCTCTGCCAATGCCAAGCTGTGGATGCACATCGTGTCAACTGGCTGATGAATAGAGCCCTTGCTCTGGGTGAGGTCCAGTTGGAAATATTTGAGGTTTTGAAAGCCGTCCAAGTCCTGGAAGGGTTTTATATCTTAGTTCACTGGCAGGCTGACTTATACTGGGAGGGGAGGTGGAGATGGGGCATAGTATGACCCAGCACTTCTGTCTCCTTGCATTTTAATCTTGGTGCTTTTAAATTTTAGTTTCGTCAGCAATGTACTTTCTCTAAAACGGTTCTGTTGTGTTTGGAAATCCAAGCAGAATGGAACTCCACAGCCCCTGTGCATTTATGCGCATGGGCTTAACCTGATTATTTTGCATGACTTTATATGGGAATTTTTGACACAATTTATTCTGATTTTGTTAGCCACTGGGGAGCGAGGGAATTGCCCTGCCTTCTGAAAATCTTTTTTAGCAGTCTCTCGGGTTGCTGTGGTTTCCATAGGCATTGCTGTCACACTTTCAAGCATACCTTCATGAGGCCCTGGAAACTTGCTTGGGGAAGGAAACCCCTACAAACTATGTAAGCAGATACTGGCTGCATTCAGACGTAATGGCAAACCACAATTTAGTGTTATGTGCAGTAGCAGCAGCAGCAGCAGCAGCAGGAGGAGGAGGAGGAGCAGGCCTCAGACTCTTGTTTTCCCCCGGGACACAAGAGGAGAATAGAAGCTTCTGGTTCATTCCTGAGAAACCATAGTCTGGAATTGCCTACAAACCAGAGCTCCTGAGCACAGCAGAAGTTTTTAATCTCCCATCATGCACAGAGAAAGGTGGGGGGAACGTATACACTGCTGCTTTGTGCACATTATGGCAAGCCATAGTTTGCCCCAACATCTGAACCATTGTCTGAAACAGAATTCTATGCCTGATACAGTGGTACCTCGGGTTACATACGCTTCAGGTTACAGACTCCGGTAACCCAGAAATAGTACCTCGGGTTAAGAACTTTGCTTCAGGATGAGAACAGAAATCGAGTGGCGGCGGCAGCAATGGGAGGCCCCGTTAGCTAAAGTGGTGCTTCAGGTTAAGAACAGTTTCAGGTTAAGAACGGACCTCCGGAACGAATTAAGTACTTAACCACTGTACTGCAGTCTGGTTTTTTTCTCTCCACCTGAGCTTGCATGAAATCTTGGATTGATTGATTGATTTAATATGTTACCCGTCTGACTGGGCTGCCCCAGCCACTTTGGGCAGCTCCCAACAAAATATTAAAAATGCAACAAAACATCAACTGTTAAAAACTCCCTGAACAGGGCTGCCTTCAGATGTCTTCTGAAAGTCAAATAGTTGTTTATCTGTTTGACATCTGATGGGGGGGGGGGGCATTTCACAGGGCAGGGAAGGCCCTCTGCCTGGTTCCCTGTAGCGTCACATCTCACAGTGAGGGAACCGCCAAAAGGCCCTGGGAGCTGGACCTCAGTGTCTGAGCTGGACAATAGAGGTGGAGATGCTCCTTCAGGTATACAGGCCTACATTCAGCCCTGGGGATATTTGGAGAAGACCTAGTTCTGACATAACATTTTGAACCTCCAGATATTGTTGGGCAATGGTTAGGGGTGGTGAAAATGGTAGTTTAGCAACATCTGGCTGGCCATTCTCACTCCAATCTAGAAGGAAAATATGAAGCTGTTTATATCAAATCTGACTGTTGGTTTGTCTAGCGCAGGCTTGTCTTCTGTGTGCCTGATGGAGGCACTCTGTGGTCTCAGATAAAAGTCTTTCTCATAGAATCATAGAATCATAGAGTTGGAAGAGACCACAAGGGCCATCACGTCCAACCCCCTGCCAAGCAGGAAACACCATCAGAGCACTCCTGACATATGGTTGTCAAGCCTCTGCTTAAAGACCTCCAAAGTAGGAGACTCCACCACACTCCTTGGCAGCAAATTCCACGGTCGAACAGCTCTTACTGTCAGGAAGTTCTTCCTAATGTTTAGGTGGAATCTTCTTTCTTGTAGTTTGGATCCATTGCTCCGTGTCCGCTTCTCTGGAGCAGCAGAAAACAACCTTTCTCCCTCCTCTATGTGACATCCTTTTATATATTTGAACATGGCTATCATATCACCCCTTAACCTCCTCTTCTCCAGGCTAAACATGCCCAGCTCCCTTCTCACCACCTGCTCTGTTAAAGTAGACATTTTGGGAATTAAACTGGACACAACCTTCATTTGTTTTGCCACTGAGCTGTGGGCCCTCTCAAAATGGGCTGACTTTTGTGGATTTCTGCAGACCTGGATGCTTGTTTTTTGGCTTCTAAGAGTTCAGTGCGGGCAACTTGTTTCCAGGCAGCCACATGAATGGCATCTGCCCCAAATCATGGGATTTTTCTATGAACCAATTAAGCAAAGGACCCCTTTGGGCAAGACCATGTGTTTGCATGTGTATGCATTCAAGCAAATAGTTTCAGAAGCAGTTCCACGAATGCAAAAATGCCACCTGGGAACTGGCCCAACCAGAAGATCTGTGCTTCGGGGGAAATATTTTTGAAATCTTAGAAGATGTTTACTTAAAAGTCTAAATATGAGCAAGTTATAATGGGGGAGTTTGTAGCTGTTTAATAGTGGCATGGATACTGTCACTTTGTAAGGTGACAGTTAGACCAACTGACCTTTTAAACTGTGTTTGTGGGGTTATTGTTTGCTATTATGGGATGTTTTGTGGGTTTTTGTAACCAACCCCGTGATCCTCGGATGAAGGGCGGTACAGACATTTAATAGTAATAATTTTATATGTTGTTTTTACTAATATATGCCTTGTGTGCATGCTATCCCATAATATTATTATTATAAAATGTTGTTGTTGTTGTTGTTGTTGTTGTTATTATTATTATTATTATTATTATTATTATTATTATTATTATTATATACACATATTTGTACATGCTCTTAGGTTGGAGAACTCCATCACAAGATTCAGAAGGATAGTTGTGTTTCGGAAAGCAAAATTAGGTAGGCTAATTTCTTCCCAATCATGACCCTTATTTCTGTTATCCGTGTTCTGGTGTGAGTACAGTGGTACCTCAGGTTACAGACCCTTCAGGTTACAGACGCTTCAGGTTACAGACTCCGCTAATGCAGAAATAGTACCTCGGGTAAAGAACTTTGCTTCAGAATGAGAACAGAAATCACACGGCAGTGGCAGGGCGGCAGTGGGAGGCCCCATTAGCTAAAGCGGTACCTCAGGTTAAGAACAGTTTCAGGTTAAGAACGGACCTCCAGAATGAATTAAGTTATTAACCTGAGGTACCACTGGTCCCCTCCTCTCCTGGGATTTTTCCAAGCAACCTCAGACAGCATCTATGTGCAGCCTGATGCTGCTCTGCCCTTTTCAGCCCTCTTCTGCTTCTGGGAGATCAGCGAATAGGGGAGCTTGTTACAGCAGGAGAGGTAGACACCCATGACTCTTTACTAGCCTGACTCCATTCTGCCTCTGCTTCAGCTTCTGCCTTTGATTCTGGACTTCTCTCTGCCACCGACTCTCCCAGCTCACTAAGCCCTGTACCCTCTTCAGCTTTTGACACCTCCTCTTCCCCCTCTCTTCCCTCTGACCACCCATCGTTGTCCCACCACCAATCCCCAGGCTCTGAGCCTTCTTCACTTGGTGGTTCACCAGCTGGTTCCTCCCACCGTTCCTCTGCTTCCAATCATTCCATGACAGCCAAGATAGTTTATACAGTCGTACCTTGGTTCTCGAATGGAATCTGTTGGGCTTCCAAAAACGTTTGAAAACCAAGGTGTGGCTTCCAATTGGCTGCAGGAGCTTCCTGCACTCAACTGGAAGATGCGTCGGATGTTCGGCTTCCAAAAAACGTTCGCAAACCTTGAACACTCATTTCTGGGTTTGCGGTGTTGGGGAGCCAAAATGTTTGAGTCGCAAGGTGTTTGAGAACCAAGGTATGACTGTATTGGGGAAAACAGTCTTTTAGGTGCTTGTTTCCATTCTGTTATCCATGCAGCTTTAGAGCAGTGTTGGGGAACCTGTGGCCTTCCAAATGTTGTTGGACTACAACTCCCATCACCCCTTGCTATTTATCATGGCGCTGGGGTGTGCTCTTTTATCTATGGATTTTTAAAAAAATATTTGTCTGTGTTACACATGGAATTATCTTTAGTTGTTCTTGCGAATGGGGTTGTTTTTAGTTGCTCTTATTGTCGAGTTGTTGTTCTTACTGTGCAATCACTTCGAGATGTTGTATGGGAGGGAATTCATAAGCGGAATCAAATAAATAAATATTCAGTGGGTTGAATGGCATTCCTCAGCTTTTATCCTGGAACCTCGAGAACAGTCCAGACAGTTGGATATTAAACCAATAAAACACTCAGAGCAACTGTAGAAGACAGAAGTAAGTTTAACAAAACACGGGTTTGGGTTCAAATGTGTGCTGGGGTTGCCTTAACCCAGATGAGTGTGAAGAAGAAAAGGCTTTGAGATCCTTGTGGGTTGGAAGACCAGTAACGCTGGACAAATTTCTCTGAGCGACATGTCTGAGCTGTCACATTGCTGCCAATGTTCTTCTCCAATGTGCAATGCTAGGGGAGGGCTTTTGGTAGACTCTAGGGCAGAGGTGGACTGGCTGCAGTCTGACATGTTTGTATTTTTACTAGGATTCCTGTGGTCTACTGAACTGGATGTACAAAGCAAGAGTGCAAACTCAGACTCTCTCCACTATGGGGAAGATAAATCTGTCTATCTCCAGGCTTGGTCACCCACGCGTGTGTTCGCCCATAAATCTGCCCCATCTCGTTTCTGCATAATAAGCCGAGAACCATAGAGATGCGCATCTAAGCTGTATTTAAGCATGCGTTTCCAAGCACACTTCGGTCCCTTCCGCATATAAAATCTTTGGGGCTCAGAGCTCTCGCTGCAGTGACTGGTGGGGCGTGAGAGCAACTTGAGGGAAAACCAACCCAAGACCCTCAGCTACAGGTTCAGCCAGTGACCTGCCAAACCCACAGGAATCCTCTCTGGGGTCAACTGCAACTCCCCTCAGGTCCCCTCTGTGTTGTCCTTCCTCAGACCCATGTGCAGGTCAAAGTTCTAAGTGTGTTTTCTTGTTGATGCTGTTCTGAATTCTGTTGCAGTCATCCTCCCCCACAAAATAGGTAAAGGTAAAGGGACCACATCGTGATCTTTTCCGCCTGCTGTAACAACCGTAACATGCTGTGCCAGCTGCTGTACAATTCCTAACTGAATCAAGATGGAACTTCTTAATTCTAGTAAAAGGCAAAGGGACCCCTGACCATTAGGTCCAGTCATGGACGACTCTGGGGTTGCGGCGCTCATCTCGCTTTATTGGCTGAGGGAGCCAGCGTACAGCTTCCGGGTCATGTGGCCAGCATGACTAAGCCGCTTCCGGTGAACCAGAGCAGCGCATGGAAACACCGTTTACCTTCCCGCAGGAGCGGTACCTATTTATCTACTTGCACTTTGACGTGCTTTAGAACTGCTAGGTGGGCAGGAGCTGGGACCGAGCAATTGGAGCTCACCCCGTTGCGGGGATTCGAACCGCCGACCTTCTGATCGGCAAGTCCTAGGCTCTGTGCTTTAACCCACAGCGCCACCCACATCCCTCCCCCACAAAATAGTCAGTGGTAATTGAAGTAATTATAAGAATTAGTCTCAAAGTTTTGCACGCTGCATTGGGTTAAGCAGTTCTAAGTGTGCAATGAACTCTGACAACGTCAGAACGAATGCTGGCGTCAGAGTTCCATTTTCTCTTATTTTCTTCAGCGGGCTTTGAGCAAACAAGGAAGGCAAACTGTTCTTTTGATTCTCTACCACACCTCACCCCAGATTTTGCCAGACTAGCTCTGTGCATCCAAGAAGGAGCTGTAAAATGCAAGAATGGGATCCTGTCCCTCCGTCCGTCCCCTTCCCTTCCCAGGTTTTCTTTTCATACGAAAGGGAAATTATGTATGCTTCATGTTTGGTTCCAGGAAAGGGAATTGTGTCCATTGGATAAACTAGCATGATCGAGCTGGAAATCTGAGAGAATGAGAACAAAAACTTAATGAGGTGGAAAAAATGAGGCTGTGTACTGGTTTGAGATCCTGTCCAAGATAATTTGGGGTTGGAAGGCTGAGCATCTGATCTGCATGCAGGTAATGGGTTCAGTCCCTGGCATCTCTAGGTGAGACTGGGAGAGACTTCCTGTCTGGTATCCAGCAGAGCTGCTTCCAGTCAGTGTAGGCGATACTGAACTGTTGTTGTTTAGTTGTGTCCGACTCTTCGTGACCCCATGGACCAGAGCACGCCAGGCACTCCTGTCTTCCACTGCCTCCCGCAATTTGGTCAAACTCATGCTGGTAGCTTCGTGAACACTGTCCAACCATCTCGTCCTCTGTCGTCCCCTTCTCCTTGTGCCCTCCATCTTTCCCAACATCAGGGTCTTTCCCAGGGAGTCTTCTCTTCTCAGGAGGTGGCCAAAGTATTGGAGCCTCAGCTTCAGGATCTGTCCTTCCAGTGAGCACTCAGGGCTGATTTCCTTCAGAATGGAGAGGTTTGATCTTCTTGCAGTCCATGGGACTCTCAAGAGTCTCCTCCAGCACCATAATTCAAAAGCATCAATTCTTTGGCGATCAGCCTTCTTGATGGTCCAGCTCTCACTTCCATACATCACTACTGGGAAAAAACCATGGCTTTAACTATACGGACCTTTGTTGGCAAGGTGATGTCTCTGCTTTTTAAGATGCTGTCTAGGTTTGTCGTTGCTTTTCTCCCAAGAAGCAGGCGTCTTTTAATTTCATGGCTGCTGTCACCATCTGCAGTGATCATGGAGCCCAAGAAAGTAAAATCTCTCACTGCCTCCATTTCTTCCCCTTCTGTTTGCCAGGCGGTGATGGGCCCAGTGGCCATGATCTTAGTTTTTTTGATGTTGCGCTTCAGACCATATTTTGCGCTCTCCTCTTTCACCCTCATTAAAAGGTTCTTTAATTCCTCCTCTCTTTCTGCCATCAAGGTTGTGTCATCTGCATATCTGAGGTTGTTGATATTTCTTCCAGCAATCTTAATTCCGGCTAGGGATTCATCCAGCCCAGCCTTTCGCATGATGAATTCTGCACATAAGTTAAATAAGCAGGGAGACAATATACAGCCTTGTCATACTCCTTTCCCAATTTTGAGCCAATCAGTTTGTTCCATATCCAGTTCTAACTGATACTGAGCTAGATGGACCAATTGACTCATTCAATATAAGGTGGCCTCCTGTGCCCTGCGCCCAGGCAGCAAGCTGGCCTGCAGCAGTTTGTGAAGCCCCTGTTGGGTTTGTGTGGAAGAATAACTGATCAAAGTGGTACCTCCATGACTCTGGAAAATCGCTGCCAGCCAGTGTGGCGAATACTGAGCTGGATGCATCAATGTTCTGTGTTCCTTTGTATTGCTGCGTCTTCGCAAAACTGAAAAAGCTCTACAGCGCCACCCATAAATTGTTGGTACGCTAAGCTGTGGGAGATAGCAGCAGCTGAGAAGTTTACCCATCAGCCAAGAGCTGTCAAAGGGCTAGCGGAACTCGAACCGTGCTTCACCGTGGAATGACTTGAATCGTTATTTTGTGGAAAAGGAAACAACAAAATTCACCCCTCGCCAAACTCTAAAAAGTCTACCACAGTTTGGAAACATGGACAGTGGGAAAAGGTAGTTGCGTAGCGTGGGGGGTGCAAGGGGGGCCGTCCGCACCGGGCGCAACATCGGGGGGGGGGGCGCGCTCGCTGCCTCCGGAGTCGCCGAAGAGCCTCGGGCGCAGGCTGTAGCAGAGCCCCATGTCTCGCGGAACCGACGAGCTGTGCACACGCCCGGGCTGAAGGCGTCCAGCAGGCAGCGGCTCTCAGCGCTCGTCGCGGTCCCCGCACGTCAGGGCCGCGGAGGACGCGCCAGGCAGCCCCGCCTCCGCCGCCGCTGCTGCTGCAGCGGCTGGGCCATGTTGCATTTTCCTCGCCTCTCTGCCCCCCTCCTCCTCTGGGCAAGCGGCGTCGTTTGGGCGGCAGCGCCAGCGGCAACTCGCCTCAGATTGGCAGGTTAGGGGTAAGGGGGGGCGCAAATTACTTGCCTTGCCCCGGGTGCTGACAACTCACGCTACGCCGCTGGGAAAAGGTCCCAAAGAGAAAATGGGAATTGTAGTTTGTTATGGATGCTAGGGAAACCAAAGTTTCCATTCTTTTTTTTTTGGAAGTCATTGTGTTGAATGTGCTTTAAGGATCTGCTGACTGCATTAGAATCTTGCATTTTCTGGGATTATTTTTAGGGGGAGGGGTGTACTTTAAACTCTGTTGCATTTCTACCCCAGCTGCATAAACTGAGACATGAAAAACCCTTCTTTCGCTGCGTGCACAGCCTCTTTGCGTGAGTCTGAAACAATCCGGGAAATCTTCCATTAATATAATTTCCTTCCCATTATGTCTTCCTGCTGTTTGAAGTTGCTTTACGATCCTGGCTTGTCCTGAAGCTCTTAGCTGGAGTTTCCCAGTTTGGACACAATGGGAAGCTGTAGTTAATGGAGGACTTCCTGCTATTTTGTTTGCTGACTCACAAGAAGACAGACTGTAGGGGCTGCAGACTCAGGCAAATGCCTTAGTAAGTTTATTAAACTGAGATATGGTTGCCCTCAGAGTAGAAAAGGGCAAATCTGTCAATTTCAGTTCTTCTCAGTTCCTCATTTTCCCATTCTTCAGTCCTCCACACTTCCACATTAGTTTGGATTTATTTTTTAAAGTCCTCACAAAAATTCACCAGAAGTTTCATAGGAATATCTCCTAATATACACATTTTTGTATGTAATTTTGCCTTATATGTCCTCCACTTAAAGATGCATTTTGTACATAATTTACCCAAGTATATGCATGTTTGTACTTATTATTTGCCTGGAGAACTGCACTGCAAACTTTGGAGAAGTCTGAATTTTGAAGGATGCCTTATGTTTTGCCCATGTATTGTTTTTGGAAACAACGATCAGGTTGGTTCACCCTTAGATTCGGACTGAATTGAAATTCTCGCCCATCATTTCACGTGCCACACAGCAACACATTTAAAGGACTACATCTTCCCAGACTAGGGATGGAAGATAACTTTGGTTCTGTGTGTGTTTGAAGCCAAACTGAACAAGTTTGCACTTTGTTAAAAAAAAAGTATGCAAATGTGTATTTTAAAAAATCCACAAACTGCTGCAAAACGTGGAGAACTGAATTTCAGGTTGGAAAATGAGAAACTAACAGAACGGAAATAGAAAGATCTTTCTTTCCCTATCCCAGATGAATGTTTCTGTCTAACCATGGTCTCCTTGAACCTGCCCTCTCCCGGGCAGAGATGAGGAACCTGTAACCATCCAGATGTTCTTGAACATCAGCTCCCATCAGCTGCCATGGCTTTGCTGGCAGAGGCTGAGTTCCAAAACATCTGGAAGTGTACCAAGCTGGTAGAGATAGGCATAACAGCTATATATTCCTTTGTCCTTCTTGGCTTAATTTCCTGAGAGTTTGCATAAATTTCAGTATGGTTCTCATTTCCTTTACTACAGTTCTGTATTGTTTTGAATTTTTCTTCCCATTCGTTTTTTCTTGAGTGCTGTAAAGGGATTGGCTGTAGCCCACACATAAAGAGTGAGAGGAAACTGTCTGAAGATGCAGAATCTGTTTTTTGGAGATGAACAGGAGCTTTGAAAGACCCGATAGTAAATTATTAATATTAGCAGGAGGAGATTGATACAGTAATGGATTTCTCACGCCTTTGTTCGTAATGCGTGAGCCTCTGCTAAGTGGCATTATGCATGTCCAATCTGTGCTGCTACTGTTTCCAAGAATTTTCTGCTTCTTGGCTCGAGTCTGGTTTCTCTTTATAAAAGAGTTAGTGAATGAGATCAGACAGTGATGAATGCAGATTGGATGTGTTTCCAGAACTCTTAAGGCCCATGGAAGAAATGAATGCTTTGCAGATACAGTTGTACCTGGGATCCCGAACACCTTGCAAGTCGAACGTTTTGGCTCCTAAACACTGCAAACCCGGAAGTGAGTGTTCTGGTTTGCGAACGTTCTTTGGAACCCGAACGTCCGACGGGGCTTCTGCTGCTTCCAATTGGCTGCAGGAGCTTCCTGCAGCCAATCAGAAGCCGTGCTTTGGTTTCCGAATATTTTGGAAGTCGAACGGACTTCTGGAATGGATTCCGTTCAACTTCCAAGGTATAACTGTACTTTGTACCGGTTTTGTCCTTGCCTGACGATGATTAGATTTATAGCTCCACCCTTCAATCCAAAGGTTACCTGATTGGCTCACAAAAATCTCTTTAAAATACACACATAAACCATGAAACTGACAATATGCATAAAACCAAAATCAAAAGATCACTTTCAGAACTTAGTTGCTTAGATTTTTTTCTGAGGCCCCCTTCTCCAGGTATGCCCCCCGAGAGAGGCTCAAAGGGGGTGACAAGGAAGAGTGTCTTCTCAGCTGTGGCTCCCCATTTGAGAAATGCTCTTCCTGTTGAGGCCCACCTGTCACCTTTGTTGACAACTTTTGGGCACATCTTTTTGTATTTTGCCCCCAGGCTTTTGATAGATTAAGATGATGTTGTTTGTTGCTAGGGTGCTGCCAAAGCTTCATGTGGCTATTAGGTAAAGGTAAAGGGACCCCTGACCCTTAGGTCCAGTCATGACCGACTCTGGGGTTGCGGCACTCATCTCGCTTTATTGGCCGAGGAAGCCAGCGTACAGCTTCCGGCTCTGTGGTTTAACCCACAGTGCCACCTGCGTCCCTCATGTGGCTATTAATGGGGCTTATTTTGCTCTGCTTTACAGTATAATGCAGGGGTTGCAAACTAAGTCCCATGGGCCGGATAAGGCCCGAGGGGCTCTTTAATCCGGCCCGAGGGCCCTGCCCCCACCCGGTCATCCCCCACGCTAAACCGGCCTGACAGCGACTCACTTCCATGACGGGTGCGCAGGGGGGTTCAGATTGGCTCCAGGAAGCTCCTGCAGCCAATCCAAAGCTGTGGACGCCTCTGGGCGGGCGGCGATGCTGGCCAATTAAAACCGTGCCGGATTTTCTCAGCGCGTGGGGGGCGAGGCTTCGGATTGGCCAGCGTCGCAGCCTTGGATGAAGAGGACGGTGGGCACGCTGCCGGGCTTTAGCCGGAGCTTGGCATGCCTGCTGGCCCCATGCCTGGTGCCCAGGAAAGCTCTCCCAGAAACGAGGCACTGCCACCGCTACCGGCTCCCAACCACCACCAGAGGAGGTAGGAAAGCAGGGGGGAGGGGCTGGGGGAGAGAGAGAAGTCCCCCTCCGCCGGTGTGTATGTGCACGCGTGAGTGTGTGGTCCTGCCCACCAGAAGATTTGAGGGACAGTGAGCCAGCCCACTGGTAGAAAAGTTTGCTGACCCCTGGTATAATGTACCGTATTTTTCGCTGTATAAGACGTACCTTTTCCCTCCTAAAAAGTAAGGGGAAATGTGTGTACATCTTATGGAGCGAATGCAGGCTGCACGGCTAAGCTAGAACAGCGAGAGGGATCACTGCGCAGCACTCCCTCTTGCTGTTCTAGCTTCTGGCTTAGCCCCTCTGTCCCTTCCCCCTCCTCCTGGAAAAGCCCCCAAGAGTCACGCTCCCTTTCACGAGCCGCGCGGGGAAAAGCCCGCAAGCGCCGCACACATGCTCTGCGCGGCTCGTGAAAGGGAGCGCTGAGCAGAGCCTGGGATGCATACAGGTTCTGCTCAGCGCTCCCTTTAAATAATATTTTTTTTCTTGCATTCTCCCTCTGAAAACTAGGTGCGTCTTATGGTCAGGTGCGCCTTTATGGAGTGAAAAATACGGTATTTATATTTTAAATGTGTAAGTCACTTGGCGTTCTTAATGAAACAAGTGACTAACGAGTCTAATAAATGACAGCAATTGGAAATGAGATCAGACTTTATGTACTGGATCTTGTGCACATCACCCCTCACATTGTCTTGAATTGGGGTGTCTAAATGCAGAAGAGGACAGACCATTTAATAGTTTGGTGGAAGATGGAATTTCAACAGCTTTTGCTGCCATTTGGCCCTTTTACTCAATTTTTGAAGGGACAATGTCACTGTGCAGAGTTAGTCTGTCTTTGACTGCAGCGAAGAGCTGCACTGCAAATTTAAAATGTAATTATGTAACAGATTGTTTCAGACTTTATTTCATATTTGACTGACTTATTTAAAGAACTCGCTGAGAGATGTTATAATCTGTAATAGCTTCTCTCTTACAGAGGAGAAAGCTGTATAAAATTATTTCCTTCCAAATGTAGAGTGAACTTGACCTCGGAATAATTAGTATTGCTTGTCAGTCGCCAAAAAGAACATTTGCAGTCTGGTTTGCTTGTGAGTAAGATTTTGTCTTGATTTCACAGTGAAGTTTCACACACGTCTGCAACTTAGTACTTAGACCAATAACACATTGCCTCAGTTTTCCATGAGATTTCACTGTGCACATGAGCTGAGGATAGGGAAGAGCGAATCTCCCAGTTTCTCATTTTTCTAATCTTCAGTCTGCTGTATATTTTGGAAAGTGGTTTGTCTGTTCATCTGTCCTCCGCAGGTTCAGCTGCCTAGGTGGTTGTCGTTGATATTTGGACACGGACTGACATTCTGAATTGAGATGGTGGACCAATATTTCACTTTGCCATGCCTTTGCCCAGTTTTTATTTTTTGGCATAGGTTCAGCCACCTCTTGAGATATTGTTGCCTAAATTGGCATTGAGCATCCCAAGGTTGGGGCAGCAGCCTTCAGTGATGTTTGCACACCAGACACCAAGATGGTGGACCGAAATGTGAATTTGGTGTGACACCACCTGATTTTGGTGTGATGGGCCCAAACTCACAAACTACACTATCCATTTAAAAATTACAATTTTTCATGGTTTCTACAAATTTCCAGGCAGCACTGGGTACTCCCTGCAAGTTCTCCATACCTGTGCATCACTTAATGATGAAAATTCTTCAGCAACCTTAGCGCAAATTTCTTCTAATAGACACATTTATGAAGGCCATTTTGACTAATGTACACTTTTTTTGCAAACCAGTTTTGTATAATATAATGCATTACTTAACTGAAGAACTGCAATGCTAAATTATCTTGCTGAACAGTATTCCTTCAACTTGATTTAGGGAATAATAAAATGTTTTTTTGAACCAATGTAATACACAGATGATGGCAGTACTTGCTACCAATCCTGCACATATTTGCTGAACTATCCTTCCTCACTGCACCCAGTTCTCACTTCAGTGCAAACCTATTTAATTCACTCTATTCGAAACAGAACGTGAACTGAAATTCAATTACCCTTCAAGGTTAATGATTTTGCAATGTGGTTTTCCAATCAAAATGGTGATATTAGAGGAAAGTATGGACAAAAAAATGTGTAAATTAGTGAAATTAACAAACAAAAATGCATTATATTGAGGACATTACAAAAATACTAATACAGTGGTACCTCGGGTTAAGAACTTAATTCGTTCCGGAGGTCCGTTCTTAACCTGAAACTGTTCTTAACCTGAAGCACCACTTTAGCTAAAGGGGCCTCCCGCTGCCACCGCAATGCCAGAGCACAATTTCTGTTCTTATCCTGAAGCAAAGTTCTTAACCCGAGGTACTATTTCTGCGTTAGCGGAGTCTGTAACCTGAAGCGTCTGTAACCTGAAGCGTATGTAACCCGAGGTACCACTGTATAGTAAGAATTGTACATGCAAAGACGTGCAAATTTTCATTCAGACTTCAAAAACACACCCCAAAACCAGTTGCAAGCTGAAGCAGAAATAGTGGGGTCTGAATTTAAGATTGGAAAAATGAGAAACAGAGACAACAACAACCTCCATATAAAAATACTGTTGGGTTTTGGGTTTTTAAAAATAATTGTCCCACATTTCCATATATCATATGATGTTGGCCAAAGTGCTTATTTGGAACCTATCTTGTTGTATTTAACAGCTTATCTTATGATATGTGGATGACCAGAAGTAAACAGTGAATTAAAGCCTTCAAATATCTGAGGCATCTTGATTTGCTTGCTAGGTTAGCAAATTCAAATTAAGCAGCAATAAACTATGGTTTGTTTCACTGGCAGATGAACAAACTGCAAAAACCACGAAACTCTCACCCCCCTTTTTTTTAAATGATGAGAGAATTTTTGCCTGCTGCTTAAGGCAAGTATTGCATTATGTTTTCTGCCAGGGATGACTCAGCTTTTTCAATAGCGCTAAGCTGTGCAACAGAATGCTGCGGTACAGAACACTCCTTTTTCAGGTTGCCAGCCGGCCAGCCAGCTCTGCCCTCTCACAGGAGACTCCATTCCATTCTCCCTCTCTGGTTTTCCACCTTGCCCCCCCCCCAACTAACAGTCAGGCGGCATTCTATGCTCACTCAAACTGCGCAATTCCTGTGGGACTATTTTTTCAGGCCTCCCCTCCGCACTTATAGGATTTTAGTTATAAAGACTATTTTGTTACTTCTGCAAACATAGGGGTTCCCCCAGTTCTACTCTTGCACATCAATGGTGCCCTTTCTATTTATTTTACATATTTATAACCAAGGCGCACCATAAAAACCTAATATTACATAACACGGATACAGGTTGCTTGGTACAAAATTCACATTCCAAAGGCCTGTTTGAGCAATACTGTACAGAGGTACTTTGGTTCTCAAACTTAATCCCATCTGAAAGTCCGTTCCAAAACCAAAGTGTTCCAAAACCAAAGCGCACTTTCCCATAGAAAGTAATGCAAAACGGATTAATCCATTCCAGACTTTTAAAAACAACCCCTAAAGCAGCAATTTAACATGAATTTTACTATCCAACGAGAGCATTGATCCATAAAATGAAAGCAATAATCAATGCACTGTACTATAAAAGAAATAAGACAGTATTGTAGATGATAAAAATCAAATTTAGTTCTTTTTCTTACCTGCACTGATGATTGTTTGGATGGGGGGCTTTTATCCATTTCCGCAGTCACACAATCAATCAATCAATCAATCAATCAATCAATCAGTAGCTGAACTGGGTTCCACATAGTCACAAAAACAAATTAACCAAAAAAAGCCTCAAAAACGCAAAATAAATAGCAAAAGTGCCAAACTCAATCTGTTCCGGAAGTCCATTAGACTTCCAAAATGTTCAAAAACCAAGGAGCAGCTTCTGATTGGTGCAGGCGCCCTTGAAACAATAGCCAACAGCCACGTCGGACATTCAGCTTCCGAAAAACGTTCGAAAACTGGAACACTTACTTCCAGGTTTTCGGCGTTTGAGATCCAAGGTACCACTGCACATCTCTGCTGCTTCTATAGGCTTCATGGAATAGAGATGCTCACTGGTGGGTTATGTGGCTCACATCTGGCTAATTTTCCAGGCTAATTTTCCATGAAATCATTCAGCCACCTCTAACCATTCATAGCTGGTTTCTCTACCATTGAGGGACCCTGGTTTCTAGGTGCCTTTAGGTGAGTTTCCCTGGAACAGGAATGAACGTGTTGTCAAGGCAGCACCAGGGAACGTGTATCACCATTGTTCATTTGGCATTTGCTTCTTGTGAACAAAGAGCCAAGCGTGGCCTCTCTAGCTACCACCTTGGAAATAGACTGTAGAATGAACTAGAGAGAGAGAGAGAGAGAGAGAGAGAGAGAGAGAGAGAAACCACTTTTCTGCATTGCTTTTGCTTGTGAATTGATAAATCAGAACCCATCTGCCTAAACTTTAAACCGGGGTAGGGAACCTCTAGCTTGCATATGAAAAGATTCCTGCATTGCCGATGGTTGGATTAGATGACCCTCGTTGTCCCTCTAAAGTTCTATGATTCTACGCAGGAAGCGGGTGGCGCTGTGGTCTAAACAACTGAGCTTCTTGGGCTTGCCGATCGGAAGGTCAGCGGTTCAAATCCCCACGACGGGGTGAGCTCCTGTTGCTCTGTCCCAGCCCCTGCCAACCTAGCAGTTCGAAAGCACACCAGTGCAAGTAGATAAATAGGTACCACTCTGGTGGGAAGGTAAATGGCGTTTCCGTGCGCTCTGGCTTCTGTCTCAGTCCTCAATGCACCAGTAGCAGTTTAGTCCTGCTGGCCACATGGCCCATAAAGCTGTCTGTCGAAAAACGTCGGCTTCCTCGGTCTGAAAGCAAGATGAGCTCCCCAACCCCATAGTCGCCTTTGACTGGACTTAACTGTCCAGGGGTCCTTTGCCTTTACCTCTACCTTTACCTTTTACGATTCTAAGAAATAGAAATAGAAAAGTGAAATAGAAATAGCAAAATGAAATAGCAAAGTGGCTCACAAAGCATAGGGCTGCCAATCCCCCTTGTGCTGAGGTTCCCAAGCTTGGGAAACTCCTCTCAAAAGATTTTGACGGATAAGCAGGACAGCCCACCTGCCAGTCACGTGATGTCATAATGACATCATGCAATAGTCTGGCTTGACCCGCCCACCTGTGAAAGTTGGTCCCCTCTGGAGCCAAACAAGGGTTCCCACCTAAAGCTTTCTGCAAGGGTGAGGGAATTCGATCCTGCTCAGTTTGGCCACTGGTGTCAGTTCCCCTCAGGGAACTGGCATACACAGTGGATAATTTTAGAAAGTAGGATTTAACAACCTACTTTGATGATGGGAAAGAGTGTTCAGTCCTGCTTGGTCACCATCTCTGCCCTCACTAGGGACCAATTTCGGCAGGTGGTTGGTTTGGCCTGCCTGTCAAAGTAGGCCCACAGGGGATGGAGTGGGGAGATCTGACCTGCCAGGTCAATAAGAATGGTTGTAAAGGTAAAGGGACCCCTGACCATTAGGTCCAGTTGTGACCGACTCTGGTTGCGGTGTTCATCTCGCTTTATTGGCCGAGGGAGCTGGCGTACAGCTTCCGGGTCATGTGGCCAGCATGACTAAGCCACTTCTGTCGAACCAGAGCAACACATGGAAACACTGTTTACCTTCCCGCCGGAGTGGTACCAATTTATCTACTTGCACTTTGACATGCTTTCGAACTGCTAGTTTGGCAGGAGCAGGGACCAAGCAACAGGAGCTCACCCTGTCGTGGGGATTCGAACCGCCGACCTTCTGATCGGCAAGTCCTAGGCTCTTTGGTTTAACCCACAGCGCCACCCGTGTCCCTATGGTTAGGATTTCCCTATTCCCCTCACAGAGCTACAATTCCAGGGTTCCCTGGGAAGAGGGATTAACTGAGAATTGTAGCTCTGTGAGGGGAATAGGGGTCTCCTCAGACGATCATGAGCCAAGAAAGGAAAGAAGATTGTGGCAACTGCTTATCCATTCGAGGCAGGCTCCCAACTGTACTTCCCTTGATCAGTCTTGCAATAAAAGTTTACAGCTCTTGTGTATTTGCCACAAAGCCGCTAGCTAAAAAGAGGAATAAGGATTCGGAGCTGAACAGGAAAGTAATTTTCAAATTAACAAACCACCCTCCGTATTCTTGCATGCATTTTAGACGCTTCAGTGTTTAATGCCACCTCCTGCTCTTTAACACAGAGAATTGTTTTCCCATACATCATAGAAAGGATTCCTCTTTCTTTCTCTCTTTCAAAAATTTTAACGGATGATGTTTTCGTCAAAACAATTGGGCAATGTTCTTGTGGCAATGCCAGCTGTATTACCACAGGAAGAGCTGTGTCCTCTGGAAATATCACCAGAAGCACAGAACCCGCAGTATTCTCTAAAAAAAACCTGCAAAGAATAACACACAGTCATCTCCAGTGACATAGGCTGTTTATGCACCATATATTTAAAAGCAGATTTAAAGCCAATTATATTTGTTTCTTTGTTTATTAAATTTCTATACTATCCTTCATCCAAGGACCACAGGGTGATTTACAGTGTAAAAACAGAAAAATGCATAATGTAGTAGCAAACAAAACAATAATACTCTCCACGGTTTAAAAGGCCTTAGATTGCTTACTTAGCCAAAGGCCTGGGAGATGAGGTACTGAAAGACAGGTAATGAAGGCGCCAGGTGAGCTTCCCTGGGGAGAGTATTCCGCAAATGGGGAGCCACCACAGAAAAGGCCCTTTCTTGTCTTGCCACCCTCCGGACCACTTGCAGGGGAGGCACACCGAGAAGGGTCTCAGGTGATGATTACAGGATCCTGATCGTTTCAAATGGGGAGAGGTGGTCCTTGAGGTATTGCAGTCCTGAAGCACATGACTTCCTCCAAAGAATTCTGGGAACTGTACTTTATCCGTTGTGGAGCTACAATTCGCAGTACCTTTAACAAGCTACAGCTCCCAGGATTCTTTGGGGGAGTAATCATTCACTTTAGATGCGTCTTAGAGGCATGGTGCGTACATAGCCTTACGTTTTGGGTTTCTTTAGTTTTGCCTTGCGGGGAGCAGGTATTCCAAAATTCTCTTTAAATCGCTGTTTTTTCTCCCCCACCCAATTACGTTTTCTTACCAAAATTTGTGATGATTTGGAAATCGGGTGAAAGGGTTTCCCTGGCTTGTATACATTCATGGTAGGGTGTTTTGTTCTGTTTTGGGTTTGTTTTTGTTTTTGTAGGGAGAAGGTTTTGCTGTCCATCTCACAGCTAGGACATCTGCACTGAATGAGGACCACCTCACCAAATAAACTTACATTTGCTTTATGACTTTATAATATCCTGCCACCGTCATCACAGAGGTGTCTGTGGAGGGGATATATTGATTGAAAATGTAACTGTTTGAATATGTGTGTGTGTGTGTGTGTGTGTGTGTGTGTGTGTGTGTTTGTTTTTTAAAAAAACATTTGCTTTGCATCTAGGAAGTACGAACCTTTTACAATGTTATCCCACCACACACACACACACACACACACACAAATGAGTAAACTCGTTTTTATAAATATAATGAAAGGTAAAGGGACCCCTGACCATTAGGTCCAGTTGTAGCCGACTCTGGGGTTGCGGCACTCATCTCGCTTTATTGGCCGAGGGAGCCGGCGTACAGCTTCTGGGTCATGTGACCAGCATGACTAAGCTGCTTCTGGCGAACCAGAGCAGCGCACGGAAATGCTGTTTACCTTCCCACTGGAGGGGTAACTATTTATCTACTTGCACTTTGATGTACTTTCAAACTGCTAGGTTGGCAGGAGCAGGGACCGAGCAACAGGAGCTTACTCCGTCACGGGGATTCGAACCGCTGACCTTCTGATCGGCAAGTCCCAGGCTCTGTGGTTTAACCCACAGTGCCACCCGTGTCCCTGCTATGTAGGATAATCAGGGGCAATTAATTACCATTAGACCTTATTGATTTGCTTCTTAACTTCCTAATTATAAAATCATCTGTACTTAGATACCTGCCTTTATGGTTGGAAGGGTCCTCAAGGGTCTTCTATTCCAACCCCCAGCAATGCAGAAATCTCAACTATATCATATATGACATCATCCAACCTCTACTTAAGAACCTCCATGGAAGAAGAGTCTACCACCTGTAGGATAGATAGTAGCTGGGTGGTCCATAAAATATTGTGTTAGACTGTCCAGCCATAATGAACACTAGCTTTCTTCCTGTTAAAGCTGCTGCTGCTCTTGTCATTAATTACATTATTTCCTTCCAACGAGGAGTTAACAGTGTTTATTGCAGTGAGGAGAACAGAGAGTCTCTGGGGCGGATGCATCCCAGGGCTCCAGCTGATGCTGTAGGCCATTGGAGGACAGTTGAAATGGTACCCAAAGAGCATCTTCTGGATACAAAATCTCTCCAGGGCCCACTTGTGTTATTGGTAACAGGAGAGACGCAACCAGATTTCCACTAGTCAGACTTGCAGGTTTCAAGAGAACAGTGAAAGATATCCATGGAAGAAGATATCAATGGAACACTCATCTGGCATAAATATGCCCCCCCCCCCCCGGTTGAGAGCCTATAGGGGGAGAATCAGCAACTGAAGGCTCATGGGGCAAACTTGGTTCCCTGAGCATTCACTAGTTTTCCTTCCAGTGGTTGATAGAAGAAGAGAGAGATGTTTTGTGGAAAGGTTTGGGCTGGTCCACTTTGCTGTCTGAAGTGGGGCGACAAATAGCACCCCCCCAAAAAAAGCCCCGAAGGCCAGCCAAGTTATTTTGATATCTCATGCTGAGTATCCCACAGGTAGGGGTTTGTGCAACTCCTCCCAAGCCATAAATATATGCAACAATAATAAATCAAATAGATAATCATTTGCTTGCCCTTTTATGACACCCAAATCAGCTTCCTAATGGTAGGGTCTACCCTGAGAACGATGGGGAAATGAATGGAAAATGCTTGAGTCCTCTAGTGCATCTTTTGTAAAACCAGTTGCTGACCAAGGCTATAGAAGTTATAGCATCTTAATTCATTTCTTAGGCTTGGGTGCAATTAAATGTGAGAAGGCAGGGAGGAGAAGGCTGTTTGTAAGCTCCAAAAGTGGCCTAGTTGCTCAAACAAGCAGTAAGCTTAACCTGGAAACCCTTATAAGAACATCATAAGACTCCTGCTGGATCAGTCTAATGACCCATCTAGCTCTGTGTTTCCCAAACCTAGATCTGCAACTGTTGTTGGACTACAACTCCCATCATCCCTAGCTAGCAGGACCAGGGGTCAAGGATGATGGGAGCTGTAGTCCAACCACAGCTAGAGACCCAAGTTTGGGAGACATTGACCTAGCCAGAGCATCAGTTTCTCATAGTAACCAACCCCATACCTATGGGAAGTCTGCAAATACGACTTGATCACAACCATACATGCCCTACTAGTGATTCCTAGCAAGCAGCATTCAGAGGTCGAGCAGCAGAGGGAACCATGGATAGCCTCTGCCTCCTCCATGAATTAGCCTAATCTTCTTCAAGGGTGCCATGGGAAGGATGGAGAACCTGTGGCTAATGGCCATGCCATAGCTGTCAACCGTCCCTTATTTGGCGGGAAACTCCCTTATCCCAGCGCCGTGTCCTGCTGCTGTCCCTTATTGATGATGTCCCTTAAATTTCCCGGGTTTCAAAGGAAGCAGCTCCTCTCCCTCCCTCCCTGCCGGCCAGGGAGGAGGGAGGCTCCAACTGTGTTGCTTGGTTGCCCGGCCCGCCCCCCTCCGGCCTCCTCTTACCAGCCTCTGCCCCTGGGAGCCCCTCCCCACTGGGACTGGCGGGAGCCTCGGGCCCTTCCACTGCCATCCTCCTCGTGGCTGCCAAACTGAGCATCTCTGCCTGGGGTAGCATCTTCGTAGCTTGGACTTCGTTTTGCACGAAAAGTGGTTGCTGCTTGTAGTTATTTAATTGCAGTATTTCATCAGATTGAGCAGCAACCTCTGGAAACAAAGGGCTAAAAACCGGTGCTTCTCTCCAAAATTATCTGGTCCCTTTTAACTTCGTATTTCAGGTGGTTGACTAAAATCCCTTATTTTGGCTGCTGGTCCCTTATTTTCAAATCTGTAAGTTGACAGCTATGGGCCACGCTGGCTGGAGCTGATGGGAGTTGGAGTCTGACCCAACAACATCGGAAGAGTCACAGGTTTTCTGCCACTGCTTCATAGAGCTCTTGGTTATCACATCAACTCTTTTGGCTCAGAGGCTTCCTCTGTAGGTGTGGCTGATATCCTTACCATTCCCCTCTTTGACCAGATGTGGAAGGTGGCGCACAGGTCAAAACCCCACCCAGGTTCAAGATCCAGTCTGGGCTCTAGTACTGACAATACATGGGCATTGTATTCACAAATTCTTTGCACTGAAGAGTGAGCAATACCTTCTTTTGCAGTGCAGGCCTTCAAAATACACCACGAGCTGAAGATCTGGGCTAGTGTGCTGTGTTCATTGCAGGATATAGGCTGTCATTATGCTGCAATCCAAAGCTCCCTTTGTTTTGCTCTGCCTGGTGGTTACCGGAACAAGCGCCAAACTGATTTGTGGGGATCTGGAGAGCTCTGTTCAGCCAGACTGGAATTTATTTTCTTTCTTAGCCCAGATCGTGGGGCAGTCAGAAGCCCTCTCTTATATCTATGTGTATTTATAACTGGGTCCTCTCCTGCTTGTTTGCTTTGCACATGCAATTGTATCTGGCAGCCTAAGTTTGCTGGAGCTGTGGTTAGGCTTGAAAAAGCAACTCCAGGTCTTTAAATCTCCGACAAACGTCCACTTCAAAGTGTACCACACTTTGCTTTTTTTCAGTGCCGACTTTTCTGTTGCTCCGTGTCCTGATGTTATTTAGCCGACCTTAGATTGGATCCACTTAAGCAAATGAAGCAAAACAAAAAATTAGCTACAAATTTAGTCATGCCCCCATCCTGAAGCAAAGTTCTTAACCCGAGGTACTATTTCTGGGTTAGCAGAGTCTGTAACCTGAAGCATATGTAACCCGAGGTACCACTGTATTCTACGACCCTGTGGGAAGCGCTACATTCAGATAGCACAGAGGTCGGCAACCTAAGGCCCATGAGCCGCCACTGAACTGAGCTGCCCACTCGGCGAGTCCCTGCACACTGCGCTAAACTGGTGTAGCACGGCGTGGGGACTCTCTTCCATGGCTCCGGAAATGGCTTCTGCACATGCCCAAAGGCTTGAAATCGTGGCTGCACATGTCCGCGGCACCAGAAATTGCTTCTGCGCATGCCCAGATGCCAGAAATCACACCTGCGCAGGTGCGATTTTCGGCATCTGGGCATGCGCAGAAGCGATTTCCGGCGCCATGGACATGCCCAGACGTGATTTCTGGTGCCGCGCTGCGCTGGCCCGGCCTACGGAGGATCTCCGTGGGAGTAATCCGGCCCATGCCCAGTAAGCCTTGCTGACCCCTGAGAGAGCACTTCAGATGACCAGGCAGTTCAGCAATATGGTGGGGCGTGTGTGTTTTGGGGTGAGGCTGAGGGCTTCTTAAGTGATTCTCCATATGAGATTGGGATGTTGGAAGTGGAGGACATGCATGAAATGTCAGAGGATCTGCAGACCTGATAAAAGTCAGTTCTGTTGGGGTTATTTCCAGCATTTTCTAGAGCTGAGGACAGGTGTTGGAAACAGCACCCCCCATTTTGCATCAGAAAGCTGTGCTGGAGAATCTGGCTCCTTCTTCTTCTTGGATGGCCACCAAACAATCCTGCAAAACAAAAGCCGCCTCCTTAGTGCCTTGATCAGGATGCGGCTGATTACATCTCTGCTTGGTCAGGTTCAATCATTTCGATAAACAAATTGCTTCAATTGGGCAGCTATTCTGCGATAATAAAAAAAAAGTCTTGCAAGGGCTGCATTTATAACTCTGCAGAGAACTGAGCCTGCTTGCCAAGCCGATTGCTTCATTTTCTCTGGCATTTTATAATCGGGATAATGAGCCACCTTAATAACAAGCAAATTATGTTAAAGGGGAACGGCAGCCGCGTTTGTATAACCAGGGTAAATCAGCAACTTAAGCCGTTGCCTAAAAAAACCATTGCAGGGTACACATTAAAAAGGCTTTGGGACATTATACTCATTGGCAATCTGTTAAAATTTGCTCTTTTGTTTTTTGGTTGCTCAACTAGGAATCCTTCCTCACTCCCCTCCACCAACTGAAGCATTTAACACAGAGCTGGTTGTGTTGATCTAGGATCTTGCAGATCTTGATCAGGGCCATGGTGAGGGTGGGTTCAGTGAGTTCATCATCATCATCATACCTGGAGTTAAAAAAAAAACCCTTCCAGTGTTGCATAATTCCCTTACCCACACTGCAAAGCTTGTGTTCATGGTTGTGGCATCACAGATGTATCAGGTCAGGAGCAGTGGCAGAAGTAGAAATGCAACAACTGTTTAATTGCGCTCTTGCACAGAGAATGCAAGTTGGGGTGGATCTGGGATCCGTTGTAGAACGGACTGAACTGCTTCAGATTCTGGCAGTGTGGAACTACATTTTTGAATGATCCACAACCTGAAAATCAAACCAAACACCTTCCTGCAAGGAGAACACTAGCACAACAGGGAGTTTTGCTAGCTTTCTCCTTTCAAGGAACTATGCCACTCTGGCGGACTATTGAAACATCGTATCTCCCAGCTGTTGCCTTAAGTCAGAGCTTTCCAAACTGTGTGTCACGACATGTGTGTCAGTTGCGGTATGTCACGCGAACGCTCCCTGTGCTCCTCCCGAGGCTGGAAAGGGGATAGTTTAACCACCAGCTTGCTAGTACAGTGAAACCTCGGGTTACATATGCTTCAGGTTACATGCGCTTCAGGTTACAGACTCCGCTAACTCAGAAATAGTACCTTGGGTTAAGAACTTTGCTTCAGGATGAGAACAGAAATCATGCTCTGGCGGCACGGCGGCAGCGGGAGGCCCCATTAGCTGAAGTGGTGCTTCAGGTTAAGAACAGTTTCAGGTTAAGAATGGACCTCCAGAATGAATTACCACTGTAGAACTGAATTACTGTGTCGCGAAGTGATACATATCTAAAAAGTGTGTTGACGACATGAAAAGTTTGGAAAGCTCTGCCTTAAGTGCTTGCATTCTACCTTGCCACCTGTTTCTGCTAAATCCCATAGTTATGCCCTGTGTGAATAAGTACTTTCTTTCATCTTGTCTGAATCTTCCAACATTCAGACTCGTTGGATGGCTCCACGTTCTACTGTTGAGGTAAAAAGGAAAAGGTAAAGGACCCCTGGACGGTTAAGTCCAGTGAAAGGTTACTATGGGGTTGCGGCGCTCATCTCGCTTTCAGGCCGAGGGAGCCGGCGTTTGTCCACAGACAGCTTTCCAGGTCATGTGGCCAACAGGACTAAACCGCTTCTGGTGCAACAGAAGCGTGCAAACAGATTTCTGTGACGGAAATCAGAGCGCATGGAAACACCATTTACCTTCCTGCCACAGTTGTACCTATTTATCTACTTGCACTGGTGTGCTTTCGAACTGCTAGGTTGGCAGGAGCTGGGACAGAGGAATGGGAGCTCACCCTGTCGCAGTGATTCAAACCGCTGACCTTCTGATCGGCAAGCTCAAGAGGCTCAGTTGTTTAGACCACAGTGTCACCCGCATCCACCCCTTTTACCATGGGGGGGGGGGGACTTCTCTCTAGCCACCGTCTTCATGCCATGCATAATTTTTATACTTCTGTCATGCCACTGCTTACTTGTTTTTTCCCCTCTAAGCAAAAGATCTCCAAATGTTGTAATCTTTCCTCACAAGGGAGCAGCTGCAGACCCCCTCCTTTTTGGTTCCCTGTTTATGGACCTTTTTTCAGCTCTACAATATCCCCCCCCCCATTTTTTTCTTTTTTCACTCAAAACTCACAGGCTGACTTTCCAAATTGCCTTGTTAAGCCAGGGCCGAGTTGCAGGGTGTCTGTCTTTTATTTTCTAACTGTACTAAAAGGAAGACGAGAGCCAAAGTCAATATTTTTTATGACCTGTTTAATGCCAAACATCAGCCCAGGAGGCCTGATCCCCCAACCCTGCTCCATATTTCCTTCCAAGTCAGAGGTTTAGATTAAGACCACGCTGCTCACAGTATACCACATCTGCGCTGTAAGTTAATGCATGTCTTGCTCCGAGCAGCTGAGTTCACCGAATTTTACTCCAGGGTAAAGTATAACGCCTTGCTCTGTATGGTTTGGCACATCGCTCCTTTTAGATTAGTTTTCCCTTTCCCTCCACCGTGAAGTGTTCTAAGGCTTACTATTTCTGATAGTTGTGACAAACCAATAAGCTCTATGCATATATTAAAGCGGGGTGTCTTTTAACAGGAAGTGACTATTTTATGTCTGTTTGATTTTTGTGCATATTTCAGCAGCCAACAAGCCTGTTCAAGCCAAAAATGAGTGATGGCTGCTAGTTTGGGGAAGTTTTTAATATTTAAATGCTGTACTGTTTTTAACATTTGATTGGGAGCCGCCCAGAGTGGCTGGGGAGACTCAGCCAGGTGGGTGGGGTATAAATAATAAATTATATTATTATTATTATTATTATTATTATTATTATTATTATTATTATTATTATTTTATATTAAGGGACGCGGGTGGCGCTGTGGGTTAAACCACAGAGCCTAGGACTTGCCGATCAGAAGGGTGAGCTCCCGTTGCTCGGTCCCTGCTCCTGCCAACCTAGCAGTTCGAAAGCACTTCAGAGTGCAAGTAGATAAATAGGTACCGCACTGGCGGGAAGGTAAACGGCGTTTCCGTGTGCTGCTCTGGTTTGCCAGAAGCGGCTTAGTCAGGCTGGCCACATGATCCGGAAGCTGTCTGCGGGCAAACGCCAGCTCCCTCAGCCTATAGAGTGAGATGAGCGCGCAACCCCAGAGTCGGCCACGACTGGACCTAATGGTCAGGGTTCCCTTTACCCTTTACTTTTTATTATTATATTATTATATAGTGTGTGAAGATAAACTCATTAAATAACCACAGGATCCTGGGAGTCTTATTTGTAAAAGAGGGTGCTCGCTGCATCTCTGCATGATTCAGTGTTCTGGCCTTGCTCCCCTTTGCTTGTCTCCTTGGGAGCAGGTGCTTGTGCACACGCATTTTTCCTGGCACATCTTTGCACATTGCTCTGAACAGATTGCTCACAATGCAGAACGGCAGCCTCCTGCCTTCTGAGGCTGCTTACCGTTGCCTTTCTGCACAAGTGAGAGCCCAGAGCAGCAATGCAGGAAACACTGCCTGATCTGATTTGTGAAGATACATGGGGCCGGTTTTAGGTTCAGGGGAACCTCAGCAAAGGGTCCTGGTGAAGTTGTCCTTGGGCTGGAAGATGCAAGGAGCTGGGAAAGGTTTTCCTCATACTGACTGGGAAACTGAGCAGAGCACTTGCAGGCAAACTGGCCTATGAACACAAGCTTAACTCTCTGTCTCAAACACATCCTTGTGGCTGCAGAGCTCTTACGGAAGCAGCATTTTAATTTACCACCGTGGCGCAAACTCTGGGGCATCGTGGGAAACCAAAATGCTGCAGGGCATTCTGGGAATTGCGGTGATGGCTTCCTAGCACAGCTGCCTGCTGCTCAGATCAGAGCACGGGTGAAAATGGGGAGTGGGACCCTACTGGGGTACTGAGGCTGTAGCAGCTGCCTGGAGAGGCTGTCTGTCAGTGCTTGGCTGGTAGAAGCACAAATGGATTTCCCTCCTACAAATGGTGTAAGGATAATCCTTACTTTTTCATAATCTTAGAAAAGGAAGCACTTCTCTTTCACCTCACAAGGTGTTCAGTGTGAACAGTGTCTTCACACTGAACACAGGTACAGGAAGTTCTCTACACATGTACAAAGGTTTTTGTGCAGGGTAGATTTGATTTAAATCACGATTTAAATCACTAGTTAGTAAGACTTGTGTTAATTTTTTTTTTTTTACAGAAAGACTCATTCTTGCTGGTATAATCTTAATATTTACAACCAGAGGAAGGTTTCGTTTTTGGAGTAATACATTTTCAGAGTAGTTTTTACAGTGATATCAAAAATTACTGATTTGGTTATACTATTAGAAATACATTGACAGATAATTATGAAATTATTGTGAGGTTTAATAAGTTAACTGTTTATATTTGGACAACTTTTCTGCTGTACTTTATTGGAAGGAGAAAAACAATCATTTCTTTAATGACAATTTAAACAATTTATTTAACTGAAACAATAACATTGTAGCATATGTATCCATGTTTGTTAACTGATGTGGTTAAACAATTTTTTAAAAAAACAACAACCTTAGACTGAATTTTAGCGCACATGGAAAACTTAAAACAAATCCTTATTTCCTGATGAATAGCCTTTGGACTATAATGTAACTTAAATAGAAAAATAACTTTAGAAAAATTCCCCCCCCAAAGCATTTTATTTTAAAAATCCAATTTAAATTAAAAAACAATCCATTGTTTAAAAAATAATTGATTTTCATGCACCCTGGTTTTGTGTGAAAGAGTGTATACTTGTTGATTCGTTCTGATCCACTATTTGTGTGCCCAGGTACACAGAGTGTACACTTGTTGATGATCATATGTGAACAACTGTACAAGTGTACAGCTCAACTCTTTAGCTTGCTCACACTGAACACAAGTGTTCATTGGAAAGAATGTACATATGTTTGTTTATACAGCTCAACTAGTGTGCACAAGAGCTGTACACACATTGACTGTATCATGTGAACGCCCCTGGTGTCTTCTGTCACAAGTTTGGAAAACACTAGAGCAGTTTGATCGCTGAGAGAGTTCTCATCTTGAAAATTTTACTTTTTCTGGACTTTAGTATATTAATATTTTCCAATAACTTCCTTGGTTCAGGTTATTCCATACATTTCGGGGGGGGGGGGTTTACACATCATGTCAGACAGCTCTCTTTACAGTTGCTACTTCTAAATACATTTCCTATTGTTTTGTTTTCCTTCCATCTTTAGCTTCAAATTGGGACTATACAGTTTCATGGCATTGTTTTTGTCATACTACTTTTTTTCTGCGTCTGTCTCATTACTATGGCAATTACAAAATACAAACAGTGCGGGCGATGAGTAATGGCGATAAGGAATTGTGAAATGGCCTCAGAAAAAAAGATGTGTTTCACGCTTTCAAAAGATTTATGTTTGCTGATAAATAAGGAAGGAAAAGTGCTTCCTTTAAATCCATCTCCAGAGCGCACATTTTCTATGAAACCTCTGTCACAACCCCTTTAATCCACCTCACTGACTGAAATTTATTTTTACCTATTTATAAAAGTATTTTATATCATCAAATATTGGGGCGGTGTACACCATAAAAGATAAAACACCATTAAAAACAATACAAATGATCATTAAAGTGTCTGGCTAGTTAAACAGCTGCCAAGGTATGCCAACATAAAAAATGTCTTCAAAAGACACGTGGAAGTCAAAAGTGAGGGTGCCTGCCACATCTCTGGCAGAACATTGTCCCACAGCAAGGGATCAGAAATACTAAATGCCTAAATATACTTCCGCGTTCATCCATTACTACCCTTGAGGGAGAGGCCTGCCTTTATACTTTTATATAACACCGTCAGTAAAGCATTGTGTAATTATTATATTATATTATATTATATTATATTATATTATATTATATTATATTATATTATATTATAATATCGGGTCCTCCCTTAAAGAGGGCACGTATTGCGGTGAGACCTGGAGAACCGACACCCTGTGTTGTGGGTGGGTACAGTTGGTCAGCCACAATACCCGATTGTTAGGTCCCTCGAAGTGGGGTACAATCTGGCCAATGGGACGCAGTCCAAACGGTTCGAGGGACCTATTTATGCCCACGCACGTGACCCAGAGCTTCCCCTTTTGGCACGTGCATTTGGAACACCCGCCCACCTCTCCCTATTTTTAGGGCTGTGCGCTTGACCTTGCTATGCCCTTGTGCGTCGTCTGTCGTTGGGACAGGGGCACGGCAGGAATTTTCCCCACTTGGTTGATTGGCCGTTGCCATTTGGGTTTCACCTGCCGCTTAGCAAATCATCACAACTTGTAAGCTTGCAGATAGGCTCTGGTTCAGGTGATAGGAGAATGCTCTCGCCATCCCTATGTGAAGGGTATTGCATTAAAGGAATACAGGGACTCAATGGTATGGTCAACCCCTGAGAGGGGGTTGTGCCCGTGCTTGAGTCCAGGGGGGCATTTGGGTGGCGGAGATAGCCCGTTCCCGGCTTTCCACTTCTCCAGGTGTTCACCCTTGGCTGACCTGTGATGGAATGTGTTCCGATTCCTGTTGAGTGTGTTCCATTTGTAAAT
Source organism: Podarcis liolepis (assembly GCF_965112155.1). Lineage (NCBI taxonomy): Eukaryota > Metazoa > Chordata > Lepidosauria > Squamata > Lacertidae > Podarcis > Podarcis liolepis. Next base: position 39,678,534 of record NC_139569.1, read on the forward strand.
AGAGTCCCCCGCTGCTATGGGGAAGCACGCCTTGGTTTAAGAACGCTTTGGTTTAAGAGAAAATGATCATTAATAGGTAAAAATTTAATGTCACAATATTTTAAAATTGAAGTCTAAGATGAATAAAGAGGGGAGGGATTTGCTGAATTAACAATCTGAACTGGAATACAGAAAAGGGAGGCGTGAGGAGGTCTGGGAAATAAGCAAATGAAAAATATGTGACGGAAAGATTGAATTGTTTTTAACCATTTTTATTTTGTATTTTCTTTTTCCTTTTTGTTTTGTAATTTTCTGGAAATCTTAATAAATATTTTATATATATAAAAAAATAAGAATGCTTTGGTTTAAGAACGGATTTCCGGAACGGATTAAGTTCGTAAACCAAGGTACCACTGTACAGTGGTACCTTGGTTCTCAAACTTAATCCATTCCAGGAGTCCGTTCGACTCCTGAAACTGTTCAGAAACCAAGACGCAGCTTCTGATTAGCTGCAGGAGCTTGCTGCACTCAATTGGAAGCTGCGTCAGATCTTTGGCTTCCGAAAAACGTTCAAAAACCAGAACACTTACTTCTGGGTTTGCGGCATTTGGGAGCCTATTTGTTCGACAACTAAGCCGTTTGAGATCCAAGGTACCACTGTCTGTGGTGAAGATTAGGCTTGGGTCTCTCACATTTACCCCAAAGGATATCTTCCTTATGAGTACAGTGGTACCTCTGGATATGAACGGGATCTGTTCCGGAGTCCCGTTCACATCCTGAAGTAAACGTAAAATGCGACTGCACGTGTCGTGTTTCACCACTTCCGCCGATGCGTGTGACATCATTTTGAGCATCTGCGCATGCGTGAGCATCGAAACCCGGAAGTAACACGCTCTGTTACTTCCGGGTCGCCGCGGAGCTCAACCCGAAAATATTCACCCCGAAGATAGGGCCACATGGAGTTAGTCCACAGGTCACATGAAGGCCACAGGTCCACACACCCCCACTCCCAAAGTAAAGGCATTTTTATTTTGGGAACTGATTTGCCTGGCTAAAGGCTACATTTAGCTGTTCCCATTCAGTTCTACTGTGTCCTTGAGATTTGTCTGCTTCACAAAAGAGAATTCCAGCACATTTGGTATAAGAGCTTTTATCACAAGATGACGTCAATGTAGAAGAAATATATTAGCCTCCAAATCTGCTGTAAAAAGTGAACAGATCCATAATAAACCTTTGGGTGGGTGGGTGTGTAAGGAGGGGTAGAATTGGGGGGTGAATGCAAGCAAAGAGTGATACAAAAGCCTTGACAATCCATTTTTCAAAAAGTGAAATGGATTATCTTAATTTAGATGCGTTAATTTTAGGCGCACTTTCAGCACTGCTGAGGCTTAATTTGCGTCATCAGGGATCTTCAAGGTGATTGACGCAGGATTGTTGCCTTCTTGATGAAAGGACCCTTGGTTACCAGAATTTTTTTATTTTGGGGGTGAGGTGCATTCTACAAGCGCACAGCTTTGTCTGGTACCTCAGGTCACAATTTTTGTACCCCAGATTAAATTCCTGAGAACGGATCGCACAGAAGTAGGAGGGCTGACTTCTGGTTTCGGGAAGCACTTGGGCACAAGGTGCCAGTGGGCCCCTTTGCCCCCTTTCCAAGGGACACGGGTGGTGCTGTGGTCTAAACCACTGAGCCTCTGGGGCTTGCTGATCAGAAGGTCGGTGGTTCGAATCCCTGCGACGGGGTGAGCTCCCATTGCTCTGTCCCAGCACCTGCCAACCTATTAATTCAAAAGCACACCAGTGCAAGTAGATAAATAGGTACTGCTTCGGAGGAAAGGTAAATGGCGTTTCCGTGCGCTCTGGTTTCCGTCATGGTGCTCTGTTGCGCCAGAAGCGGTTTAGTGATGCTGGCCACATGACCCGGAAAGCTGTCTGTGGATAAACACCGGCTCCCTTGGCCAGAAAGCAAAATGAGTGCTGCAACCCCATAGCCGCCTTTGACTGGACTTAACCGTCTAGGAGTCCTTTGCCTTTTACCTTTGTCCCCTTTCTTTCCCTTTTAAAATCACACTCCTCCTCCACTCTTGGCACGACACCTTACCATTTGTTCCCTGGTTCGTTAAGTTCTCAAATATTTCTCTTCTCCCTCCTTTCAGCTGGTAATATTTATTTATTTATTGTTGCGTTTACAATGTTGCGTTTAAGAACAGTCCAATTTAATAACGATTCAATTTACAAACTCTGCAAAACCAGAAAGAGTGTTCCGGTTTGAGGACTTTACCTCGGTCTACGAACGGAAGCTGAATGGTGGAAGGGCACCGGCGGCGGGAGGCCTCATGAGGGAAAGGGTGCCTCTGTTTAAGAACAGTTTTGTTTTAAGAATGGACCTCCAGAACAGATTAAGTCCGTAAACCGAGGTATCACTGTATATCCCACTCTTTTTCTCCGTGGCTTACAGGGTTCTCCCCCCTTCTCATTTAATCCCTGTGAGGTAGGTTAGGCTGAGAGGCAGCGACTGGCCCAAGGTCACCCAGTAGGGATTTGAACCCAGGTCTCCCAAGTCCTGGTCAGACACTCTAACCACTGCACCACACTGTCACTTGCTTGCCTTTTCATCTTCTTTGGAGCTCCCTTTTCAGGGTGCTCCCTTTCTTCCGCCTGGTGTTGCCTTCCCTGCCAATGTAATTCACATCTCTTGTTTCTTCTCCCCACCCCCAGGCCACAGTCGCTGCATGAGACCACTTTAAAAGCCACGGCTTCCCCCAAAGAATTCTGGGAGCTGTAGTTTGTTAAGGGTGCTGAGAGCTTTTGGGACACCTTTGTCCCCTTCACAGAGCTACCATTCCCTGAATGGTTTTAACAATCAATTGCTCTTTACAGGGAACTCTGGGAATTGTAGCTCTGTGAGGGGAACAGGTGTCTCTCAAGAAGCCTGCCTTTGTGCATAAATCACAACGTTTTCTGTCAAAATACACACATACATGGGGGCTAGGAAAGGATTGGGTTTTGACTTGCAAAAAATGTTGTGGTGTTGTTACTTTTATTAAGTCAAGGTTTACGATACTACTTTAAGTCGCTTTGGAAACTATAATCAACGCATGGGCATAGCCGGGGGGCAGGGAGGGGCAGCTGTCCCCCCTCAAATCAATACAAATCTGAGGTTCTGTCCCCCTAACAAAAGCCTGCCCTCCCTTAACAAAATCCTGGCTAGGACCATGACATTATCTAAAAAACTCTCATCATATTGAAGATGTTCCTTGCTGTACTGGAAAACTGGGTTCCTAAATAAATACATTATTATCTTGATTGATTATACAATACCCTACATTTGCACATCTGCCAGGTGGATTAAAAACAAATCCTGCAGTATAAGTAGCATTTCTTTTTTTGCACGAACCCGCTGCCCCATCTAATCTAGTCAATCTGAATTTAGTCCCTTTGAAAACAATGGGTTGAAGTTTGCGGTTGCTACTTAATCTCTTCATCGCTTTCCATGGGATTTGGTCAAATATATATACAGTGGTACCTCGGGTTAAGTACTTAATTCATTCCGGAGGTCTGTTCTTAACCTGAAACTGTTCTTAACCTGAAGCACCACTTTAGCTAATGGGGCCTCCCGCTGCCGCTGTAGTAACATGGGGCAAGTAACATTCTTGCCGCTGTAGTTGCGTACATAAATAAATTTCTATACAACTTGGGTAGCTCTATCCCTAGAATTCCCAGTAATTCTGGGAATTAGTGGTTTATGTTATTAGGTGATATCCTGTATTCATCATCCTCAGAGTAGACTTGCTGCAATCAGAGACAGTGGGTCCACTCTGTGGCTTATTTGGACATCCATTAATAATATTAATACTAATGTATTCTACCATTTTGCTACTAATTTACCATAATGATCATAAATAACAACAACAATATCATCTAATAGAAAGATCTATCCCTTTTCGTAAAAAATGAAATCATTCCTCAGCTATTTTAGACACACATTCTCGCTGGATGACCCTGTTCCTTAAAATTATACAAAAGCAATAAAAGGAAATGACATATATAGATAAAAAATGGATGGGTCCATAACAGGAGCTTTCTTCACTTTGAATACACTATTCATTTCTACAAAAAGATCAGTGCTGGGTTTTGGTTTTTTTTAAAGGGAGTCTTCTAATTTAAGAGTCTACAGCCATATGTCACAATCTCTGTGGAAACAAAGATGGCCACTGTGATGAAATTGCACAAGCAACACACTCCTCTTTGTGGGGAAACATATGGTAGGTGCAGCTAATCCTAGCAGGCTGAGCTCTCTCCCACCCCTCGTTCTTTTCATATTGGAAAAATATTTCTTTGCAACATACATTTGCTTCTGAAGTGGAAATTTCGGAGCATGCTCTAAAAGGTTTCAGCTGATAGCTTGTGGGGCTGGCTCTAAAGATGACCAGATCTGTCAATTTTGGTTTCCCGCCATTTCTCGTTTTTCCATTCTTAAATTCAGTTCTCCACATTTCTGCAGCAATCTGCAATTTTTGTTTGAAACCATACTGAGGTGGATGGAAACCCAGCCAGATGGGCGGGGTACAAATAATAAATTGTTGTTGTTGTTGTTATTTCTGACTTAGTACAACGCAGCTTCCTATGTTCGGGTACAGAATCTGAATCTTGAAGTTGCAGTAAATCAGCAAGGATGGTTGAGTCCCAAATGTTTCGCGACAGCAGTTGTGAAAAGTATCCTCAACCTGTAAAAACTCAAATGTAGATTGGTATGTGCAGGTTATCCCACTGTACGTGCATCAAATGATGCAATACTTCATTGGTCCCACTTCCTGGACCACTATTATGAACTTGGCTGGAGTTCATAGAATCACAGAACTGTAGAGTTGGAAGGGATGCCACGCTTCATCTTGTCCAACTCCATGAAATGCAAGTAGACCTTGGGTTTTTAGTGGTGATGGTGGAGAATAAGCAGATCTCATAAGAGCTCGCAAGAGCTCTAACTCATATTGTAGAAGCATTGGGGAAAGTATTTGCCCTCTTCTCTGAGTGGTTTTCTTTCCATTTAGATGTATGCATAATATTCTACAGTGGTACCTCAGGTTACATACGCTTCAGGTTACATACGCTTCAGGTTACAGACTCTGCTAACCCAGAAATAGTACCTCGGGTTAAGAACTTTGCTTCAGGATGAGAACAGAAATCGTGCTCCGGTGGCGTGGCAGCAGCAGGAGGCCCCATTAGCTAAAGGGGTGCTTCAGTTAAGAACAGTTTCAGGTTAAGAACGGACCTCCGGAACGAATTAAGTACTTAACCTGAGGTACCACTGTACCTCACAAGGTTGAGTGTTGAGTTGAAAATATGCAGTCTGATCTTCCTCACATTCTCTCAGGGACTCACCACTGTTGTCTCACAACTGCCAGGGTTGGGCAGAGCCAGAGTCAAAAATGAGCAGAGCATCGGAGGTCAGTTTTGCATAGTTGGTGACTTTCTTTCACACTCAGGAATCCCTCTTCCTTCTCCATCCAAGGCCAGCAAGAAGCATAGGTGGATCTACTATGAAACTAATGAAGGTTTAGCTTCTGGTCCCCTGATCCATGAGGGGCTTCAAAAGCAACTGTAGACCACATGGCTTTGAAAGTTTGAATCTAGTAGACCAGGCACCCCCAAGCTGAGCCCTCCAGATGTTTTGGGACTACAACTCCCATCATCCCTAGCTAACAAGACCAGTGGTCAGGGATGATGGGAATTGTAGTCCCAAAACATCTGGAGGGCCGAGTTTGGAGGTGCCTGTAGTAGATCCAATTAAGTCTCAAATTAATTAATTTTCCCCCTATATATTTCAACAAGTTTGAGAGTCAGTAGCACAGACGTTGTAAAGGATTTTGTAAACAACACTACTGAAGAAGATAACAATGGTTACCCAAACCTCATTGCTGGTTATGGAGGCCTCCCGTGGCAGTTCAGGCTTCATCAGAGCCTCAAAAATGTAGGTCCGCCACTGGCAAGAAGCTCTATCAGAGTTTGAGGACCAATTCCCGCCATGTGAAAGCATTCAAGGTGGTCCAAAAGAAGGCTAATGAGTAGGGCTGCCATACCTCCTTGATTTTTTGGACATATCCAGGATTAATTCATCGGAAATAGCGCCCAGACGGAATTTCCAAAAATGTCTGGGGAAACCCGGGCGAATCTGGTACGCAGGCTGAGACCCTACCTGCCTGCGGACTGACTCGCCAGAGTGGTGCATGCTCTAGTTATCTCCCGCTTGGACTACTGCAATCCACTCTACGTGGGGCTACCTTTGAAGGTGACCCGGAAATTGCAATTAATCCAGAATGCGGCAGCTAGACTGGTGACTGGGAGTGGCTGCCGGGACCACATAACACCAGTCCTGAGAGATCTGCATTGGCTCCCAGTACGTTTCCGAGCACAATTCAAAGTGTTGGTGCTGACCTTTAAAGCCCTAAACAGCCTCAGTCCTGTATACCTGAAGGAGCATCTCCACCCCCATCGTCCAGCCCGGACACTGAGATCCAGCGCCGAGGGCCTTCTGGTGGTTCCCTCATTGCGAGAAGTGAGGTTGCAGGGAATCAGACAGAGGGCCTTCTCGGTAGTGGCACCCGCCCTGTGGAACACCCTCCCTTCAGATGTGAAGGAAATAAGCAGCTATCTTCTCTTTAAAAGACATCTGAAGGCAGCCCTGTTTAGGGAAGTTTTTAATATTTAATGCTGTATTGTTTTTAAGACTTGATTGGAAGCCGCCCAGAGTGGCTGGGGAAACTCAGCCATATGGGCTGGGTATAAATAATAAATAATTATTATTATTATTATTATTATTATTATTATTATTATTATTATTATTTATTATGGAACTGTTGATTTTTTGGGAAATTTAGCTAAAAACTTCATTTTTTTGGAGATTTTGTGGCAGCAACTTTTGTGTCCGGATTTTCACTTTTTGAAACAATTTTTGAGGTGTGTGTAACGTGGGGAGAATTCCCATCTAGAGAGCTGTGGAGTGCTGGATTTGCTGTCTGGACCTACGTAAGTTGCCCCACTCCAATACAGAAGTTGACTTTCACACCAAACCCAGCAAATACCCCACAGTAACCATGGTGGTTCCTCAAGTCTGTTGCTCTTAGGAAGCTGTTTATTCCATGCTGACGTCTGCTCACCCTACGATGTCATCAAATTTCCTGTTTTTGAGGGGTCCTCCCCCACCTTCTGCTACGGCAGTGTTTCAGGGAGCTGTGCTAAAAACAAGAGACATTCAGAAATTAGAACATGTGGTTAAATGCAGCGTAGCTAAGTAAATAAAGTAGGTGTTCAGCGGTGAACGGTTAGATCTCTGCTCACCATGGGAAAACTGACAGCTTTAAACGTTGAATGGAGTCATTTCTTTTTCTGTTAGGTTTTCTTTTTCTTTTTTAAAGAAAGATCCACACTTGTGTCGTTTTGTTTTGTTTTTAAACACAAAATCTTGTCATCTTTTTCTTCTGTTTCTCTTTCGTAGAGAAAAACAACACAGGGCACTGAGATTTCCTTTTCCTCCTCCGATTTTGAACATGCGGAAAGTATTCTCAAAATAGTTCCTTTGCAATGATACTTTGCAATTTCTTTGCAATTATAGCTTTGCTATTTTATGTGCTCCATTAAGAAAAGAAAAAAGATTTTTAAGAAAGAAAATGTCTTTAAAGTAACCTTGGAGTGTTATAAAGTAACCTTGGAGTGTTATCTAACACTTCATAGGTTGAGCAAAATTAGCAGCCAAAATATGCAATTTCTGGAGATGTAAAAAGCAGATTATATGCATATATAATGGAACTGCATAAAAATAAATAAATAAAAATAAAATCTTTCTGGGCTGCAGTTTTGAATGAAATGCAGAAAATGACAGGTTGCACATTATCCAGAAACCCCAAAACAATTCTTCTCTGTGTGCTTCAATCTGAAGTTTTAAATGTTCAGTCTTCAAAGGTTAGCAACTCCTGACAACAGCAAAAGTTTGTATAGTTCAGCAATGGAAAAGTAAACATCCCTCAACAATTACAGAATGGCTGAGGAAAACTTAAGGGAATGTTATGGTGGTAAAACAGACCTACATCTGACACACCATTAAATATAACTAGCAAACCAACGTTAATGTGAAAGAGGAGCCTTTTTCGTTCAATTCAGAGTTACATAGATAAAATAGCTTATTAATTTGACACACTATCATTATGGAGAGTCTCATTTCTCAATTTTTAACATTCTCCTTTTTCACTTTTTAGATTTTGTTTCATATTCTATATTAGTAGATTGTAATATTTAAAATTTGAAAGTATAAATAAATTCAAATACATCTGGAGGGTTACAGTTTCCCCATCCCTGCTATGCAACTTTTCTGCCTTATCCATGTAGTGTATCAATATTCAGATACATACATCATGTCATCCTGAACTCTTCCATAGCTGATTTTGCCCATGTACGTAGTCTTTTTGCATGTGCTGATGAAGAAACCAGGTAACTTTCCATCAACTATAGCTTCCCATTTTGGCTGAATCAGGAAACTGTAGTTGCTTCAGAACATTCCAAGGGACGCGGGTGGCGCTGTGGGTTAAACCACAAAGCCTAGGACTTGCTGATCAGAAGGTCGAGGGTTCAAATCCCCGCGATGGGGTGAGCTCCCGTTGCTCAGTCCCTGCTCCTGCCCACCTAGCAGTTCGAAAGCACATCAAAGTACAAGTAGATAAATAGGTTCTGCTCCGGCGGGAAGGTAAACGGCGTTTCCATGCGCTGCTCTGGTTCGCCAGAAGTGGCTTAGTCACGCTGGCCACATGACCTGGAAGCTGTATGCTGGCTCCCTCGGCCAATAAAGTGAGATGAGCGCCGCAACCCCAGAGTCGGTCACGACTGGACCTAATGGTCAGGGGTCCCTTTACCTTTACCTTTTACAGAACATTCCATCATCTTAAATCATGCCTTGAAGTTTTAATATTCTGACTTATTCTGAAGCTACTAACCATGGTTTCCTGGTTTGATCAATACTTGACTGAATTCTTTGCTGGGTCACCAAAAAAAAAAAAAAAGGAATAAACACTGGGGTCCATGTATGAGCAAAAGGCTTGTTCCTTTCTTGGCTTATTAAGCCAAGATTTGATCGTAAGTAAAATGCTGAGAGAGAGATGCCATATACATGGAAGTTTGGTGCAGAGAATGGCTTAATCTCAAACCTTTGATCCCCGCCGGACACATCTGCTCTTCCAGAACAGATGTAGACCATACAAGCAGCTTATTTGAATACTTAGCCAAAATATATTATTTTTATTATTGTTGTAGCAATGAAAGCCTGGGAAAAGAAACGAAAGTGCTCAAGTGATCCACTGTTTGTTTGGTCTCTGAAACAGAGGACAGAATGAGCAGAGCAGAACAGCTAATCACATCGTTGTGAATGTGGGAAGAACATTTCTCTTGGGTGAGCAAGTTGTACAGACCAGTGAAACAGAACAATAGACATTTTGCAGGTGATTGATTAAAAAAAGAAAACAGAATTCTGGGGTAGTTATGGTAACATCCTATGCCGTGCTCTCCAGGGATGGGCATACGTGTCAATTTTTATTTCTCTCAGGTTCTCTTAAATCCTTGTGAAAATTCCTCAGTGAGTTTCTCTGGATATTCTCTATACATTTTTACAAAGTGATTTGCCCCCGAAAACAGTGCATAATGTTATCAGCCTTACCAATAATTCGTCTTGTTCTACTACACAATCCTCTCAGGGCAATGTACAGTAAAAATAGTTTTGTTTATTTTTTAAGGTAAAGGGACCCCTGACCGTTAGGTCCAGTCGTGGCCGACTCTGGGGTTGCGGCATTCATCTCGCTTTATTGGCCGAGGGAGCCAGCGTACAGCTTCCGGGTCATGTGGCCAGCATGACTACGCCGCTTTTGGCGAACCAGAGCAGCACACGGAAACACCGTTTACCTTCCCGCCGGAGTGGTACCTATTTATCTACTTGCACTTTGACGTGCTTTCGAACTGCTAGGTTGGCAGGAGCAGGGACCGAGCAACGGGAGCTCACTCTGTCACAGGGATTCGAACCGCCAACCTTCTGATTGGCAAGCCCTAGGCTCTGTGTTATTTCCACTATTATATGCATTTAAACTCGTTTGTTTTTTTTACCCTAGTACTTGCATTTTTGTACTTGGCTGGAGAACTGCACTGCAAAATTTGGAGAAGTGCACGTTTCAAAGGACAGCTTTTGTTTTGCATTTTGTTTTGGAAAGTTTAAATTAGGTACGTTTGCCTTTAAAAGGAAACTTATTCAATTCCCCCCCCCCCCACCATACCAAGTATCTCTTAATACTAAAAAGAGGTGTGTGATATCCCATCTGTCAAAGTGATAGGAGGACTGTGTTTGACCAGAAAGCATGCAGGAGAAAATAGAAGGACTTCTTCCCTGGGTAGCAAGCCCATTCGCTTCTCGATAAAGTCCTATGGCTCTTCTATGGATGTCTGAATTGCTTCTCCAATGAAATAGCAGCTGAGTTAATTCTAGCATTTTTGTGAAGTTCGTAATAATACTGCCTTTGTGTAGGTACTAATCACAAGGCTGGGCTTGGCAGTTGTGGGGAGGCAATTAATTTTATCTCCGAAACATGTATGTACTGGGGAAGTCCCCGAGTATGTGAACATTATTTTTAATTTTGGTTGTTCCCATTTTCCTTCTGAACTGACAGGCACTCAACCACCTGAATTTGCTATTTTTTGCTTAGCATTTACACCATGCTGCCCACGACCTGGTGCCTTGCAGATGCCTTAAGAGTACAACTCCCATTGGTTAAGATTTGAAGTTCACCTACTTACTGTCGCTGTTACACTGCTGTTTGTGTAGGATGAAGGCTGTCAGTTGGGTAAGAAGGCCCTTAAAATCCACCTGATCCTTTATATCCCTGCCTAGTCACTGAGATACCGGAGAGAGTTGCTGCTAGTGGTCTCCCATGGCTCAGACGTGTGGCTGATATCCAACAGGAGTCGTGTGTTCAGTATTGTAGGCCCAATTTTGTGAAACTCTCTTCCAGTCACCTTAGGTGCTTACTGAAGAATTGTTTTATTCCAACAGGCACTGTAGATGAATTCTGATTTTATTATTTTAACTGAGTTTTATTTGCATTGTATTGAGCTTCTTGCACGCCACTTAGAATCATAGAATCATAGAGTTGGAATAGACCACAAGGACCATCGAGTCCAACCCCCTGCCAAGCAGGAAACACCATCAGAGCACTCCTGACATATGGTTGTCAAGCCTCTGCTTAAAGACCTCCAAAGGAGGAGACTCCACCACACTCCTTGGCAGCAAATTCCACTGTCGAACAGCTCTTACTGTCAGGAAGTTCTTCCTAATGTTTAGGTGGAATCTTCTTTCTTGTAGTTTGGATCCATTGCTCCGTGTCCGCTTCTCTGGAGCAGCAGAAAACAACCTTTCTCCCTCCTCTATATGACATCCTTTTATATATTTGAACATGGCTATCATATCACCCCTTAACCTCCTCTTCTCCAGGCTAAACATGCCCAGCTCCCTTAGCCGTTCCTCATAAGGCATCGTTTCCAGGCCTTTGACCATTTTGGTTGCCCTCCTCTGGACACGTTCCCGTTTGTCAGTGTCCTTCTTGAACTGTGGTGCCCAGAACTGGACACAGTACTCCAGGTGAGGTCTGACCAGAGCAGAATACAGTGGCACTATTACTTCCCTTGATCTAGATGCTATACTCCTATACTCCTAATCACTTAGAGATGATTGCAATTCTGTAATATATGCATTGTCAGAATATGCAAATAAATAAATAAAATCAGAATATTGGGTTGTGCTTTAAGGTATTCTGGCAGTGATATATTTCTTTTTTTAAAAAAAAGTGTGTGTTTGTGTTGATCGTATCAGGGAGAGGGAACAACTCTCTTGTTTTCAGGCTTCTCTTCTTCCCTGAGGGCAGCTTCCTCAGAGATGAGCCAACTGCACTGTGAGCCTCTGGGGCCCAGCTCCATCCCTCATCTTGCGATTCGGCTGTTCCCTGGATACAGACCAGAATGAGTTCCTACAAGGAAACGGTTCTTCTGCCATACTGATTATGCTCCGTGAGGATCAGATAGTAGTTTGAGGGAGGAAACAACCTCCTGTTTGGTTGGCGTACTGGGTTGAATGTGTCGGAAGCTTGTGGTTTTCCTCCTCAGATGCCTTGTAGAGAGGGGGAACCATCACTCTGCAGCACAGGAAATACAGTGGTACCTCAGGTTACATACGCTTCAGGTTAAAGACTCCACTAACCCAGAAATAGTACTTCAGGTTAAGAACTTTGCTTCAGGATGAGAACAGAAATCGTGCTCTGGCGGCGCAGCAGCAGCAGGAGGCCCCATTAGCTAAAGTGGTGCTTCAGGTTAAGAACAGTTTCAGGTTAAGTACAGACCTCCGGAACGAATTAAATACTTAACCTGAGGTACCACAGTACTTGCATGTAGACGGCGCCTGGCATCAATCGCTAGCATTTCCAGTTAAAAGAATCTGGAGAAAAACCCTTCTCTGCTTAAGACACCGGACAGCCACTTCCTGCCAGCCAGTGGATGCTGGTCTATTCGAGCAGACAGGACTATGTCCCTCTGACTTCAGCCTGCCCACAGCCAGCTACCACCTGTATACGTTCTTTCTTGCAACATGCTCTTGGCTAGAACTGCCAGCCAGCTTTTGTCCTTGTGCAACTCAGCAGGGAGGAGGATGTGAGAGGCTCCATCTGTCATTGGCTCTGACGCTGCCTATCATTGGCTCTGGCTCCGCCTACTGTCAGTCTCCCTGCCATCTTCCATTTCCAGTGGGCACCAGCCAGAGTAGACAAGACTGGGAGAGTATAGCAGCAAATGGACTCTAGCCACATTCAGACCATAAATTTAAAGCACTACGGTACTGCTTTAAACAGGGACACGGGTGGCGCTGTGGGTTAAACCACAGAGCCTAGGACTTGCCGATCAGAAGGGCGGCGGTTCGAATCCCTGCAACGGGGTGAGCTCCCGTTGTTCGGTCCCTGCTCCTGCCAACCTAGCAGTTTGAAAGCATGTCAAAGTGCAAGTAGATAAATAGGTACCGCTCCAGCGGGAAGGTAAACGGCGTTTCCGTGCGCTGCTCTCTTCTCCAGAAGCGGCTTAGTCATGCTGGCCACATGACCCGGAAGCTGTACGCTGGCTCCCTTGGCCAATAAAGCGAGATGACCTACGCAACTCCAGAGTCAGCCACAACTGGACCTAATGGTGAGGGGTCCCTTTACCTTTACTACTTTAAACAGCCATGGCTTCCCCCAAAGGATTCTGGGAGCTATACTTTATTACAGGTCCTGAGAGTTGATAGGAGACCACTGTTCCCCTCCCAGGGATGCGGGTGGCACTGTGGTCTAAACCACTGAGCCTCTTGGGCTTGCCGATCAGAAGGTTGGTGGTTCGAATCTCCGCAATGGGGTGAGCTCCCATTGCTCTGTCCCATCTGCTGCCAACCTAGCAGTTTGAAAGCACACCAGTGCAAGTAGATAAATAGGTACCGCTGCGGTGGGAAGGTAAATGGCATTTCTGTGTGCTCTGGTTTCCATCAGTGTTCTGTTGCGCCAGAAGCAGTTTAGTCAAGCTATCTGTGGACAAATGCCAGCTCCCTCGTCTTGAAAGCGAGATGAGCAACCCCATAGTCACCTTTGACTGGACTAAACCATCCAAGGTTCCGTTACCTTCTACCTTTTTCTTCCCCTCCCAGAATTCCAGTTTGCAGACATCCTTGTGAAAAGGTACTGGCTGTTCAACCACTCTGGGAACCATGGTTATGGAAGGGGAATGGGACCTCCTAGCAACTCTCGGCACTCTTAACAAACTGCAGTTCCCATAATTCCCGTATTTTTTGCTCTATAAGACTCACTTTTCCCCTCCTAAAAAGTAAGGGGAAATGTGTGTGCGTCTTACGGAGCGAATGCAGGCTGCGCAGCTGTCCCAGAAGCCAGAACAGAGGAGGGATTGCTGCTTTCACTGCGTAGCGATCCCTCTTGCTGTTCTGGCTTATGAGATTCAGAATATTTTTTTTCTTGTTTTCCTCCTCCAAAAGCTAGGTGCGTCTTGTGGTCTGGTGCGTCTTATAGAGCGAAAAATACGGGTATTTCTGGGAAGCCACAGCTCTTTAAAGTCATGTAGTGTGAATGTGGCCACTAGTGTTTTTTTAATTGTGCACCCTCAAATTTTAAAAATCGGGCCTTCGGTACCTGGTACCCAACTGGGTATTTTTGGGATCACAACCCCCATTATCTGTGACCCAACGAACGACCTTCTGGTTAGGACCGATTGGAGTGGTAACATCTGGAAGTCACCAAGTGAGGAGAGACTGCTTTAAGCGCACATGAAGTTTTAAATAGGAGTCTGACCTTTCTCATGCATTTTACTTGTGGTGTGGCCTTCATCTCACTTGCATGAGCACGTGGCGCTGGTAAACATATCCTCATGTATATATAGGGAAGTTTCCATTCCAGTGACGCATGTTGCCGGTGGGAACTGATGCTAAGAAGCAGCCACCACCCCACCCCCCCGGACGAGGATGGGGGACATATTCACTGACCCTGCAGAACGCACTGCTGAAGTGTGCTATCACATGGAAACATTTCCACATGATCTAAGTTTAAGATGTAGAGAAATGTGTGGCTCTCCAATGTTGCTGGAGACCATCAGCCCCAGCTAAGCGTGGCTAGCAGTTAGGGATGATGGGCGGTGCAACCCCGCAACATCTTGGGAAGACCACAGGTTTCTCAACCCTGAAGGAAAAGGACCTTTAGCATGGAGTGGAGCGCATTAGAGGACTCTTGGTCTTTAGCGGAGTTTATTTATTAAGCACGATTGCTGCCAGCGGGGTTGTTGTATGACATGTTTTCCTTGCTCATGGTTTGTTTACTCAAAACGAGAACTCCCAGGAGGAAGCAGATCTTCCGAGAGCTCAGTTGCCATAGATGCTGCTCCTTCTGCAATGCAGCTTCTTCATAAGGATGGCAGCATATAGGCTATGGATATATTTCTGTTTATTTTGCTTTTAAAGAGACATTAGCTCTCTTCTTGAGATCATTTACAATTTAATCAACCAACCAACCTTGCCATTAGTTGTTAAAATTGGGCCTTTAGTCTTTTTGCCGTCTTTCCCTAGGATAATAAAGCACAAGAACCAAAAGAGGTTTTTAAAAAATGAACCAATGTGCCCTTAACATTCGGATTAGCAGATTCAAATCTGGCCTCACTAACTGAAATGGACTCTGCCTATTTATTTATTCAATTTCTAAACCACACTTTATCATATATTATCCCAGGACAGTTTTACCCACAAAAGTGTACACTTTAAAAACGATAACTTTTTAAAAAAACATTGTAAAACATTGTATAGTCGTACCTTGGATCCTGAACACCCAAGAACTCAGACGTTTTGGCTCCCGAACGCTGCAAACCCAGAAGTGGTTGTTTCGGTTTGCGAACGTTCTTTTGGAACCCTAATGTCCGACGGGGCTTCTGCGGCTTCTGATTGGCTGCAGGAATTTCCTTCAGCCAATCAGAAGCCGTGATTTGGTTTTCAAATGTTTTGGAAGTCGAACGGACTTCTGTAACAGATTCCGTTCGACTTCCAAGGTATGACTGTAGAGTACAGTACAGCAGGTGAACAATAACAGATTAGTCAATTACAGTGTTATTTAAGTAACTTGTCAAATGTAAATCAACCTGCAGCCCTGGTAAGTTGGTTTAAGATGATCAACTCTGCTCTCCCGTAGCCTCAGAGTAAACCTGTCAAATAACAGGTGTGCGAGAGCAATTGTTCCTTCAGCAATGAATTAAAATAATGCATAAATTGAATTTGAAAAGAGCAAGTTTCTGAGAACACAAAATAGTGTTTGTGGCTGTTTAAAATTCTATTATTCCAGATAATATTGTTTTGGCTTACAGAAAGACCATATCGCTGTCAAAGGAGGAAGACTGATAGAATCACCTTCCTTATGTTTTTATAATCTAGAATCATAGTTGTGCTGCATAGCTACTATGCCTTTAAAGCACATTTGAATCACATGGTTTTCCTCAAAGAATTCTGAACCTTGTAGCTTGTTAAGGGCTGTTGGGAATTCGAACTCTCTGAGGGATAAACTACCGCGCCCAGAATTCTTTGAGGGAAAGAATGTGCTTTGGATGTGCTTTCAAGGCAATGTGTACACAACCTTGGTCTTAATAATCTGGAATCAATAGGCTTCAAAAATAACCTAGCCACCCCTCCCCCAGCTGATACAGAAAGCCCATTTTTACAACATCTCTTCTAGGTGGCCATTATGACTCTGCTTAGATACCTCTCTTGAAGAAGAGTTTGCCAGCTGCTTGGGATTGTAAACTAATTGGCCCTAAAACTGTTGGGTCTAAACCAGTGGTGGCCAAACTCGGCCCTCCATGTGTTTTGGGACTACAATTCCCATCATCCCTGACCACTGGTCCTGTTAGCTAGGGATAATGGGAATTGTAGTCTCAAAACATCTCGAGGGCCGAGTTTGGCCACCACTGGTCTAAACCAAAGGCGAGGCTTTTTTTCATTCAACCTTACGGAGGTGGGGGAGATTCCAGATCACCTGGAAGATGAAGGCCATATCCACACAAGATATTTAAAGCACTTTGATACCACTTTAACCTTCCACCAAAGAATCTGGCTATCTATTAAGGGTGCTGAGACTTGTTAGGAGATTCCTGTTCCCCGAGTTCCCAGGGAAAAGGGACTGACCGTTAAATCACTCGAGGAATTGTAGCTCTGTAAGAGCCTAGGGCTTGCCGATCAGAAGGTAGGCGGTTCGAATCCCCGCGACAGGGTGAGCTCCCGTTGTTCAGTCCCAACTCCTGCCCACCTAGCAGTTTGAAAGCACGTCAAAGTGCAAGTGGATAAATAGGTATCGCTCCGGTGGGAAGGTAAACGGCGTTTCCGTGTGCTGCTCTGGTTCGCCAGAAGCGGCTTAGTCATGCTGGCCACATGATCCGGAAGCTGTCTGCAGACAAATGCCGGCTCCCTCGGCCTATAGAGCGAGATGAGCGTGCAACCCCAGAGTCGTCCGTGACTGGACCTAATGGTCAGGGGTACCTTTACCTTTACTTTTAAGAGGAATACAGGTCCTCTCACAACTCTAAGCACCGTTAGCAAACTCCTGGGTTCTTTAGGGGGAAGCTGTGACTATTTAAAACGGTATCATAGTTCTTTCAGTGTGTATTGTGAAGGTGTGTATTGTGAAGGTGAGACCACCCCAGCCAAATTGCTGTCTCCTTTTTGCTCTCATTTCACAATACAGGCAAGAATATTATAATCCAAATTCTCCCGTCTACATGCTGCCTGGTGACTGTCACACATGATTATCCGCCTGCGTCACCACTGCTGACTTCTGAAAGTGTTGCAATGATGCAGCAGGCCTTGAAATCCTGGCCCTGTGTGTGTGTGTGTGTGCAGGCACATTTGGACATGAGAGTCGCTGCCTGCCTTCGAGACAAGGACAGCTTTCTAATATAGAACAAAGACTACACGTATTTGTCTGGCTCGCTGGCAACTCTTGGCCTGCTGCAGTGCGTCCGTTTGTATGCCAGGTCTCCTGTTTTGCTCGCTCTCTCCCACCCCACCCCTTCCTGCTTGTTGCAGAAATGGATTGGGTGACGCAAGAACCATTTGCATAACTACATTATAAAGGAACCGGTGGTGCTGGAAGTTTTCCTGAAAAGAGCTTAGTAGTCAGAAAGAACCTGTTGATGTAGTGAAACAGGTGTTTTTCAGCCATGGCTCTCCCCCCCCCAAAGAACCCTGGGAAGTGTAGTTTAAGGGTGCTGAGCATTGCAGGTATTCCCTTTGCAGAGTTAACAAATTTCAAAGTTACGTAACGATCAGTCTTCTTTCCAGGGAACTCTGGGTATTGTACCTCTGTAGCGGGGGCAATGGGGCTCTCTGGACAGCACCCATAACAAGCTACGGTTTGCCGATTATCTGGGGAAACCCATGACTGTTCAAGTGGTATAATATTGCTGTAAACTTATGGTGTGTATTTAGCCTAAGAAAGCCTCGTTTTCACAGTACAGTGGTACCTCCGGTTGCGGACGGGATCCACTTAGGAGCTCTGGTCGGATCCTGAGGTTTCCACAACTGCAGGAACCACTTCTGCACATGCGCAGGTGGTAAAAACCCGGAAATATACTGGTACTTCTGGGTTTGCTGCTTACGTATCCCGAAGTTTACGTAACTGGAGGGATACGTAAGCGGAGGTACGACTGTACAGTGGTACCTTGGAAGTTGAACAGAATCCATTCCATGTCTGTTTGACTTCCAAAACATTTGGAAACCAAGGTGCGGCTTCTGATTGGCTGCAGGCAGCTCCTGCAGCTAATCGTAAGTCGCAGAAGCCACGTCAGATGTTTGGCTTCCAGAAAAAAAACGTTCACAAACCGGAACACTCACTTCCAGGTTTGTAGCGTTCGGGAGCCAAAACGTTTGACTCGCAAGGCGTTTGGCTTTCAAGGTGCGACTGTACATTGAAAGTACTATGATACCACTTTAAACAGTCATGGCTTCCCCCAAACAGTCCTGAGAACTGGGACAGCCTGTCTTGCTTCACTACCTGAGGTGAAACTGGAATGTGCTGCTTCCACCACCTCTAAAGAAGCTTTGCTTACCTTTTCAGCCGTGAGTTCCAGGTTCTGGGGAGATCTTATGGGGTGCAATCTTGCCACAAAGGATCTCACCAGAAGCCACCACTTCTCACTTCTCTGGTGGTAGGAGTGCCTCCGCTTGATATTTCACTGCCCGAAACGGCTGCCTCATGGGCAGGACAGTTCCCTGCTGGAAACTGTAGATTGTTAAGGGTGTGAGACTCTTAGGTGTGAGACTCCTTAAGGGGAGTGAAAGGTGGGATATCAAGTCCAAACTCTTCTTCGGGTTGCTATGAGACCCCAATTCCTCTCATGGAGCTACAATTCTTGGGGAGAAGGATTGATTGTTAAAACTCTCTAAGAATTGTGGTTCTGTGAGGACCAGCACTCTGATCCTGCACCCTGGCTCATCTGGAACACTGCTGGTTTATTCTGGGCTCAGCCATCAGAATTTAAATTTGTGTAATTTAAGCTGGCATAAGTCACCAAAAAGGTTGGGATGGGGCAAGGAGAGACACCTATAACCAAACCCTATTCATCTTGGGCACGTAACTCTGGGCCCAATCATTAAAGCGTGCGCCCACACTCACATGCCACACGAGAGGCTCCTAAATGGAGTTTGGGATAGGTGTAATTTCGATTGGCATGAATTATGCCAGCCTACATTGCACCAGCTTTCTATAGTTAGGGTTGATCTGTTAATTTGAGCTGGATTTTCAGAGACCTGTCTTTAACAAATAACCGACAGCATTCAGTATGATTTATTTGAGAGCTCTTACCTTTGTCCCTTTTTAATCTGGAGAGTAAAAGTCAAAACATCTTAGGGACGCTTTGTTCCTTGGCTGTTCCAACTTCTGATTACCCTTGGCTCCAAATTGCCGCAGGAGTATGAGCAAGGAGCTGGTTTGTACTCTTCTTTACACTACTCTATATCAACAGAAAGCTGTAAACCCATCAGTGTTAATTGCGCTGCTGTGGTTTACCCGCTGTTGTAAATGAGGTGAGAAGCCAGATCAGGAACTGTAAAGTGCTCAGTGTATAGCAGCAGTAGTATTTGAAAACAAGCCAGAAACAGTGTATTACTTTGACTGATGCTTTGTGTATGGCTATAAAAAACACACACACAAACCCGTAATGAAATAAGATACTCTCAAGGATTATCCTGTGAGCTTGGTGGTGGTTCCGTTAAATGCTTGTGATGACAAAAATAACAACCCAGATTTCAGTATCTTTTAGGCATTCCTTCGTAGTTCAGTGGTAAAGCAAATATATTGCAGGCAGGCAGAAGGTCCATGGCTTCTCCAGGTAGTATGGTCTCATATGTTCCTCTTAACAGAAGACAGCCCTCTGTCTCAGGGATGGCGAGCCTGATGTTGCTGAACTTCAACACCCATCATCCCTGACCGCTTGGCCATATTGGCTTGGGTGGCTGGGAGCAGAAGTCCAACAACATCTTGAGGGACACTGATCCCCCATTCTTGCTATTCTATGAAGGGCTGTAAGAGGACAGTTCTCTCTTTGAAAGGTTACCTGGTTTAAAGATGGCTTAAAGATAAAGAACCATAAGAAAGGAGGAGAGCAGTGGCTGACTTTTTAATCTCCCACAGTGTCTTGGAGCGACTCTGTCTTGGGGCATTATGGGAAATGTAAATGGCGGTGTCCCAACTCAGCAGCTTTGTTGTTCCCCAGCACTGCCCCCTGGGGCACATGAATATACGTGGGGGTCCCATCAAAAGTCAACTTCTGTATCTTTTTCTCCCCCCTGCTCCAAAAAAATCTAAACTTCCCCTCAGTCAAGATGGCAGACTGAATCATTCCAGAGTTTACTGACTGGGACACCTCAAAAGATATTGTCACACCATTTGGTGTGATGGTTGCTGAGCTGGAGGAGGCGGCTTGGGTCTATATTTGTATAACAGCGGACTCCAGTAGGTATTCTCTGTAACGTATCCATGCTTATATATCACATTTGCAGAATTCCATATCCCCTCCAACAGTTTCAGATACCAGGAGATATGTTATTTGCTAAGTTTAAAAACACACACACATTGGAAAGAATCCTAAAATAGACAGGGCCAAAGGAGTGTGACTGATCGGAATCAAAGGGCAAACAAACTAGAGACTGACCTGGCATAACCCACAAAAGCACTTCAGGTTTCTCCTCTGTGCCATGAGTCATTCCGTGTCACTCAGTCAGAGCGCAAGCTCCTGGAGGAGGAAAAATTCAGCTAATGGTTTCTCTTTCCACAGAATAAAAGCCTTCAACAAGCTTGCTCGTAGGATCCTTAATAAGTATGGGGGGGGGGTGCATGAAGGATGGAAAAGTCAACGTTGTTGTGGGGAAAATACGTGACATGGTAAGAAAGTTGGAACAGACCAAAAGGGTTGATGTGCTAGCAATTCTGGAAAAGTCTCCTCCCAGACCAGAAATCCTTTAGGTGAAGATTCCAAGAATCAAACCTGGACCTTCAGACATAGAAGGTATTCCTCAGTTTAGGGCTGGCTAAAAGTTCCCCAAAGTAAGTTCCCTTTTGAAATATACTCAGAGTCGCAAAGTGATTTCATGTTCTTTATTCAGCTCATAGTGGTGAGGAGGAATGAATGAATGTCCCCTCAAAGTATCTGCTTTATATACATTATTTACACAATGGGCTGCACATGATTGGCTAATTCTGGAATTCTACTGTAAGCC
Organism: Podarcis liolepis; assembly: GCF_965112155.1. NCBI lineage: Eukaryota > Metazoa > Chordata > Lepidosauria > Squamata > Lacertidae > Podarcis > Podarcis liolepis. The sequence goes on from NC_139569.1 coordinate 39,699,862, forward strand.
AATCAGGTTGTGGATTCACTTCTATCTGGAGCATGATTGGGTGGTTCCTGCCAACCAATCATACTGCTGCATTGTTCTAGGACCAATCAGACTGCTGCATTCTGAATCCTATTGTTCTAGGTCCAATCAGACTGCTGCAATTTGGATCCTATTGTTCTAGGACCAATCAGACTGCTGCAGTTTGGATCCTATTCAACTCAGTACATAACACCTTTTAAAGTAAGGAGCAAAATAAAACTCCACTCATTGCATGGGGCAAATTTTGAAAACTGGGGGCTGGGGAGATGGGACGACGCTGACCACAGCTCACTGGCCTTTTCCCCAAACCAGTTTGATGAGGCTCCATTTTGAATTCCCTAGAATGTGCCACGTAGGGTGATTCTGAGGATTTCAAAATGGCCACTGGCAACATGGATGAGTCGGAAGGTGCACTGTTGAGTTTTGGAAACGCAAAGACACCTCTTCTCTAGGAACTAGAGCTGGCATGGGGCTGGGGATCCCTTCTATGGGCGGCAGAACTCTGTATCTTCTTGTGTTGCTCCTCTTGGGTGCATGAGCTGCCAAGGAGCGTCCTAGGGCTCCTCCAGATTTATTGACCATTCATCCTTATTTGCTTGCACAAAGCTTATGCAGAAATTAGACCATGTCCAGCCTTTGCATACACACCATACATTTAATGCACCTTTCTAGCTTCCCCCAAGGAAGCCTAGGTACTGTATTTTGTTCAGGGTGCTGGGAATTGTAGCTCTGTGTAAGGGGTTAACTACAGTTACCAGGATTCTATACAGGAATCCATGTGCTTCAAATGTATGGTGCATGGGTAGGCAAACTAAGGCCCCAGGGCCCGGATCCGGCCCAATCACCTTCTCAATCCGGCCCACGGCCGATCCAGGAATCAGCGTGTTTTGACATGAGTAGAATGTGTCCTTTTATTTAAAATGCATCTCTGGGTTATTTGCGAGGCATAGCAATTCGTTCATTTTTTCCCTTCAAAATATAGTCCGGCCCCCCACAAGTTCTGAGAGACAGTGGACCGGCCCCCTGCTGAAAAAGTTTGCTGGCCCCTGGTATGGTGCGTACACAGACTTTATGGACCATTCATTCTGATCTGCCTGTGAGAAGGTTATATAATAATGAACATTCATCCTGATTTCATCTGATTTGTTTGTGTGGTGGACGGATACATGTATTGCCATGAGGCGTTTGTCCCACACTGTTTAGTGTGTTTACACATCATTTTCCCTAAGTTTAAAAAAAACCCAAAAGACAAACAAACCATGTTTTTAAAAATAAAAATAAAAGTAGATTTGTTGCACCAGAATGCTTTAATCCGCTTTGATTGCACAAACCAAAATTTCCGGTATGCAATTGCAGCCCTACCACATAATACTGGCAGTCTGGAGATGACTCAAGACAACAGGCTAAGTGCACCCATTGACCAGGCCAGCTCAGCTTGGCATCTTAGAAAAGAATTAGGAACAAGGCAAAACCAGAGCAAGCCTGCAAAACCAGTCACTGTTGAATTCAAATGTCAGACAGACCAAATATAAACTCGGATACATAAGTATTTTGGGGAGGTTCTGCTGTAGATAGGGGACTGATATTGTAGAGCAACAAAGATTTCAGAAAATTTCACTGGTCAGAAACGATGTTGCATCAAAAGAGTACAGTATCCTTATGCCAAATTGGCTGACTCTGCCAATCTGGTAACGCAAGTTGTGTTTTTGTTTTAAAGCATCACATAAGGAAAAGTTATAGGGACCCCTGACCATTAGGTCCAGTTGTTGCCGATTCTGGGGTTGCGGCGCTCATCTCACTTTATTGGCCGAGGGAGCTGGCGTACAGCTTCCGGGTCATGTGGCCAGCATGACTAAGCCGCTTCTGGCGAAACCAGAGCAGCACACGGAAATGCCGTTTACCTTCCCGCTACAGCGGTACCTATTTATCTACTTGCACTTTGACGTGCTTTCGAACTGCTAGGTTGGCAGGAGCAGGGACTGAGCAATGGGAGCTCACCTCATTGCGCGGATTTGAACCGCCGACCTTCTAATCAGCAAGCCCTAGGCTCAGGTTTAACCCACATTGCCACCCAAGTCCCATCATAGTTAACATCATTTAGGTCAAGTTGTGTCTCCTGTTTCCGGGTCTCTTTCACAGGAAGTGATTGGCTAACTCAGCCCCCCTTTGTGTTAGGCAGGGGTAATAAAAGATTTATTTCACAACCTTTAGATCAGCAGCAAACTCATCTTCCTGCAGGAATAAAAGAAATGGAGAGTTTTGTTGTCGTCTGAACAAAAACTGCTTTGGGGATTGTTGTTGCACTGCAAAGCCTTGCTGTGAATTCAGCAATAGTTGTGTGTGTAGAGGAGGAAGCAGTTTGGAAGCCAGCTTTCTAAGCATAACTTTTTAGCATAACTGGTGACAATTGCTGCGATTTTAAAGGTAGCAGCTAGAAAAGGTTTGTCAGAGTACTGAAAGGAAATTCCTTAAAGAGTTAAGTTCAATCCAAATAACTTTATTGTGCTAGCCATTGGCCATGACAAATCTGAATAAAAAATAAATAGAAGCAAAAGGGATGCCGTGCCACAAATACAGTCGTACCTTGGATCTCAAACACCCTGACTCCTGCACAAATCGACTGCCGAACGATTGAAACCCGGAAGTGAGTGTTCTGGTTTTTGAACGTTCTTTTGGAACCCGAACAATCAGAAGCCATGCTTTAGTTTCTGAACGTTTTGGAAGTTGAACGGAGTTCCAGAATGGATTCCGTTCGACTTCCAAGGTACGACTGTCATAGTCTCTCTTTAGATCTTTGCGTTTCTCTTACAGTTCACTGCTATATTGTCCAGTTGGCAACATATCTGACACCACATCTGTCAACTATGGCACTTAAGTAGGCTCTCACTGTCCATACACCATACATTTAAATTGCATTTAAAGCACATGGCTTCCCCCAAAGGTTCTTAGGAACTATAGTTCACCCTCTCACAAATCTACAGTTTCCAGCACCTTAAAAAAACCATGCTGCAGGGTTGACCCTGACTAGGAATGAGTGAACGTGTCAGTATCGGTTTCACTAATTTTTCCACTCTTAAAGTCAATTCTCGACACCCCACATCTTTCACTGGGGGAAAAAACCCATGGAAATCCTGCATATGTATTCTCATAAACGTTACTTGGCTAGAGAATTGCATTGTAAATGTGAAAGAAGTGCAAACCAATTTTGGGTTCTCATATTGTTTTGGAAATTGTTAATTTTCTTTCAGTGCTAATTGAATCTAATTTCTCCGCTGTCCTTAGCCCTGACCATCCTTCAAACCACTTTGTGCTTTACACATGAAAGAGAGTAAATTACACCCAAACAGGAGAAATAGCTTAGTTTCCTCAATTTAGACAAGGAACAGAATCCATTCTTTTTTCTTTTGCCACAGAATTGAGGTCACCTTTGTGCAGATTTTTATTTTAAATACGAAGTGCGCACAGCCCCGTGAATGCTTTTCTCCTTTTTCCTTCCTCATGACTTTTGCTGACTTCCCTACCCATCTTACCACTCCCCTTTCTCTTTTGGAGCTTTGGTTTAAATTTAAAATTAAATGGGTGATATCCAAAGTAATAAATTAAAGGGAATCTGAGGAGTCTTAAGGACTGAGCTTCGAAGCAGTAGAGCCATGGAGAAACCATGTAATTTTCAAAGGCCTTTATGTGGCGTGTGGGGTAGGCTGCTGGCTCTTTAAAATTACTCACTGGAAGAAATTCTGGATGGCTGAGGATTAAATCTGATCATAAAGTGTGGTTTTACTGTGAAGAATAACATTGTAAAAATGCCACTTTCATAGTCATCAGAATCTGTTCATTATGTGTGTGTGTGTGTGTGTGTGTGCGCGCGCGCGTAAAGACATCTGTTAACAGCCAGGCCAAAATACTTTTCTACAGTTTCATTTTCAAACAGAGCTAAAAGGCAAATATTCCTAGCCTAGGCCAGCTTGCTGCCTGAGGTAGATTGTGCTCCCTCAGGGTGACCATAGACTCAGCTACCTTAGTCAAAAAGCAACATTTTGAATGTGTTATAAACATGCAACACCAGATGGCGCTGGAGAGTAAAAGAAAATTCAATGCGATTTTCCATAGCGGGTTTTTCCCCCTTTCATTATCACAGTTTAATTTTTGACTTATTTATAGGGTCGTTCCACCCCCCCCCCCCATGATGAGCAGATCCACCCCATGTTGCCTTTCTTACACAGAGAAGTCCTCTGGTTGCAATGGTTGTGACTTTTTAGTTTAGAGAAAAGGCAAGAGTTGACATGATACAAAAGAAATTTATAAAATCGTGCGTGAAAGTAAAACCAAATTATGTGTGGCGTGGATCGGAAAAATAGTGGGGTTTTTTCTCCCTCTCTTATAACGCTAGAACTCCCCGTTCAGGGAAGTTTTTAATATGTAACGCTGTACTGTTTTTAACACTTGATTGGGAGCCGCCCAGAGTGGCTGGGGAAACTCAGCCAGATAGGCGGGGTATAAATAAATTATTATTATTATTATTATTATTATTATTATTATTATTATTGACACCCAACAAAGTTGAAACATTGGAAGATTCAGGGCAGATAAAAGAAAGGGCAGTTAAACTATGAAACTCCCGCAGGAGGCAGCTATAGTCACCAACTTGGCTGACTTTAAAAAGAGAATTTGACAGATTCATGGATGATCAAGGGCTGCTAACCCTCATAGCTATATTCTGCCTCTATGGTCAGAGGCAGCAATGTTCCTGAATACCAGTTGCTAGAAACCACAGGAGAGGAAAATGTTGTTGTGCGCAAGTACGGCTTGCAGGTTTCCTCGGTCATCTGGTAAGCCACTGTGAGAACAGGATAATGGACTAGATGGGCCACTGGCTTGATCCAGCAGGCTCTTTAAAAAACAACAAAACAGAATGGAATGATTTATTAGAATCCTTTTAGCAGGAAAAAAAAATCACACACTGCTATTTCTTCGAACCCCATCATGTGATAAGCCACCAAAGTTACAGATAGGTAGCCGTGTTGGTCTGCCATAGTCAAAATAAAAAAATTCCTTCCAGTAGCACCTTAAAGACCAACTAAGTTAGTTCTTGGTATGAGCTTTCGTGTCCATGCACACTTCTTCAGATACACTGAAACAGAAGTTGCCAGATCCTTCTATATAGTGCCTTTTCCTGTAAGACCTATTGCAGTCGTTAAGAGTCGTCAACAGGCTCATCTCAGCTATCTGCCAATCTCCCATTCCCACCACCCTTCTGAGTAATACCCCTCCCCACCTTCTCACTATATAGAAGGATCTGGCAACTTCTGTTTCAGTGTATCTGAAGAAGTGTGCATGCACACGAAAGCTCATACCAAGAACTAACTTAGTTGGTCTTTAAGGTGCTACTGGAAGGAATTTTTTTATTTTAAGCCACCAAAGGTTCTCATTACCTGATAAAACCATTTTGCATATATTCTGTCAGCCCTTCCTTCCCCACAAATCCATTTATAGCCATGATTTTATTAGCAGCAAAATTTTCTTACCATGAATCCCATCTTGGTGCAAAATGTTTACCAAGGGCCAAGACTTTAATGGAGCTCTTGCAAATAGTTTTTCTTTTTCTTTTGAACTACAGTGGTACCTCTGGATGCGAACGGGATCCATTCCGGAGCCCTGTTCACATCCTGAAGCGAACGCAACCAGAGTCTGCTTGTGAGCGGGTTGCGATTCGCCACTTCTGTGCATGTGCATGACGTCATTTTGAGCGTCTGCGCAAGCGGGGCGAAACCCGGAAGTAACGCGTTCCATTACTTCCGGGTCGCCGCGGAGTGTAACCTGAAAACGCTCAACCCAAAGCTACTTCAACCCGAGGAATGACTGCACAGTGGTACCTCAGGTTACATACGCTTCAGGTTACATACGCTTCAGGTTACAGACTCTGCTAACCCAGAAATAGTACCTCGAGTTAAGAACTTTGCTTCACGATGAGAACAGAAATCGTGCTCTGGTGGCGCGGCAGCATCGGGAGGCCCCATTAGCTAAAGTGGTGCTTCAGGTTAAGAACAGTTTCAGGTTAAGAACGGACCTCCAGAACGAATTAAGTACTTAGCCCGAGGTACCACTGTATTATTGCTTTGAGTCGGAAGAAAATAAAGGGGAATAGGAAGGACTGGGCATTCTCTCTTTACAATGGTGAGAATACCTAGCTCTTTCTTTACCAGCAGGCTCTTCTTGAAAGACTGTCAGAAGCACAGGAGTAACTTTTCTGCAGGGCCGGCCCACCTGTGAGGCAAGCTGAAGCAGCTGCCTTGGGCAGTGGAATTCTGTGGGTTGGCACTCCACTTGCACCTTCGGCCACTACTGGGGCCGTGTGGTGGCTTTTTCTTCCGGCGAGATCTTGCAGAACTCTTGTGAGATCTCATGGAGCTCCATAATGTCTCACCAGAAGAAGCCGTGATCACTGCCGCCACATGACCCTGATAGGCAAGGCAGTGGGGGAATGGCACCTGCCCGTTTTCCCTCAGGTGGCGAAATGGGATGGGGCCCTGGTTTAAAGGGAAAGAAGGGAGAGTGGGGAGAGCAGTGGCTTGAAGTTGTCCACAGTTGGAGACACAAGATTTACCCACTCTGGAAGAATGGCAGATGAAGGTGATTGACTATATGGAATTGGCAGAAATGACTGGCAGAATCCGAAACCAGGGAGAAGAGATGGTGAAAGAAGACTGGAAGAAATTTAAAGACTATTTACAGAAATATTGTAAAATTAATGAATGGTAGAAGGATGTTGGATAGAAACTAAGGGGTTTCCAGCTGTAATGCTTTAGGAGATACGGGGAAAAAAAGGTTTACAAATGGGTAAAAGCTTAATGGTAAGGATTTGCTGAACTAACAAATTGAAGTGGAATACAAAGAAGGGAGGTATGAGGAGGTCTGGGGAAATAAGTGTAAGGAAGATATGTTATGGGAAACTATTTGTTTTTTAACTGTTTTTATGTTGTATTTTGTTCCTTTTTATTTTTCATTTTCATTGTTATATTTTTAAAAAAAACCTTTAATAAATATCTTTTTTTAAAAAAATGAAGTTGTCCACAGTTGGCCATTGTGGTACCCTTCAGAGCAGTGCTCTTTTTCCAGAAAAAGAGGTGCCGCAACTCACCACGAATGCCTCCCTTTTGTATGGCAAGGTCCTGTCCCCCCCCCCAACGAGGTTGAATAAGACACCTGACGCTTTGAATAAACACTCACAAACTTTTTATTGATACAGTGGTGCCTCGCAAGACGAAAAGAATCCGTTCTGTGATTCTCTTCGACTAGCGGTTTTTTCGTCTTACGAAGCAAGCCCATTGAAGGATTAGCGGCTTTTAGCGGCTTTTAGCGGATTATCTGCTGATCGGATCAGCTGATAAGCGGATTAGCGGCTTAGAAAAAGGGGGGGAAGGAAAAAAAACCAGCAGGAACTCGCAAGACATTGTCGTCTTGCGAAGCAAGCCCATAGGAAATTCGTTTTGCGAAGCACCTCCAAAACGGAAAACTCTTTCGTCTAGCGAGTTTTCCGTCTTGCGAGGCATTCGTCTTGCGAGGCACCACTGTAATAACCAGTTAGACAAATTAAGGATTTATACAGTTTTGTAACATGCAGAGAATAGCATTTATAGTGAAACAAGAGATTGGAACTGAGGGAAGTGGGGGTGGTGGTGAGGAGGGGGGGTTGTTTTATGGGAGGGGAATGGGGGGGATGATGTGGTTTAAGATAATATGCTCTGTCTAAATTCCTAATTAAAAAATTCGGGGGGGGGGGAGAATAAGACACTTGACAACAGTATTTTAGGTTAATGGGCTAAAAAAGGCCACAACTTTATTGGTCACAGATTGTGAGCAGTATTGACTTAGGCATTGGACCTAGCCGACTATATCTGACTCCTGCCCGTCTGTGCAGAGTCCAGGAAGGGTTAACCACCAGTAGGGGGAGTCCTGCTGATGCACATCAACTAGGAACTCCCCCCGGGCCACCGATAGGGGTCGTGCCTTAGGCCCTAGCCTCCCCAGACTTCGGACAGGGCCACCCCCCCGGAATCCTTTAACACAGTGGTTCTCGACCTGTGGATCCCCAGATGTGTTGGACTACAACTCCCATCATCCCTGAGCTGTGGCCTTGCTAGCTAGGGGTGATGGGAGTTGTAGTTCAACAACATCTGGGGACCCACAGGTTGAGAAAGGCTGCTTTAATGGAATACCCTTCAATGTGCAGGGGAGGTGATGGCGCTAGCTCCCCTCCTCTCTTCTCCTCTTCTTCCAATGCCTAACCGCCCAGCTGGAAGAGCGAAAAGGGGTGAGGCTCCCGCTGCGTCCTGCTTAAATCAAGCAGGCCACACCCCCAGAGCTTGGTTGCCTGGGCAGTGACGCAGCTGGGAATCCCCCCCCCCCAATTGCGCAGGGCTGACCACACCCCTGTGCATGTGAAGGGGTCGTGAGTGCCCACAGCTCCATCTCCTCCTAAGGCGGAAGTGGCTTTCTCCTAGAACGGCGATGGCACCCACCTGAGAGGTGCCTAAATTGAGTTCCAGCGTGTTCCCTCCTGAAAAAATGCCCTGCTCCAGAGCATCAAAGAGCAAATCCAAATTGTAAATCAAACCCTTTGTTTACTCTGTTTGGAAGTGGTTCTGTATCCTTTACTTTTTTTTAAAAAAAGTCACTACAGTAGTACCTCAGGTTACAGACGCTTCAGGTTACAGACGCATCGGGTTACAGACTCTGCTAACCCAGAAATAGTACCTCGTGTTAAGAACTTTGCTTCAGGATGAGAACAGAAATCGCGTGGTGGTGGCACGGAGGCAGCAGGAGGCCCCATTAGCTAAAGTGGTGCTTCAGGTTAAGAACAGTTTCAGGTTAAGAACGGACCTCCGGAACGAATTAAGTTCTCAACCCGGAGTACCACTGTATTCAGAAAGCTCTCATCCAAACAGTGGAGTGCTGTTGCTGAGAGTGCAGAGCACGTTTGCAAGAAATGGCAAATAAAAATGCCTTGGAGATCCATCAGTTCATTTGTCACCTTGTCATTTCTACGCTGGTGGTGAATTCCCATATGCAGTCTGACATATAATGCCTACACTGTTTCTCTGAAATGGGGGGGGGGCATTCCCCCCCCCTCTTTTCCTGCCAGGAAAATATGGAAATTTTTCTTCTCTGCCCACATGCAGTATAGAATTGTTTAAAATGCCCATCTTCTTGTTTCTAGGCAGTGGGAACAGATGTGCAGTTTGGGCCTATGAGACTCCACCAAGATCAACTTCAGGTAAGACGTGCCAACCAAAAATCTTGTTTATTTCCCACATATATAAACTGCAAATGCTGCCCAAGGCTGCTCATAGCAGGTCACAATGACAACAAACAGACCAAGGCCAAATACCAATGCATGGAACTGTGAAACTGAAAACTATCCTAACGTTGAGCTATTGTGGCCAGGTGGTCAGAGCAGCTAGTGGTTAGAGCACCAGACTAAAACTGAGGAGACCTTGGCTCCAATTTCCCACACACTACCCTTCACCACTGTAACCCGATTGCTCGCTTGCCTCTTGCTCAAAAATTTAACATATATACTTCAATACGATTCAATTTTGTATTTTCTCAATTTCCTGCCCCATTTTCATGATATTTTTAATTCTCCCCCTCTGTTGCACATGGCATTCTGTTTCTTATACCAACATATCAATACTGCATTCTCTAATTCCTTCTGTTGCTTATAATTAAAATCCTCCTTGCTATATAATGTTTCTATTATAATATTTCCTCAAATAGTTTGAAAATTCTTCCACGAAACAGTCCATGTTAGATTCTCTTATTCTGACTGTTAACTTTGCCAATTCTCCATAATCCATCATCTTATCCATTCTTATTTGGTGTGAACTTCTTCTTCCTTCCGTTTTTGTGTGTAGGGAATCCTAGCTGTTGTTGTTACACAAACAACAAAAATATTCTGAATTGTTTCTGGTGAGTGCCGGTCATGGGTGCCTGTCATATTTCAACAGGGATGCTTTTTTGCAAAACAGGGGCAGCCATAGCAAAGCCCCTGCTCCGAGTTACTGCAGAGTGAGCTCCTGAGATCTTTGAAACTTTTAGGAGACGCTCTCTCAAAGAAAAGGGATAAGGCAGTCTCTCAAGTTACCTGCTCTTGAGCTGTGTATGTTCATTCAGAAACTTTGCCAAAAGTCTGCCGCAGAGCAGCGTTCCCCAGGCTTCCATGTTTCTGCTTGGTGGGAGGGATTTGGTTGGGTACCAAAATGCTCTTCCTTCATCCGATTTGTCCTAAATTTGCTTCACTAAATATAGCTTAAAGTGCAGCATGATTCCGGGTGGGGTTTTCTTTCAACAAAGAGTTTTTCCCCCAATTGCCCTCGGAAGCTATAAATGGAAGCCGGGCTTTAAATAAATTCGAAGTCCCTCTCTCTTTCTCTTATAAAATTATGCATTAAATACAAACAGGAAGATTTAGTGAAAGGCATTCCGCTGAACCTAATCCAAAGGGTAAGCACCGTTGGAATGCCTGGAATTGCTCAGAAGGGTAAACCGAAGTATTACAAGGGACCGTATTTAATTACAATTGCTAGATGTCGAAGGTTATTAAGGGGGAAAGTGGAGAGCAGCCATAGGTGCATGAGAAAGTTGGCTCAGTTAACATTTAAACCTTCACCATCTGCACTTTCAGAAAAAGCCCACAAACCAAAATACTGCCATCCTTTGGAATTTGCATTTCTCTGAATTTTGCAGCTCAGTTGGACTATATAAACCATCCTGGACTCTGCTTTCATCATCTGAGGCCCTTCTTCGTGTGCCTCCTCCACGTGAGGTCTGGAGGGCGGAAACAGGAGAACAGGCCTTCTCTGTAGTGGCTCCCCGTTTGTAGAATTTTCTTCCCAGGGAGGTTCATTATATATTTTTAAGTACCAGGCAAAAACCAGGTCTATGGCTGATTAATATTCTACAGCCTTTGCAATGTGTCTGCGGGGAGTGTGTGTGTGTGTGTGTGTGTGTTTTGCTGTTTTGTTTTTAATTATTTACTTGTTTTTATCCTGTATTTTATTCTGTGAACTGGCCTGAGATCGTACGATGAAGGGCGAGATATAAAACGAAACAAAATTATATATACAGTGGTGCCCCGAAAGACGAATGCCTCGCAAGGCGAAAAACTCGCTAGACGAAAGGGTTTTTCGGTTTTGCGTTGCTTCGCTAGACGAATTTCCCTATGGGCTTGCTTCTCAAGACGAAAACGTCTTGCGCTTTTTTTTTTTAAAGCCGCTTGAAGAGGCGCAGTTGTGACGGACCGTGCTTCGTAAGACGAGAAACATCGCAAGACGAAAAGACTCACGGAACGAATTCTTTTCGTCTTGCGAGGCACCACTGTAAAAGGAAAGACGAGGAAAAACTAAGACCCGGAAGGCCAGGGTTCAAATCCCCACAGAGCCACGAAGCCTTGGCCAGTCACTGTCTTTTAAGCCCAACCTACCTCACAGGGTTGCTGTGAAGATAAAATGGGGAGGAGAACTATGTCTGCCACCTTGAGCTCATTGGAGGAAAGATGGGAAAGAAATGTAGCTCACTTTACAATGAAATCCTGGAGCTGTGAATGAGTTAGTTAAGCCTGTGAATCTTTTATACTCCAGTTGCTTACGCTCTCTCTTTTCCTCTTTCTCTCTCTCTCTCTGTGATGTGATATACAGTCGTACCTTGGAAGTCAAACAGCTTAGTTCTGGAATGTTTTGGCTCCCGAAAGTCGCAAACCCAGAGGTGACTGTTCCAGATTGCAAACTATTTTTGGAAGCCGAACATCCGACGGGGCTTCCGCAGCTTCCGATTGGCTACGGGAACTTCCTGCAGCCAATCAGAAGCTGCTCTTTGGTTTTCGAATATTTTGGAAGCCGAACTGACTTCCAGAACGGATTCCATTCGACTTCCAAGGTACGACTGTATATATGTGTTTGTGTGAAATGAAAGACGCTCACTCCCCTTCTCTTTTCCTTGAGCCTAGGTACTTCTAGTGTTTGCCAAAGAAGACAACCAGAGTAATGGATTCTGCTGGGCATGTGAGAAAGCTGGATTTCGGTGTAACATTGCCAGGACGCCGGAATCTGCCCTTGAGTGCTTTCTGGAGAAACACCACGAAATCATCATTATTGATCATAGGCATTCAAGATATTTTGATGCAGAAGCTCTATGCAGGTAAGTGCTCTGCCCTAGGTGCTTGGTGTGTGTGTGGGAATATATTGATACATTTCAGCTCCAAGTTTAATAACCTTCAAGACTGGACTACTGCAATGCACTCTATGTGGGGCTTCCATTGGGCTTGATCCAGAAGCTGCAACATGATTCCTGACAAGACTGAGAACTTGTCAGCATACAGTAACACCTCTTTTCAGAGATCTGCAATGGTTGCCAATTTGCTACTGGTCTACGTTCGAGGTGTTACTACTAGTATAGTATAGTATAGTATAGTATAGTATAGTAAGGGACACGGGTGGTGCTGTGGTCTAAACCACTGAGCATCTTGGGCAGTTCGAATCCCGGAGACAGGGTGAGCTCCTGTTGCTCTGTCCCAGCTCCTGCCAACTTAGCAGTTCGAAAGCACACCAGTGCAAGTAGATGAATAGGTACCGCTCCAGCAGGAAGGTAAACACTGTTTCCATGCGCTCCGGCTTCTGCCACAGTGTTCTGTTGCACCAGAAGTGGTTTAGTCCTGCTAGCCACATGACCCGGAAAGCTGTCTGTGGACAAACACCAGCTCCCTCAGTCTGAAAGCGAGATGAGTGCCGTAACCCCATAGTCGCCTTTGACTGGACTTAACTGTCCAGGGGTCCTTCACCTTTAACTTAGTATAATGTATTTTTATATTATGATTTTTTTCTGCCTATGCTGTTTGGGTATATTAATGTTAAACTGTCTAAAACTGTTGTTGAAATAAATTTAAATTAGCAATCTTCATTTTCAAATATGTGATTATGTTTTGATGATATTTGATCCTTTTATTATGAATTAGTGGCTTTTATGACAGCTGTGCTAATTGGGGCTGATTGGAATTGCTTTCCAAGTTATCTGGAGGAAACCAAGTTGAGGAAAGCTTTTCCAATCAATAGTTAAGATTCAGTTTGGGGGGGCTTTTTTATTTAAACATCTGTTAACGGAAACAAAATAAACACTGTCGTGCTTACTTCAATATGTATTGTGGAATTTATTGTTCTGATTTCCCTCCTTGTTTTTAAAGGTCCATTAGAACAAGAAAGCCGTCCGAAAACACTGTTATCATTGGTGTAGTGAGGAGGTAAATAAGAATTCCCATAATGTTTTTTGTGTTCACATGTAAAATAATACTTGAATGCAAAGTTTGTGGTTGTAAGCCAGGGGTCTGCAACCCGCGGCTCCGGAGCCGCATGTGGCCCTTTTACATCTTTGCTGTGGCTCCGGGGCAGATACTAGCGAGGGGAGGAGGCGCATTGTGCGCCCCGACACTCCACTGTGGCGGGCGCTGTACTGGCTGTGATGTCGCATGGGGGCGGTGCGTGCGTTAGTCATGCACCGTCCCGACGTCACCTTCCCGCCCGCTGTCAGATCGTGGCTCCGGAGACATATTTGTTTTAAATGTCGCAATGGTTTTGCGGCTCCCAGTTGTTGTTTTTTCTTCGGAAATGGGTCCAAGTGGCTCTTTTTGTCTTAAAGGTTGCAGACCCCTGTTGTAAGCCTATAGTTCTGAAAACCAGCGTGGCCTACAACCCTAATCACACTTACTGTTTGTAGCATGTGTTTTTTTACAGCTATGGTTGTAATAATGTTCTTTCAGACTTGCAGAAGGGAAGCAGGTTGCGCATTTTTAGATATATATGTAGATTTAAAAAACATGAAGTTCCCATGGAATCCAGTAGGAGTTATGCCTATGTGACCTTTGCTGGAGTACGGCCGTGACAGACATCCCATGCACCTTATTTGCAAAGTGTCTTTTGACAGCAGACTGCAGATGCTAACATTTTTAGCTGGGAGGAAAATAAATGTCTGACATCTGTCCATTCTTCCTCTCCTTTTAAGGCATGCAGATCGTGAAGAATCCTCAATATTACCCTTCATTTCTGCTGGCTTCACGAGGGTAAGTATGGCGTTTGAAGTTGATATTTGTAGCCCATCTATATTTAGTTGACCTCTGAATACTGATACTCTCAATTCATTTTGTGAATGCCCAGGAATATAGATACCTGTTTGCTCCTACTTTGGGGACAAACCATACTTTTCCGTATATAACACTCCCCCTAATTTTGGGGACTCAAATGTAAGAAAATGGGGGGAGGGGGCCCAGAGTTGTTGACCTTTTTTACGGTGGGGGTGTGTGTCATAAAATCACCAGACTGACAAATGCTGACTATCGCTTGCGTCGCAGAAGCGACAGCCGTCCCAAAGCAACAATTGCCGCGGCGACCAATCACCCACCCACCCAATGCAGAAGCCAATCCAATCAAGCGCTTCACACAGCCACCAATCACCAACAAAATCACCGATGACAAGCTCCTGCTCGAGCCTGCAACCAATGACCTGTCTCCCACAACGCACTGTCCGTGTATAAGACACCTTTTTAAACATTATTTTACAGTAAAAAAATCCTTGTCTTATACACGGAAAAGTACGGTGTGTGTGTGTACACACACACACACACACACACACACTTATTGAGGGCACTTATATACTGCTTTATCATTAGCCTTTCGAAGTGGTAACCATGCAGAGAGTAAAACAATAAAAGCCACCCTAGATGTCCGCTGGGATAAGAAAGTCCTTCTCATGCCTGGATAGCACATTCCGACTGAAGTTGAAAAATGTCCCCATATTCATCGAAAAAAATCTGGTAACCTTAGTCTAGGACAAAGGAAGTCTCAGTGTGAGGTGAGGCAATAAACAGGGGTCAGCAAACCTTTTCCAGCAGGGTCCGGGCTATATTTTTTTTGGGGGGGGGGATAATGAATTCCTGTGCCCCACAAATAACCCAGAGATGCATTTTAAATAAAAGCACACATTCTATTCATGTAAAAACACACTGATTCCCAGACCGTCTGGATCCGGCCCAATCGCCTTCTCAATCCAGCCCGTGGACAGTCCGGGAATCAGCGTGTTTTTACATGAGTAGAATGTGTGCTTTTATTTAAAATGCATCTCTGGGTTATTTGTGGGGCATTGGAATTCGTTCATTTTTTATTTTTATTTTTCAAAATATATCCAGCCCCCCCCCCCAAGGTCTGAGGGACAGTGGACTGGCCCCTTGCTGAAAAAGTTTGCTGACACCTGGAGCAAATGAATGCTGACAACTTTTTGCATGCCATCCTATATGCCAAGTAAATAACAAGTAGGGCATGCGGCAAAATGTTGCAGTATATTCCCCTCCCCATAAAAGTAGTTCTTCCTCTCAGAGCTCCTGCCAGCATGCATAAAAGGTGCATACAAAAATGCAATATATTGGAGGGGGTTGCTTTGCAAAAGCGTGTCTGTTAGTCAGAGCTGCAAACAAAAATAGGTTTATTAGGAGAAATCTGTACTAAAATGCTTCTGGATTTTAATTGGGATAATTTCCCCCCCAAAGCACAAATTTCTGCATAAATGTGGAGACCTGAATTTAAGACTGGAAAAATGAGAAATTTGGGGAACCAAAATTGGCAGATTTCTCTATCCCCAGCTGCTATATAGGCTCATTGAACCTAAGTGGAAGTCTCAATGGGACTTATTTTTCTGTAGACGTGTTTGCCTTGTTAGGTAACTGCTGCCAGCATTGACTGATACACCACTAAATATATTAACAAGCATGACAAGTGTGCGCATGCGCCCAATGACATTCTATCCCATATCCAGTAAGTGTTGTATATCTGCCCTTGTCAGTAACCTGTTCATAGTTGAGCAGACATCTGGGCAGCTGTGGGGTGCAGAATGTCTTTCCTCAGGAAATAATTTGCTATTTGCAAGTAATTTGCTACCTAAATCACATCTCTATTTAGAGATAATCCATGCAGATATTGCACTTTTTTCTTTTTAAACAGAGATATGTAGAAAATCCCAACATCATGGCCTGTTACAACGAACTCATTCAGCTGGAATTTGGAGAAGTGCGGGCACAATTCAAACTAAGGTAATTTTACCTAAGTTAAACATCATTAGCATACAGTGGTGTAGCATACTGTGTCATTCCAGATGTTGCCATCCTTCTTGGCACGAGAACCGGAGCAAGATGGTTTGAGCATATGAAACCAATCCTAGACTGCACTGGCTACCAATTAGTTTCCGGGCCCAATTCAAAGTGCTGGTTTTGACCTATAAAGGCTTAAATGGTTCTGGACCACAATACCTCACGGACTGCCTATTTCCATATGAACCTACCCAGACCCTGAGATCATCTTCTGAGGCCCTTCTTCATGTGCCTCCTCCTTGAGAGGTGCAAAGGGTGGCAACACGAGAACGGGGCCTTCTCTGCAGTGGCCCCCCGTCTGTGGAATTCTCTCCCCAGGGAAGTTCACCAGGTGCCTTCATTATACACCTTTAGGTGCCAGGCAGAAACGTTCCTTTTTAACCAAGCCTTTTGTTAATTTGGGTTGTTGTTTTTATTTGGATTATATATTCTGTGGTTTTATATTTTGATTTTGTTCTGTGAACCTCCCGGAGACCTCCAGGTACAGTCAAACCTCGGGCTGAAGTAGCTTCGGGTTGAGCGTTTTCAGTTTACGCTCCGCGGCGACCCGGAGGTAACGGAACATGTTACTTCCGGGTTTCGGCGCATGCGCAGACGCTCAAAATGACGTCATGCGTGGAAGCGGCGAATCGCAAGCCGTGCAGACACGGGTTGTGTTCGCTTCAGGATGCAAACGGGGTCCGGAACGGATTCCATTTGCATCCAGAGATACTACTGTATAGGGCTGTATATAAATTCAATAATTAAAACGAAAATAAAAAACCCTCTGTGTGTGGAAGCTAACCTGTTGGTAAGAAGAGATCATTTCCCTAAGAAAGAAGAGGCTTTTGGGTCCAGCCAGTGACCCACGTGGTCTAGCATCTGTGTGCTCTGATTTCCGTCACGGTGTCCCGTTGCGCCAGAAGCGGTTTAGTCCTGCTGGCCACATGACCTGGAAAGCTGTCTGTGGACAAACGCCGGCTCCCTCTTTTTAGGAGGGGAAAAGTGTGTCTTATAGGGCGAAAAATACGGTATGTCACGAGCGGCCACAGCATCTGCTGCCCTGCCGTCTTAGAACCTTGAGGTCCATTCGGAAGGTGAGCGGGATGGATCAGAAGTGATGTTGGGGAGAAGACACTTGGGAGGACAGGATTCGTAGCGAAGTTAGTGGGAGCCTAGAATGAAGAAGTTCCATCTTGATTCAGTTAGGAATTTACAGCAGCTGGCACAGCATGTTACGGATGTTACAGCAGGCGGAAAAGATCACGACGTGGTCTGCCGAGACCCTCAGCAGTTTCCAAGTGGTCAGTGAGGGGCAAAGTTTGGGAACGGATGGTAGAGCTGAAATAAATAAATGAATAAATGTTCTCACCAGGCTTTTACCCTCTCTCTGTTTCCTTCTCTTTTTTCCTGTTGTCTCTCAGATGTTACATTTTAAAGTGTAAGCCCCTGGGGACAAAGACCTGCTCTCTGGTAGTTTGAAATGCAGTGAGTTTACTGATGACACACACTCTCTTTTTGTGTAAATAAGTTAGCCTCTATACAGGCCAACTTTCTCTGTTTGCTGGGCTTGGCAAAAAGCCAAGTGGCCCGTCTAACTTCCTACTACTGTTCTTCAAAGCAGAACAGTCTCTCTTGAATGTATTGCTCTGAGGTGGTGGTGGGTTTTTGGGTCATTTATAGCCCTCAAAATTGCAAGCCGTGAAATTCGAATCTAATGAGTCCACTCCTTTCTTTCCTTTGCAGGGCTTGTAATTCAATCTTTACAGCGTTAGAGAAAAGTCAAGAAGCCATTGAGATTACAAGTGAAGACCATGTAATACAGGTTTGTTCTGGGTACTTTTACGAGTGTCAAATGCTGTTCCAAGGCCTTGTGTGACTCAGTTCCAGTTCATGGTGTTATAGCCATGTTATTGTATTGTAAATACAGTAAACTCACCATTTATGCGGGGGCTACATTTTGGAGACTGAGCCTAAAGCCAAAATAGTGTACAGTGGTGCCTCGCAAGACGAAATTAATTCATTCCGCGAGTTTTGTCGTCTTGCGATTTTTTTCATCTTGCGAAGCACGGTGTTGGGAAAGTTTTGGAAAAGCTTCAAAAATCACCAAAGTCTTTAAAAACCTCAAAAAAGGCTACCACGCCACGTTCTATGAGTTGCTCCTCGAAGTCAAGTCGCAACTGTATTAATGGTGTTAAGAAAAAGGAAACAAACTTGCAAGACGTTTCCGTCTTGCGAAGCAAGCCCATAGGGAAAATCGTCTTGCGAAGCAACTCAAAAAACCAAAAACCCTTTCGTCTAGTGACTTTTTTGTCTTGCGAGGCATTCGTCTTGCGAGGTACCACTGTATAGTCAAAACCCATTGGGTTCAGTGGTGGGTGGGATTGTCAATGCCATTTCCACCTATTTTTAATTTGTTATAAAACTGAATGTGCACAAGTTAAATGTGCGTAAGTTGCAGACCTACTGAACAGCTGTTGGTATCCAGTGCTAATCAGACCTATTTAAGTTAATGGACCTGCCTTAGGTTTTTTTTATTGTTCCTTTGAAGCCATGCCTGTACCCACCCTGTAGACCTGACATTGCATATGACACCAGATGCAGTAGGCTGGGTTGATATGGCCCCTCCTTGTATAGAGGAAGTACTGCTTTAGAAATGCACAGCAGAATTTAAAATCTGCCGGCTGACGACCATGCCTTTCCTTTTGGTTTGACTGGAGTGCTTTATTTAAATCTTGCAGTACGTAAACCCTGCGTTTGAAACCGTGATGGGCTATCAGAAAGGCGAATTAATAGGAAAGGAACTAACAGAAGTGCCTACAAATGAAAAAAAAGCTGATTTCCTTGACACTATTAATTCTTGCATCAAGATAGAAAAGGTAAGCGCATGCCTTGGTTTGGCACCTGAGCGGCGAACCTCACGGGGTGGTGTTTTAGGACTGGGCTGCTCAGTCACGGAGCTAACTCTGAGGCCTTTGGGAAGTCACGATCTCTCAGCCCCATTTATTTGACAAGGCTGCTGTGAACATAAAATGCATCGGCCCCACGGAAACTGATCTGCATTGCATGCAAATGCAATAAATAAATAAGACAGGATGAGCATACATGCCTGTTGAAGTAATAATAATAATAATAATAATAATACTTTATTATTTATACCTCGCCCATCTGGCTGGGTTTCCCCAGCCACTCTGGGCGGCTCCCAATCGAATATTAAAAACCCAATACAGCATTAAACATTAAAAACTTCCCTAAACATGGCTGCCTTCAGATGTCTTTTAAAAGTAGGATAGTTGCTTATTTCCTTGATATCTAATGGGAGGGCGTTCCAGAGGGCAGGCGCCACTACCAAGAAGGCCCTTCTTTGCCTGGTTCCCTGTAACTTCACTTCTCGCAGGGAGGGAACTGCCAGAAGGCCCTTGGAGCTGGACCTCAGTGTCCGGGCTGGACGATGGGGGTGGAGACGCTCCTTCAGGTACACTGAAGTGGTATACTGTTGCTGTAAATGCACGGTGTAGATTTCGCCCTGGACAACTCAACAGGTTCAACCAAGTGCAAATGATTGCGCCGGCCTCTCCTGCGCCTTCCAACATGCGAACAGAGCATTCATCCTCTGAAACGATAGGTATGTGGCACGTTCCCTTAGAGACAGCCTTGCCCCTCCTAGGACACCAAACAAAGTTTAAGTAGCCACGGAGGAGGGAGATAAGCCGTTGCTGTGTGGGCACGAAAGGCTGGCAGATGGGTTGCCGCTTCAAAGACATGCGTACGTCACAGCTTACATGCTGCCCTGTGTGAGTCAGGTGAGATGAATGGGCGGCAGTGGGTGCCACGTTCAGAAGTCCCAAGCCGTTGACGCTGCATTCGATGAAGATGCTGCAGTGAATCAGAGGCCCTACGGACATTAATGCATGCAGGAGTGGAAGGAAGAAAGAAATGAGTCATGCTGTGCCTGCATCAAAAGCCCAATCTGGAAAGGAAACGCTGTGGTTGCCGTTTGCATCTGGCCGTGAACGTGTGCCACAGCGTTCCCAGGAGGACTTTCAAATATGTCAAGTGGGGGGGGGGGAGCTAAAATGGCAGGTGTTTTTTGCACCAACTGAAATTGCATTTGATTACAACTCTTTTTATTTGTTTACATTGTTAATACACCGCCTCCAGAAACAAGAACATTTATCTTTTCTTTTTTCTTTTTTTATAAAATTTTTTATTGGTTTTACAGATTTTTTAAACACAAACAAACACATAAAAAGACATACAAACACGTATAATTTCATAGCATTTTTTCATAAACTTCTTTTCCGGGACTCCCCCATACCCCCCCTTTCTGCATCCCAATGACCAAAGTATTTTTTAGCAACTTCTAAATATACTTTTCCAACCTCTGTCATTTTAATCTTTTCTGTAGTCTTATCTCTTAACACTGTATCCCTTTCTTCCTGAAAACCTCAACATTCTAACATTCATCAAGTTTATAATAGTCCTTAAGGTAACTTTTAAATTTTCTCCATTCTTCTTCCGCCGTCTCTTTTCCCTGATCACGGATTCTGCTTGTCATCTCAGCCAATGTCATGTAGTCCATCACTTTCATCTGCCATTCTTCCAGAGTGGGTAGATCTTGTGTCTTCCAATATTTTGCGATAAGTATTCTTGCTGCTGTTGTAGCATACATAAAGAAAGTTCTGTCCTTTTTTGACACCAATTGGCCGACAATGCCCAAGAGAAAGGCCTCTGGTTTTTTAGGGAATGTACATTTAAGTACCTTTTTCATTTCATTATAAATCATTTCCCAGAAAGCCTTAATCTTCGGGCACGTCCACCAAAGGTGATAGAAAGTACCTTCAGTCTCTTTACATTTCCAACACTTGTTGTCGGGGAAATGATAAATTTTTGCCAGCTTAACTGGGGTCATGTACCACCTATATACCATTTTCATAATGTTTTCCTTTAAGGCATTACATGCCGTAAATTTAATACCGGTGACATTTATCTTTTCTGGTTAAAATAACTAATTTTACAACAAGGAAAAAATGCAGCATGATCTTAAAGCAACTTCATTTGTTTGTTTGTTTGTTTGTTTGTTCAGCTTACATTAGGCCCCATCTGCGTTATACCTTTAAAGCAGTAGCAAACCACTTTAAACAGTCCTGGCTGCCACCCCATAGAATCCTGGGAGCTGTTGTTCGTTCAGGGTGCTGAGAATTGTCAGGTCATCTGTTTTCTCCTCACAAAGCAACATTTCCAGAGTGCTTTCAGAATCAATCCGTCTTCCCAGGGAACCCTGGGAACTGTAGCTCTGTGAGGGGAGAAGGAGATATCCTAACAGTTCCCAGGATGCAGAGTGGCAAATACATCAACAATAGAGGGTTTTTAAAAATAAAAACAGTTTTAAACATTCTAAAAAGTGATCTCAGAAATGCCAGGAACAATGTTTTTCAGGTATCAAATGCCCATATAAAGCAAGAATACAGTCAAACCTCAGTTGTCGAACGTAATCTGTTCCAGAAGCCTGTTCGGCTTCCAAAACGTTCAACAACTGAGGTGTAGCTTCTGATCAGTTGCAAGAGCTTCCTGCACTCAAGCGGAAGCCGCGTTGGACATTCAACTTCCAAAAAACTTTCGAAAACTGAAACATTTACTTGCGGGTTTTTGGCGTTCAGGAGTCGAAACGTTCCAAAACAGAGCTGTTCGGGAACTGAGGTTTGACTGTATTTTTAAACTTATCCTGGGAGGCAGGCAGACATCACCAGTTCCACAAATGGGGAACTGCCACTGAAAAGGCCCTGTCACAGGTAAACACCAAGCAGAGAGAGAAATAAAACTCCAACCGAGTAGAGGAAGCAGAGAATAAAACTTATGAAAGCTAAAGCAGGCCTAAAAGCTGAGTTTAAAAGGCCCGGACGAAGGACGAGGGAGGCTTGGCCTGGTGCAAAAGAACATTCACAACTGTGGCCCTCCAAATATTTGTTGGGACTACAGCACCCATACTCCCTGACCCTTCGATGGACATAAAGGGGCCAGAACCCTCAAAAGAGGTCAATGAAGGCTTAGTAGGATTGTGGCACTCATGATAAATGCCTTTTTTGATGTGGCGGGTTGCCCATGGAATCCTTCCACCAGCAGCTGCTTTGCCTGTGCCTCCTGTCACGAAGCTCAGACGCGATTATCTGGGGTGAAATTGGCAAATCTGCGCGCTAAATCGGTGAGCATGGCTGTTTGACATGCTCAGATCAGGTCATGGTAGCGACCTCTCTCCTTGGTCATAAAATGAGGAGCTCAAGCTTTCTTTAAATATATGTGGACCTTTTTATTGTGGGGCCACGATTCAGACTTGGGGCCAAATTAAGCGTGCCGCTTAGTGTTTTAGCAGTCTTCCTTTTCTTTTTAAAGAAAGGACTAGCTAGGAGAGGCAGGGAGACAACCCTAACCCTAACCCTTTCCTCATCCACTGCCACCCATCATACTGTGAGGCTCAGACTGGGTCTCAGACAAAATAAGTCTCTTTGTGAGGTGAGGCAATAAGAGATTCAGGCTGGCTTCAGTGCAAGGTTGCGGCAGATTCAAGGTACAGCAGAGCTCAGACTGGGTTCAGGGCTCAAGATGTGTTAGAAGAGCAACACATAACTGACGTTGCTTCAGCAAGGAAAAGAGACAGAGCCCAGTACACAAGAAGTCACATCAGCTGAATTACTAGCCTTGGGGAGCCACTGGACTTGCAGGGTGGGCCTTCAGCAATGGAGTCCTCCGAGTCTAAGGAAGGCAGTTCCACATCCTCAGGCTGGAGGCCTCTGTGGGTTTGTCTGATATCAGCACTTCTAAGGCAAGAAAAGGGTGGCGCTGTGGGTTAAACAACAGAGCCTAGGACTTGCCGATCAGAAGGTCGGCGGTTCGAATCCCCGCGACAGGGTGAGCTCCCGTTGCTCAGTCCCTGCTCCTGCCACCCTAGCAGTTCGAAAGCATGTCAGTGTGCAAGTAGATAAATAGGTACCGCTCCAGCGGGAAGGTAAACGGCATTTCCATGCGCTGATCTGGTTTGCCAGAAGCGGCTTAGTCATGCTGGCCACATGACCCGGAAGCTGTATGCCGGCTCCATCGGCCAATAAAGCGAGATGAGCGCTGCAACCCCAGAGTCGGCCACAACTGGACCTAATGGTCAGGGGTCCCTTTACCTTTATGGCAAGAAAAACCTTCCTTCCTCTCTTGCTTCAGAGCCCTTGATCTCCTGACAAACTGGAATGGACATGTGGGGAACTGAACTTCAGAATGGAAAACGGAGAGGAACCGAAAATTACAGATTATCCCATCCCATAAGAGCGGCTCACTGTGGAGCTAGTTATTTGTTGGTTGATTTGCTTCCCGCCCATCTTGACTGGGTTGCCCCAGGCACTCTGGGTAGCTCCCAGCAAAGAAATAGCAAAAGCAGAACCCAACATCAGACTCTAAAAACTTCCCTGATGTCTTTTAAAAATCACATAGCTGTTTATCTGTTTGACATCTGATGGGAGGGCGTTCTACACGGAGGGCGCCACCACCGAGAAGGCCCTCTGCCTGGTTCCCTGTAACCTCGCTTCTCACAGTGAGGGAACCACCAGAAGGCTCTTGGAGCTGGACATCAGTGTCTGGGCGTGGAGGCACAGTTGCCTTTTAGAGGCATTAAAAATAATAACCAAAGGCCCCATGTGCCCTGTACATTTAAAACAGTATCATACCACTTTAAACAGTCATGGCCTCCCCCCAAAAATCATGGGAACTGTGGTTTGATAAGGATGTTGAGTTGATAAACAATCAAACCCCCTTCTCAGGGAACTTGGAATCATAGCTCCATGAGGGGAACAGGGCTATACTAACATCTCTCAACACCTCTAACAGCCTACAGCTTCCCAGATTCTTTTAAAGTGGTATGAAGCTGCTTTAAATGTATTGTGCAGATGGGGCCTAAAGGCACAAATCTGAAGTCTTATGTGAAAATAGTTTTAATGAGAAAGAGAGAGAAAGCTGGGGGGATTTGTCCGTGAGCTCCTAAGTCGAATGTCCTCTTTACTTGACCTTGATTCCCATCTGCAGGAATGGCAAGGAACCTACTACACTAAGAAGAAAAATGGAGAGAGTATACAACAAAATGTGAAGATCATACCTGTCATTGGACAGGGAGGGTAAGCCTCGAAATCAAAACTGAATATTGATATTGTCGTTGTCGTCTTAAAACGAACTACTCATAATTGTGGGGAATGGCTTGCTATGAAGTGCATGATCAGGAATCCTGAGGACTTTAGCCATTTTTTAAAATAAAGTTTGTAGTCCTCATGGTGAAGACTAAGACAATAGAATGAGACTTCCTCTGGTCAGGTTTCTCGTCTACCTCCCAATGCAAAAAGCAGAGTCAGACCACTGGTCCATCTGGCTCAGTTTTGTCTACTTGGATGGGCAGCGACTCTCCAGGGTCTCAGTCTTTTCCCATCCCTACTTGGAAAAACCAGGACTTGAACCTGGGACCTTGTGTAGCCAAGGCAAATACTTTGCTACTGAGCTATGATCCTTCCCCAAGGCTCCTGCTCCTGCAGTGTTCCTTTAACCTGGGGTGGCTCACCTGGAATTCTTCAGGTGCTTCATAGACTCCGCCTCCCATCATCCCTGACCCTTGACCACTCCAGCTGGGGCTAATAGGAGTTGGAGGCCAACAACATCTGGCTTAACACAGGCTGGCCACCTCTGCTGCAACCCACCAAACTAGGATAGACATTTTAGGCTAAAATGTATTTTTAAAAATAAATAAATAATCAGATCTTAAGAGAATCGAAATCTAAGAAGCCAAAATATATAACTTGTCCCGTTGCTTGTCTTTCTTTTACAGAAAAATTAGACACTATGTGTCACTTAGTAGACCATGCAATGACAACAGTAAGGTAAGCAGAACAGGTATTCCAGCTTAACTAGAAGCGGGGAGGGGATGCGTGATAGGAAGGGCGAGGAAATGTTTCGGCCCTCTGTGGGCCAGTTCTTTATCTTCCTACATCCCTGCAGGCCAACTTTTTGACAGGTGCAGGGGTCTGCTTCGCAGGATTGAACTGCAGCCATGAGCCAACTGGGAACCCTTGGCAGGCCAGATTTGGCCCAGAGGCTCGAGGTTCCTAACCCCTGCACCAAAGGTTGATCCTATTGTTCTGGCTAATTTCTCTTCCCCCCCTTTTTTTTTTACTTGCAGGCTGAAAGGGTCTGTGAACGTGTCCAAGCTGAGTCCCAGACAGGTACGGCACTGCAAGTTTTGTTTTGAGAAAATCTCTTGCATTTTAATAACAACAGCTCAGCCTATTGCCATCCACCAAGACATTTCTTCATAATAAACAGGCATAACCCAAAACACATTTTAGATATGCGTTTACTTGGGGTGGGTAAGAGGAATGATTAAAAACAGAAGGAAAATACACTGTCTGATCTAAAACTCCTAAGATATTTGCACAGCTCTGGTAAGGACACCAACATAGGTCAAATAGACCTAATTTCAAAAAATCCCGTAAGTGCTCAGTTCAGACGTCGGACCAGAGTGATCCGTCTTTCCCCTATCAGCCCACTGCTGGGGTTGGGGGGCAGTGCAGATGTAGCAACAGATGTGACCCAGATGTGTACAGTTGCCTACACTTCAACTGAGCAAAAGTCGGAGGACAAAAGCAGCTGAGTCGGGTGTGGAGGTGAGAGGCGTGGCCTGGGGAGATTCCCAAGGGCCATATAGGGGCTTCTGGGGGCCACATTTGGCTCCCAGGCCTGAGGTGCTCTACCCCTACTCTAGAAGGCCATGTGCTACGATATGATTGTGGTTGTTGTTATTTACCTAATCTCACCTCAAGGCCCCAGGGCATGTTCCAACATCAAAACAAAATATAAAAACGGTTTAAAACAACTCAGAGGTCCAGCTCCAAGGGCCTTCCGGCAGTTCCCTCCCTGCAAGAAGCGAGGTTGCAGGGAACCATGCAGAGGGCCTTTTCGGGAGTGGCGCCCGCCCCGTGGAACGCCCTCTCACCAGATGTCAAGGAAATAAACAACTATCTGACTTTTAGAAGACATCTGAAGGCAGCCCTGTTTAGCGAAGTTTTTAATGTTTGATGTTTTATCGTGTTTTTAATATTCTGTTGGGAACCGCCCAGAGTGGCTGGGGAAAAATAATAAATTATATTATTATTATAACTTGAAATAATAGGAATAAGGTGGGTCCTAAAAATAAACACCTTGTGTGAAAAGAGGTGTGTTCAGCACTTACTGAAACCTGTATATTATTACTATTACTGCATTGGCCCGAATATAAGCTGCACCTGAATATAAGCAGCACCTTTAAAATTGGGGGGGGGGAGGGAGAAAAAAAATACCTGAATATGAGCCGCTCCATTCCTTGCTGCTCCTGGCTGTATACTTGGGGGGGGGGGCGTGCTGCGTTGCCAATGGCCTTTCCCCTTCCTCACTCTCTCTCTTCTCAGCCTAGGGGGAGAGGACAGGGGACTACGGTTTGCCACGCGCCCCTGGCCACATACCGTAAGGTCGCAAATATAAGCCACACTTGAGCTTTTCACTGTTGGCATTGGGGGGAAAGTGTGGCTTATATTCGGACCAATACTGTATTATTACTATTAATTATGATGAGGTTGATGAAGGTGACAGCCCCACCTCCGTGAGGAGGGAGTTCCCAGTACGTTTCCGAGCACAATTCAAAGTGTTGGTGCTGACCTTTAAAGCCCTAAACGGCCTCGGTCCAGTATACCTGAAGGAGCGTCTCCACCCCCATCGTTCTGCCCGGACTCTGAGGTCCAGCACCAAGGGCCTTCTGGAGGTTCCCTCATTGTGAGAAGCAAAGCTACAGGGAACCAGGCAGAGGGCCTTCTCGGTAGTGGCGCCCGCCCTGTGGAACGCCCTCCCACCAGATGTCAAAGAGAACAACAACTACCAGACTTTTAGAAGACATCTGAAGGCAGCCCTGTTTAGGGAAGCTTTTAATGTTTGTTGTATCATAGTATTTTAATATTCTTTTGGAAGCCGCCCAGAGTGGCTGGGGAAACCCAGCCAGATGGGCGGGGTATAAATAATAATAAATTATTATTATTATTATTATTATTATTATTATTATTATTATTATTATTATTATTAGGATCTGCCTCAGAGAATGCCACCACCACACTGAGCTTCTGAGGGTGGAGGAACAACCATGCCAGCCCCCTCCACTGATCTTAACACCCGAGGGGTGGTATGTAGGGAAGGAAGTGGTCTTTCAGGTAGCCATCTATAGTGAAAAAGCCTCCATGCAGGCAAGCCTGTGTCCCGATCGCGTCTATGTGTGAACTGTTCCCCACTTCTCCAATGCAGGCCACGAAACCAACCTGTGGGTTTCTAGAGGTGGAGTAACATGTGCCACTGCTGATCCTCTTGGCAGAATCGCAGGCGAGGTCCCATTCCCCAGTAACTGTGCGCCTGCACCTTTCATAGGAAGATAGAAACACAGGGAGCTGCCTTAAACAGAGCCAGAGCATTGGTCAGTCTAACACAGTTTTGTCAACACTGACGCTTGGTGGGTCTCCAGGGTCTCGGGCCTCTCCTAGCCCAATAATAATAATAATAATAATAATAATAATAATAATAATAATAAATTATTTATACCCTGCCCATCTGGCTGGGTTTCCCCAGCCACTCTGGGCTGCTTCCAACAGAATATTAAAATACAACAATCTATTAAACATTAAAAGCTTCCCTAAACAGGACTGCCTTCAGATGTCTTCTAAAAGACTTCTAAGCCCTACTTAGAATCACACAATTGTAGAGTTGGAAGGGACCCTGAGAGTCATCTAGTCCAGCCCCTTGCAATGCTTGGAGATGGCAGGGATTGAACCTGGGACTGTCTGCAAGCAAAGCAGATGATATGCCACTGAAGTGCGAGTCCTTCCCCAGAGGTTAGCATTTTGCATGTGAAGGGGGCACTGAGCATCTCTGCTAGGCAGGCTCAAGCACAGAGTACACCACACTAGGCAACCCATAATATTTGCAGAGCAATGAAACAGTTCTCTGGGAAGGAGACTAAATAACAGGCCAACTATCTGCACCAGGCAGCTGTGTTTCAAAGCGAACAAGGAATCAAGGCAACCTTGACTATTTAGTGGGCTTGTAGGAGAAGGAGATTCCAGTTTCATTTCCTACTCCTTGGGAACAGTAGCTGATACAGCTTCCTAAATCTAGATTTAAATGTGTCAAGGACGGAGTCTTGAGTGTTGTCGTGGCTGGGATGGAAATCTCCCAAGGACATGTTTACGTGGGTTCCTCTGCAGCGGTCACAGGTGTTTGGGAATCCACAAGGCACAACTTGCTATAGCGTTGAGGTAGAACAAAACAGCAGATTTTGCTCCCTGTCAAAGTTCAGCTGACTGTCACCAATTGGATTTATTGATTTATCGTTAACTGTTGTTGGGAGTAACATTGAGGCATCCCAGAATACGGTTTGAAGTAGGGGCTAGGCAGTTCTTCCTTGGCAAGGAGTTCCAGCACTTGAGAGCAGTACGTTTCCGAGCACAATTCAAAGTGTTGGTGCTGACCTTTAAAGCCCTAAACGGTGTCAGCCCAGTGTACCTGAAGGAGCGTCTCCATCCCCATCATTCAGCCCGGACACTGAGGTCCAGCGCCTAGGGCATTCTGGTGGTTCACTCACTGCAAGAAGCAAAGTTACAGGGAACCAGGCAGAGGGCATTCTCGGTAGTGGCACCCGCCCTGTGGAACACCCTCCCGTCAAATGTCAAAGAAATAAACAACTATCTGACTTTTGGAAGACATCTGAAGGCAGCCCTGTTTAGGGAAGTTTTAAATGACTGCTGTTTTGATGTATTTTTAATATTCTGTTGGAAGCCGCCCAGAGTGGCTGGGGAAACCCTGCCAGATGGGTGGGGTATAAATAATTTTATTATCATCATCATCATCATCATCATCATCATCTGAGAAGGCTCTCTCACCTTCCTAAATGGGGACGTCCTTTTTCACAGCTGCAATTTCTTGCCTCTACAGATATCCAGAGCTGCAGGCACAAAGACAGGCGGAAAGGCTCTTTAGATGTCAGATCAACCACTTCTCGGGGCAGTGATGGTATGTTACATGAGTCCATCTGTTTCCAATGTGCGGGGGGATCGTGCCATTGCTTATGTAGCCAAAACTGAACCACCCCCCATAGAAAAGAGGAGTCTCAACAAGCTTGAGAGAACCCCAAGATTTGCAGAAGTACAGTAACATCTGGGGAGGGGATCTTTCGGGTAAGAAAAACCCCAAGAACAGCCCAATTCAGTCTCCTTACTGGCTGCTTGCAGGAAGAAATACAACAGAGGGGGCACAAAATGGAATGGAGCAAGTGGAACCGAATGCAAACTTTTATTGCAGGCCCAATTTGTCATTATTGGTATTAATATTATTTTATTTGTTTATATCCCACTATATCATAGAATTGTTGAGTTGGAAGGGATCCCAAGGGTCATCTAGTCCAACCCCCTGCAATACAGGAATACGCAGCTTTCCCATACAGGGATTGAACCTTACCGTTACCAGCACCACGCTCAAACCACCCCAGAACCAGGATTCATGACAGCTCAGAAAAATTAAAGCAAATACAGAGAAAAGAGCCTTAGCTTAAAAAAAACTTATAAAAATATTAAAAAGGGATTAAACTGTTTATGGAATGGAAACAACATAAGACCATATCTGTTAACATGCAGAAGGGGGAAATACAGAAAAGAGCCCTTTCCTTAAAAGCAGTCAGTTCCCCCAAAGCCTGCCAGAATAAAACAGTCTTCCGCCTGCTGGTGGAAGGACAGCAAGGAGGGAGCCAGTCTGGCCTCTCGGAGAAGGGAGTTCCGAAGTCTGGGAGGAGCCACTGAGACGGCCCTCTCCCACATTCCCCTTAAATGTGCCTGTGAAGAGAGAAGGGTGTGGGCAGAATATGACCCTTCAGATATTTAAAATATTTGTAATTGCTTTATAAATTTGGCACCTTTATACCCAAAACAAATATTCTGTTTGTGAGCTTCAAGTTCTCTCATTTCCCCCCTCTAACCTCATTTGTTTAGTTCATGTGAAACATGATCGTCTAATTTTGAAAAAATAATAATATATATGTGTTGAAGAAAATGGAAAAATTGGGTTATCATGACATCTCAATGCAGCCTCTTTGAGGAAGGCAGTAAAACATACAAGCTTTTATGCTGTAGGTTGCTGGATGTGTGCGTGAGTTATGTACTTTATGTGCCTTTGATGCTAAATGTTAATAATATGTTAATATTGTTTCTATTGCATGTAAGCTGCTTTGGAGACCTTCTGGTTCAAAGAAGAAGAAGCTTGTGATAGGTTAACATTGTCCACTAATTTTATTCCACTTTATTCTGCATAGGCAGTTCACAGAGAAGGCATTCCTCTATGGCCAGAATACATTCCATGACTATTGAAGCACCCATTACCAAGGTGAGACACTACCGTTTGAGTTTATTGAGATCCAGTGGCTTCATTTTCCCCTAGGAATTTGCCTTTCCCCCTTACAAAACTACCATGCTCCTACACAGGCCCCCCACATATTAGCATGGGTTTACATGGGGAAAATGTTCTGCTATGTGCAACCAAAGGCTACACAGAAGTAATAGGAAACCATGGTGTCCTGTCCTGGTCCAGACAATGAACCCATGTAGCATGATGGAGGAAGACAGGCCTGTAGTTGCAGGACCAAGGACAGCTCCAAATGAGCAACGTGCTCTGAGGGCTGGAGGCGAACTAAGGCCTTTTGAGCCTCTGTCTCCAAAACGTCTGTCTTATGCTCTGTCCTCCTGGTTGGAGAACTGCAGGCTCAGGGCAACCCTTTGGCCTGAAAGTGGACATTTCTCCTTTACTCTCTAGCTTGGTGTGCTGCCTGCACCATTGGACCAGCGCCATAATGTAGGAGACACACTGTTCCTTAGACTCTGGGGAAGGGGGCTGTGGGCATACTTAGTGTTAGGAGACCCTGAACGTGGTCTTCAGTGGGCCACTGCCAGCCTTCAGTGCACCCTGATAATCAGCACCAACCTCAGAGCCAAGCACCTCATCCAGATATTCAAAGGATGGCCTTGGAACTCCCCCTCCTTCTCCTCCAGCTCCAAGACCAGGACCAGGACACATGGGTTTTTTTTGCTACAGACAAGAGCAAGCCTACATGAGCCACACAGTCGTGTCTTCTATTACAAGTGCAAAATGAACTACTTTTGCAGTTATATTTTTTGTTACCACAAGTTAGTAAGAACTCAGAAGTTCAAAGTTACGACAAACAATCATTAAGATGAAACACACTTTGAGTTTTGGCATAACGCTAAACTGCTGTTATTTAAAAATGGAAGGGAAAGCTTCTGATCTTGTGGGTGAATCAGAGGAGAGCAGAAAACACTGAGATTGATTCAAATAACTAAACCAGCATGCGCCAATGTGATGACCTCAATATATTTTGGACTACCGCTCTCATAAACCCTGCCCATTGGCCATATTGACTGGGGCTGATGGGAGTTGTAGTCCAAAACATCTAGAGGGTTCCATTTTGGGGGGAAGGGATACTTGTCTAAACCATAGTTTAGCATTACGTCTGAATGAGGTCACTATAGCCAATATAGAGCTAGATGACCAATCGTCTCTGACTCTAACACAGCTTCCTATGTTCCTGTGCTTTTGACAGTCAAATCTGACTTCTTGAATTGCTTGTTGAAATCTTTCCTTCAACCTAGGTAATAAATATTATCAATGCTGCACAAGAAAGTAGTCCCATGCCGGTTGCTGAAGCCTTAGATCGGGTTCTTGAGATCTTGAGGACCACTGAATTGTATTCTCCACAACTTGGGACGAAAGATGAAGACCCACATACGAGTGACCTTGTTGGAGGTTTGATGACAGTAAGTAGAATCTGCTTCTTGATTAATGTTGTCTGAACCTTAAGTGAGCCAGTGTAGTGGCATATGGTATTTTTTTATTTTAAAAAAAAAACACTATACAGTGGTGCCCCGCAAGACGGAAAACCCGCTAGACGAAAGAGTTTTCCGTTTTGGAGGTGCTTCGCAAAACGAATTTCCTATGGGTTTGCTTCGCAAGACGACAATGTCTTGCGAGTTTCTGCTGGTTTTTTCCCCTCCCCCCCTTTTTCTAAGCCGCTAAGCCGCTTATCAGCTGATCCGATCAGCAGATAAGACGCTAAAAGCTGCTAATAGCGCTAATCCGCTAATCCGTCAATGGGCTTTCGCAAGACGAAAAAACCGCTAGACGAAGAGAATCACAGAACGGATTCTTTTCGTCTTGCGAGGCACCACTATATTATGGGAAACCCTGGGGTGCCTCAGAAATCCTTTGGAACTTCTTCAACTAAGACAGCCATGACAGATAAAATTCGTGGCAGATAAAAAACACATGACAGTGAGGCCCAACAATCCTGAAGAGCCTAACCAGGTTAACTGTCATGGCTTTCTCACAAGGAAACCTTGGGGAGGTGGGTGGCTTGGCAGGTGGTGGTTAGGGGAGATTACCCAGCAACCTCACAAAACTACAGTATCCAGGATTCTCTGGGGGAGGTAATGACAGTTAAGCTGGTGTGAAATGGGGTTTCAGGTTTTAAAGCAGATGTATCCTTTATTGTTTGGTTGTTAGTAAAGGGTAAAGGGACCCCTGATCATTAGGTCCAGTTGTGGCCGACTCTGGGGTTGTGGCGCTCATCTCACTTTATTGGCCGAGGGAGCCGGCGTACAGCTTCCGGGTCATGTGGCCAGCATGACTAAGCCGCTTCTGGCAAACCAGAGCAGCGCACGGAAATGCCGTTTACCTTCCCGCCAGAGCAGTACCTATTTATCTACTTGTACTTTGACTTGCTTTCAAACTGCTAGGTTGGCAGGAGCAGGGACCGAGCAAAGGGAGCTCACCCCGTGGCGGGGATTCGAACCGCCGACCTTCTGATCAGCAAGTCCTAGGCTCTGTGGTTTAACCCACAGCGAATGAATAATTTTTTTTTAGCATGGGTTCTTTTCAAATGTGTTCACACGTAAGTTGGTGGGGTCCTGTTTCTGCATTAATCCATGATATTTATATATATATATATATATATATATATATATATATATATATATATGCAGGTTTTGGTGTCTTCGGGTGTCTTCCCGTGTAAGAGTTGGGGTGTCTAGGCGACGTTTCGACGAGGTCTCACTCGTCATCTTCAGGCTGGTGCTTTCGGCTTCTTGTTACTGGAACAAGAAGCCGAAAGCACCAGCCTGAAGATGACGAGTGAGACCTCGTCGAAACGTCGCCTAGACACCCCAACTCTTACACGGGAAGACACCCGAAGACACCAAAACCTGCATTCCTGTACCCGTGAAAATCTACGAAAGCAAATATATATATATATATATATATATATATATATATATATATATATATATATATATTTTTTTAAAACACATGCATGTAAAGTTGTGTTTGAAGATTTGTTTTTGAACACATCTTCTCATAAAATACACATTTCTTGATGAATTTTCTCTGGAAAAATGCATTTTGAAATGTGTTTTGATACGTTATTTGAGCTGAGGACTGTGTCCAAAGATTAAGGAAGTGTGAAAGCCGGTGGGTAACAATGTCAAGCATGTCTCCTCAGAGGTAAAACCTACTGAATTCAGTGGGGCTTTCTCCCAAGTAAGTGGGGCTGGGTTTGCAGCTTTGGTTCCAACCTGCACTGTTAGTCTTGGGGTGGTTGGGGTGTGCACAAAGAATTACGTCAGCTCACACCAGAATGCGCTAAGATTGAATTTCGCAGGCTTCTCTAGTGAAACAAGGGCTTCATAAGAGAGAGGACTGGCTTTCAGTGAATGAGGAGTGCATTCATGTTAAGCGTGTTAATGGATAACAAAGTGCTCAAGAAACTGTTTTTCATGGTGGTGGATCAAGTCTACCCCCCTTGTTGATTCTGGAAGGTGCACAAGAGCTTTGTTTTGCAGTCATGTGCTTTTGGAGGAAGTGTCAAGCAGCTGTTAAGAGCCAGGCAGCTGTCCCCTCTTAAGTCACAAAGCTCCAGACTAATTGATTTATTGTTCTTAAAATAGAAGCCAGATGCAGACAGACCAGCTGCAGCTTCCTGCAGCTTGAGTGTATTACCTTTGCACTCAGCTTGAAGTCTGAAGGTTGGGTGCACATGTCGTTAAGGTCCCTTTGAAATCGATGGGGCTTGTGTTAGTCACGAGGCATATAAGCCCCAGTGATTTCAGTGGGCCTGGAGTGCAGAAGCAACTCACCTGGTGGGGTTCAAACCACAATGCTAGTTTCTAGGCTGCCTCATCCCTTGCCCAGTCCCACTGTCAGGAATTTCACACAAGGGACGGGCTCCTTGAGCCACAGTGTGACTCTGGGGAGAAGGCGTTGTTTCAGTAAGCATGGCAGCGCTGTGGTCTGAACCACTGAGCCTCTTGGGCTTGCTGATCAGAAGGTCGGTGGTTCGAATCCCCGTGATGGGGTGAACTCCCATTGCTCTGTCCCAGCTCCTGCCAACCTAGCAGTTCGAAAGTACACCAGTGCAAGTAGATAATAGGTACCACTGCGGCGGGAAGGTAAAACGGCATTTCCGTGCACTCTAGTTTCCGTCACAGTGTTCCGTTTCACCAGAAGTGGTTTAGCCCTTCTGGCCACATGACACAGAAAGCTGTCTGTGGACGAACACCGGCTCCCTCGGCCTGAAAGCGAGATGAGTGCTGCAACCCCATAATCGCCTTTGACTGGACTTAACCATCCTTGGGTCCTTTACCTTTACCTAAGCATGGCTAAGTCCGTTTGCAGCTTTAAAGCTTAAATTCAACATTAGGGATGGAAGGATCTGACCATTTGGGTTCTCTTGGTTCCTCATTTTTCCCTGTCTTCAATTTAGTTCTCTACATTCCGCAGCCGCTTTTTGAAAAAAAAGATCCTCATGCCTTCAGCATTTTAGCACAAATTTCTCCTAATGGACACATTCTTGTATGCAGTTTTGACTAATGTCTGCGTCTTTGCAAGCAATTTCTCCTAATGTAAAGCATTTTTGTATGTCTTTTTCACTAATACATTCATTTTTTACGCACA
This sequence comes from Podarcis liolepis, assembly GCF_965112155.1. Taxonomy (NCBI): domain Eukaryota; kingdom Metazoa; phylum Chordata; class Lepidosauria; order Squamata; family Lacertidae; genus Podarcis; species Podarcis liolepis. The sequence continues at coordinate 39,735,143 of NC_139569.1, forward strand.
CTTTCCCCTAATACATGCATTTTTCTAAACATTGTGTGGTTGGAGAACTCCCTTGCAAAATCTGGATTAAGTCTGAATTTCGAAAGATGGCTGTGGTTCGGCTCTCATATTGTTTCAGAAAGTGCAGATCTCATAAATTCAGCTTTAAATGCCAGCTATATCGAATTCCTCCCTCCCCAGCATCTTATATTGTACCCATAAATCAACTGATGATGAGCATACCTCTTTTAGGACCAGTGAAATATGGCCAATTCAGCCAGAATGACTGCTCCACTCCATGGGTTTCAATCCCAAGGTTTACACAAAATAGCTCCATTAAAATTGAGGTCATGTCTACTTATTTCATTGGATCTACTCTGAGTAGGGCTAAGATGGAATATAACCTAGTACTCCAAGAACTTTCTTCCCCATGTGCATCTGGAACAGTAAATTTATATATAATAATTCCCCCCCATTTGCTGTTTTCAACTCTTTCTTAAATAGGATGGCCTACGAAGATTATCAGGGAATGAGTATATATTATCAGCAAAACGTAAGTCTTCTCATCGCAAAGTATGCATTTTCTTTATCTGTTCTAGAATTGGTGACTTTTATAAAATACATTTTATAAACTTTTATAAAATACAACCAAATATTATTTTAAACAAAGAATTTGTGTAGTTGATTGTACAGTGGTACCTCGGGATGCAAACGGGATCCGTTCTGGAGCCCCGTTCACAGCCTGAATGGAACGTAAGACGCAACGGCACGTGCGCAGGTCGCGTTTTGCCACTTCCGCGCATGCGCGTGACGTCATTTTGAGCATCTGCGCATGCGCGAGCGGCGAAACCCAGAAATAACGCACTCCGTTACTTCCGGATTGCCGCGGAGCGCAACCCGAAAGCGCTCAACCTGAAGCACATTCAACTTGAGGTATGACTGTGCAATTACTGCTATAACTAACAATTAGGAAAGTGGTTGCACACAATGAGCTTATTCCAGAAAGCCTATGGACGCTTTATCAGTTAAATCTGTATTGGTTTTATTCATTCATTCATTACTTCTGAAGCACCTGTGCTGAGATTAAAAGTGATTTGCAGGCTCACAATCTGTAGATAGGAGACAAAACTAGAAAGGCACCCATTTTTGAGGGTTGCATAATCTCAGCTGTTTACAAAGTATACACCAGGGGCTGCCAACATGGTGCCCCTGAATGTTGTGGCTGCCTTGTAATCTTCCCCTGCTGCCCACATGGGCTCTGAGATCTCCACTCCCTTCCCCCTTCTCCCTTGAAAAATACATAGAGAAGGAAGTTGCAAGAGGGACACTCTTTCCCACTTCCTCTTTCAACTCTTATGTGATTTTTACCCAGACCCATTGGAAAAGTGGGGTTTGTGCGCACTATCTGTTTCTGTCTCTTGGCGGGGTTGGGTTGCAGGGAGCTGATCTAGGGAAACAGAGAGGGAAATTCTCAGAGGGGTTGGAGCTCACGACACTCACTCCCAAAAAACCAGTTGTGCTCAGAGGTCCAGAAATAGTTGGCAGCCCCTGAAAACCTTGCAGTCCTGAGCTCTTCTGGCTGTCAGACAGATACAGAGGTTGCTTCTTGTCAACTCTGTGGTCTGAAGACAGCCAGCAGCTGGAGGGTGGAGGGAGCAGAGTTCCCTGCAGATGTGCCTTCTCTGTTTGTTGGATGGGGTCAGGTTTGCCTTCCTCTTTCTCTCAGGGTTTTTTCATTTATTTAGAGGAAGTAGGAGGTGCAGCCTTTGATCCCCAAGCTGATGCCAGAGGCCAGTTCATGCTTTATAATTTCCTCCCACTGTCTTGTTTTCTCCCATAGAAACTCATCAGGTCCCAGGCAGTTTAATTTCGCCCATCTCCCTTAATGACATACCACCAAGGATAGCAGAAGCAATGGAAAACGAGGAATACTGGGACTTCAACATCTTTGAATTGGAAGCAGCAACCCATAAAAGGTTTGTTGTCAAGCAAGTAAAACAAAAAGAACAGTGTTTCCCAAACTTGGGTCTCCAGCTGTTTTTGGACTACAACTTCTGTCATCCCTAGTTGGCAGGACCAGTGGTCATGGTTGATGGGGATTGTGGGGCCCAAGTGTGGGAAACACTGTTCTAAACTGCTTTGGAGTCTGAAAATAAGTAATCTGAAACATAAAAAAGTGATGCTCGATGTGACTTTTAAAACCCTGGCCAACCTAGTCCCAAAGAAGTACGGGGAGAACATTTGCTGTGCTGAGACCCTGTTTTTCCTCTGCTTCCCATCCAGAATAGACACTTCCTGCCTTGGCTTAATTTAATGTGCTAGAGACATGTTGTCAAAGGCTGAGGCTGCCCAAGATGCTTTGGTGCTTGAGGCAGAAATCCAAGCTGGCATCTCCCTAGTTCACCCTGGTGGCAGGAATACAGCAATAAACTTTTTACAGTGTTTAAGATTTTCCAACTGAGGCAGGCAATCTCACTCTGCTTAATGGGAGCTCAGCGCTTGACCCAGGGCTGTCTGATAGCATCCTATAGGCCAGATTTAGCCTGCAGGACCTTAGTAGTTAGTGCCTACCCTAAAGTTTCATTTATAAGCCCTTTGCCAGTCGTAGCACAATGGAAGTTTTATTTCAAGATAGTTGCATTATTTTTGAGACTAAGACTGTATTCATGCAGCAACTTATTCCATTTCTCCAACACCTCCCTAACTGTTCATGTCTGCATTATATTTCAGTTTTCACATGATGTAAAAGCCACTTCTGGAAAACTTGTGAAATGTAGTGCATGTTTAGCGCTCATTTCCATATCACTGGATTCCAGAAAAAATCCATTTGTAGCCCCCTCAACCTGGAAAATTACAGGAGTAAAGTGATGAAATTTGGGGCATTATACCAGCATGTAGTTTTTTCCTGCTGTTTTTCATGGAGGAACAGAAACACACATGTGCAGAAAACACAGGAGAATAGCGACATTGTCCAGTGACATCCATTGCTGTTTTGCAGCGCACCCACTGCTATCAGTGAAATTTAGTGCATCATGCTGGTATCTCATTCAAAAAGCTGCAGTTCCACAACAGAACAGGTACTGCAATGGGTAAGGAATGTGAGAAAACAAGACGGAAGCCCTAATATTACAGTCAGAAAAACTAAGACAGTATTCCCCACGTCTGAATAAAATGTACATGAACAGCAATAGTTCTCTGGCTATTTCTGCCTTTAGACAACAGCTGGACAGAGGCTGCTCTCGTGTTCTGATTTCACTTCTCACAGCCTGAATAGCAGCTGTTGGGGAATCACAAGTCAGAAGAATGCTCTTTTGCTCAGATCCTGCTTTAAGGTGTCTCATTGGCCACTTTGGGAACAGGATCCTTGAGATACAGATAGGTAGCCGTGTTGGTCTGCCATAGTCAAAATAAAAAAATTCCTTCCAGTAGCACCTTAAAGAGCAACTAGGTTAGTTCTTGGTATGAGCTTTCGTGTGCATGCACACTTCTTCAGATACACTGAAAGACCTATTGCAGTCGTTAAGAGTCGTCAACAGGCTCATCTCAGCTATCTGCCAATCTCCCATTCCCACCACCCTTCTGAGTAATACCCCTCCCCACTTTCTCACTATATAGAAGGATCTGGCAACTTCTGTTTCAGTGTATCTGAAGAAGTGTGCATGCACACGAAAGCTCATACCAAGAACTAACCTAGTTGGTCTTTAAGGTGCTACTGGAAGGAATTTTTTTATTAGGATCCTTGAGAGTAGACAGGCCATCAGCCTGATCCTGCAGGGTTCTCTTTATGTTACCATCCCCAGCTTTTACCATTCTGATAATGTTGACGGCGATTCTCCTTTCAGGGCAATTTCGTTGATCTTCTTTCTTTCTGTTTCTCTTCCCACCCCACCCCTTCAGGCCTTTAGTTTACCTTGGTCTCAAAATGTTTGCCCGCTTTCGGATCTGCGAGTTCCTCAATTGCTCAGAGTCGACCCTGCGATCATGGTTGCAAGTCATCGAAGCCAACTATCATTCGTCCAACTCCTACCACAACTCGACTCACTCTGCTGATGTGCTGCACGCCACGGCCTATTTCCTTTCCAAGGAAAGGGTCAAAGTAAGGACAGGTTCTCAGGAGAGAGGTGGAAGGAAGGGGGAGCAGTGGTGGCTGGTGCCCATGGGGCTGGTGGGGCGGAAGGCAGGCAACCCACCTGTAGGCGGAGGCAGAGCTAACAACAGACAGAGGCAGAGCTATCTAATTCCAGTTTCCCCTCCATCCCGACTTCCACAAGGGAAGACTTAAGGAGAAGGCAGCTGACAGGCAGAGCCACCACCCCGGGCTAGATGTAAGTCAGAAGACAAGCAGGTGTGGGGAGCAGATTGAGGTTGGTGGGGCAGCGCCCCACTTGCCCTGATGTGCCAGTCTTCACTGATAGGAAACCATCAGACGCTGGAGTCTGGTGTAGGTCAACAATAAAGCATCCAATATCAGCAAAGTTAACTCCTTATTCAAAGAAACAAAACAGCTCAGTCCTGGTGGTCACAGCAACCCTTCCCAGTGGGTCTTGCCCCAATGAGGCAGTTGCGAGAACTGCCTTCCCACTGCTCTCGTAAGACTCCTCCTTTCCCAGGTCCTTCCTTAGCAACCTGAGGCTCCTTCGTCTTGTATCTTGTTGCTCTGCTCTCTTCGTTTTCTCTGCTCTGCATGTTCTGGGAGACCAGCAGGGAGGGGAGCTGGTTGCAGCAAGAGGGGAAGACTCCCTGGACTCTTCAGCGGCCTGTCTTATCTCTGTCTCCTAGCCTCGCTCCTCTCCTGCCTCTGAGTCTGGGCTGCCCTCTGCCACAGCCTCTTCCCGCTCACTAAACCCTGTTGCATCTTCAGCTTCCGACACCTCCTCTTTCCAGGCTGCTCCCTCTTCTCCCTCGGATCACGCATTGTGGTCCTACCACCAGTCCCCGAAGCCTTCTTCCCTTGGGGGATCCCCAGCTAGTGCCTTCTTCCACTGCTCTGCACCCAACCAGTCCATTACAAGAAGAGACCAGACCAGTTTGTGCAGGTGCAGAATTGGCTGATAGTGACTCTCTAAGGTCTCGGGCTGAGAAGGGGCCTCCCCATCATCTGTTATTTGGTTCTTCTGATTGGAGATACCAACTTTGACATGCAAAGCCCCAGTGTTGCATAATTCACATACGTATGCACACATGCACACTAGACAGCTTGCGTTCATAATAATAATAATAATAATAATAATTTTTTATTTATATCCCGCCCTCCCCAGCCGAAGCCAGGCTCAGAGCGGCTAACAGCAATAAAAGTAACACAGCATTCTAAAATCAATATTCTAAAATCAATTCAAAATCAAATGGCAACCACGGGGCCAGAGATCTACGAGGATCACCAAAGAAGGGGATCAGACTCTGCCTTGGCCAAAGGCCTGGTGGAACAGCTCTGTCTTGCAGGCCCTGCGGAAGGATGTCAGGTCCCGCAGGGCCCTAGTCTCTTGTGACAGAGCGTTCCACCAGATCGGGGCCACAGCCAAAAAAGCCCTGGCTCTGGTTGAGCCAGCCTAACCTCTCTGCGGTCCAGGACCTCCAAAATATTTTTATTTGCAGACCGTAAGGTCCTCCGCGGGGCATACTAGGAGAGGCAGTCCCATAGGTACGAGGGTCCTAGGCCGTATAGGGCTTTAAAGGTAAACCAGCCCCTTAGACGTGACCCTCCACCGGGAGCCAGTGCAGCTGGTATAGCACCGGGTGAATGTGATCCCGTGGCGAGGACCCCATAAGGAGTCTTGCTGCGGCATTCTGCACCCACTGGAGTTTCTGGGTCAGTTTCAAGGGCAGCCCCACGTAGAGCGAGTTATAATAGTCAAGTCTGGAGGTGACCGTCGTGTGGATCACAGTAGCTAGGTCAGGGTGAGAGAGGTAAGGAGCCAACTGCTTAGCTTGGTGGAGATGAAAAAATGCTGCCTTTGTTATGGCTTTTGACGTGGTTTTGACACTGTAAGAACACCAGAGGAGCATGTTGGAGGAGGCTATTGGCCCATCTAATCCAGCAATCTGTCCTCACAGCAACCACTAGGATGCCTATGGGAAACCTGCAAGCAGGACCTGGCACATGAACACTCTCCCCTCTTGTGGTTTCCACCGACAGGCAGACAGGAGGGATACTGCCTCTGACAGTGGAGGAAGAGCATAGCTATGCAGTTAGCAGCCACAAACAGCCCTATCTTCCATCAATTTGTCCAAATCTCTTTTAATGCCATCCTAGCTCATGGGCAGGGATGCGGGTGGTGCTGTGGGTTAAACCACAGAGCCTAGGGCTTGCCGATCAGAAGTTCGGCGGTTCGAATCGGAACAAATTAAGTAACCTGTAGGTACTGCTCTGGCGGGAAGGTAAACAGCATTTCCATGTGCTGCTCTGGTTTGCCAGAAGCGGCTCAGTCATGCAGGCCACATCACCCGGAAGCTGTACGCCGGCTCCCTCGGCCAGTAAAGCAAGATGAGCACCGCAACCCCAGAGTCGGCCACGACAGGACCTAATGGTCAGGGGTCCCTTTACCTTTTTAAAGAAAAGTGGGACATTCTGGGATCAAATAAGAAACTGGGACAGCTTCTATAAATCCTGGACTGTCCCTGGAAAATAGGGACAGGTGGAAGGTCTGAGAGCTACATTTCTCAGAGTGGTTTAGCAACCAGCCCCTCTTCCCAAGGAACTTTAGGAACCGTAGCTCTGTGAGGGGGGAAAGGGGTCTCCTGATAACTCTCAGCACCCTTAGCAAACTAAAGTTTCTAGGATTTTGGGGGGGAAGCAATCATAGAATCATAGAGTTGGAAGAGACCACAAGGGCCATCGAGTCCAACCCCCTGCCAAGCAGGAAACACCATCAGAGCACTCCTGACATATGGTTGTCAAGCCTCTGCTTAAAGATCTCCAAAGAAGGAGACTCCACCACACTCCTTGGCAGCAAATTCCACTGTCGAACAGCTCTTACTGTCAGGAAGTTCTTCCTAATGTTTAGGTGGAATCTTATTTCTTGTAGTTTGGATCCATTGCTCCGTGTCCGCTTCTCTGGAGCAGCAGAAAACAACCTTTCTCCCTCCTCTATGTGACATCCTTTTATATATTTGAACATGGCTATCATATCACCCCTTAACCTCCTCTTCTCCAGGCTAAACATGCCCAGCTCCCTTAGCCGTTCCTCATAAGGCATCGTTTCCAGGCCTTTGACCATTTTGGTTGCCCTCCTCTGGACACGTTCCAGTTTGTCAATGACCAAATCTCTTCTAAACAGCCTTGTGTGGAAAGGCTAAGACGGTTAGAAGTAAGCATTTCCCCTACGACTTAGCTTTCTGCAAGCTGGGAGAGTTTGACATAAAAGTAGAAACATTCATTCTAGATGCAGGATAAGCCCAGAGGTCTCTTGGGAACCTTACTAAACATCCTTCTCATCTTTCTCTCCCCCCCCCCAGCAAACCTTGGATCCCATTGATGAAGTTGCTGCTCTGATTGCTGCCACTGTTCATGACGTGGATCATCCGGGCCGAACAAATTCCTTCCTGTGCAATGCAGGAAGTGAGCTGGCCATTTTGTACAACGACACAGCAGTGTTGGAGAGCCATCATGCCGCCTTGGCCTTCCAGATCACCACACGGGACGATAAATGCAATATTTTTAAAAACATGGAGAGGTGAGTTTTCAAAACAGGGGATCTGCCATGCTTAGGCTATAGTCTCTACATACAGTGGTGCCCCACAAGACGAATGCCTCACAAGACGGAAAACTCGCTAGACGAAAGGGTTTTCCGTTTTGGAGGTGCTTCGCAAAACGAATTTCCTATGGGCTTGCTTCGCAAGACGACAATGCCTTGCGAGTTCCTGCGGGTTTTTTTCTCCTTTCCCCCCTTTTTCTAAGCCGCTAAGAAGCTTATCAGCTGATCCGATCAGCAGATAAGCTGCTAATCCGCTAATCTGTCAATGGGCTTGCTTCCCAAGATGAAAAAACCGCTAGGCGAAGAGAATCACAGAACGGATTCTTTTCGTCTTGCGAGGCACCACTGTACCTTGAAGTGATGTTTTCGAAAAGGAAACGACAAGGAAACGCACCAGACCTTAAATGGCATTGTAGGGTGATACACATATTGGAGGTCTACTAGGAAGGGTTGTGAAACAGCTCGCTAAGATCTCATAAACCTAAGGGCTGATTCAGATGGTCAGGAAAAGCACTTGGGTACAGACCTTTAGGGGCTATGCCACTCCCTAATGAAGGTGGGGATCACATATTTTCCCAGTGAAAAACACTGCCACCCTTGCCTGCATGTGGAAAGCTAGAACATCAGGAAAAGGGTTCTCCCCATGTTCTAACTTCCCACATGCAAGGAAATTTTGATATGGCGAGAGAGGCATTCACACATATTCCCCACCTGCATTCTGGAGTTCTGTAGCCTTGAGAAGTCTCCTTCATTGATAGCTCACATTTAAGCAGCAAAATTTAGTTTTAGATTTATCAATTTTATAGTTTTCGAGTCATCCACTAAAATTCTAGTGGATGGATCAAAAGGGGTCAATTTCAGGAGCATTTGAATTTGAATTACTGGTGCTGTTGTTCTGGTTCTGTTGTTGAAATAGGGCTTAAAAATAAAAAAAACTATCCGGAGAATTAGTTAGAATGCAGTTCCTTTTAAAGTCAAATCAGTTGGTTAAGTGGTTCAAAATGCAAAGGATTAACAGACTGAAATTTTTTTAATTGGTTGACAGCTCTAGTAAACTATAAAGCTCTGCGTGTTGTTCGGATTGTTCCCAAGTTTCCAATCAGAAACCTTTTCAGTCAGAATCTAGACAAGATGGCCTTGAGCCCGTGCATATCCCACACGTCCCTTCTTTACGCAGGAATGAATACCGAACCCTCCGGCAGGCCATTATCGACATGGTCCTGGCCACAGAAATGACCAAGCACTTTGAGCACGTCAACAAGTTTGTCAACAGCATCAACAAGCCGCTGGCAGCGCTTGAAGAGAACGGGGTAAGAGGCTCTCCGGGGAAGGCAAGGAGATGCGAAAGCTGCAAGTGGATGTTAATTTATTACTTAATTTGGGAGCTAATTGGCCTGCAAATTTCACGCTGCTTCCTGAGGAGCAGAATGGCATCTAGGCAAATCCTTTCTCCTATACATCTTTCAGGATTTCCCCTATTTCTAGCCCAAGAGCCAGTGTATTATTATTATTATTATTATTATTATTATTATTATTATTATTATTACAGCGGTACCTCGGGTTACATACGCTTCAGGTTACAGACTCCGCTAACCCAGAAATAGTGCCTCGGGTTAAGAACTTTGCTTCAGGATGAGAACAGAAATCGTGCTCCGGTGGCATAGTAGCAGCAGGAGGCCCCATTAGCTAAAGTGGTGCTTCAGGTTAAGAACAGTTTCAGGTTAAGAATGGACCTCCAGAACGAATTCAGTACTTAACCCAAGGTACCACTGTATTATTATGCAAAACAAATGTTGTTTTTTAAGCGAGAGAGAGAGAGAGAATAAACTGGTACAGTTTCCAGGGGACTTTAACTGCATCCTAGAATGAAGGTGGTTTGTGCCCCACTCAAAACCATGCCCACGGGGTTATGCCCCCACCATTGCTTCGCCCCTGTCCCACCCTTCTTGGCATGAGAGCGGACACTGCCGCTGAATGACCCATCTAGTCCATCATCCTGGAAGTAGGTTTGTGAATGGCCCTTATCTAAATGGCCATGTATTAGCTTGTGGAAAGCTAGCCTGTTGGTAAGAAGAGATCTTTTCCCTAAGAAAGAAGGGGCTGCTGGGTGGCCCATCTGGTCTGGCGTCCTCTACTCCCAGGGGTCAGGCAGATGCCTAAGATGCACGACTTGAGTGCAACAGCTTTTCCTCTCTTTGAGATTCCCAACAACTGGGATTCAGAGGCATACTCTGCCAGTGGAGATGGACTATAGCCATTGTGGTTAGTAGGTAAAGGTAAAGGACCCAAGGATGGTTAAGTCCAGTCAAAGGTGACTATGGGGTTGTGGCACTCATCTCGCTTTCAGGCCAAGGGAGACGGCGTTTGTCCACAGGCAGCTTTCTGGATCATGTGGCTAGCAGGACTTAAACTGCTTCTGGCGCAACAGAACACTGTGATGGAAACTAGAAGACACAGAAACACTGTTTACTTTCCCGCCACAGTGGTACCTATTTATCTACTTGCGCTGGTGTGCTTTCGAACTGCTAGGTTGGCAGGAGCTCGGACAGAGCAACGGGAGCTCACCCTGTTGTGGGAATTCGAACCGCTGACCTTCCGATCGGCAAGCCCAAGAGGCTTAGAGGTTTAGTCCACAGCTCCAGCGATGGCCTTATTCCTCCATGAATCTGCCTAACTCTCTTTTAAAGCCATCCAACTCAGTGGCTACCAGTAATTTCATTGTTTTAACTATGCACCCTATAAAGAAGTGCTTTATTTTATGTCCCCTGAATTTTCCAACATTCAGCTTCAGTGGACATCCCTGAATTCTAGTATCATGGGAGAGGGGGGGAAACTTCTCTTCCTCCAGGGCCGTGAATAATTTTTGCACACTTCCATCATGTTGCCTCTTGTCCTTTAGAGAGAGCTGTAAGTTTCACCTTTCCTCCATATATAAAACGTTTTTTTGTATGCACACATTTTAAAAGGGTAAGGGTACGACGCAGCCGTTGGATAAGGGCAAATAAATCACATTTGCTGCTGGGTTTTTCATGCCTTTTAATAAAAAAGTCTTATTTTCTTTTCTGTACCACATTCTCTTATAAGTGCCGTTTTAGGTCTCTCCTCGCTTTGCAGTTGCCCTTTTCATTTATTCACACCTCCATCTGTCTTCCTTGCAAAGCGGTTGAGAGGAACAGTTTCGGGATTTTGAGAGCAGAGATTTGGCACCTCCCAACAAATAACTTGCCAGTTCCAGTGGGTTGGTTTTGTTGTGGTTTGACAACTCACACACACAAACACCGTGCACCCTCCACCAAAGGAAAGCACTTTCTCCTTGCAGTTAAGAAGGACATCTGTGCTACTAAAGGACGAAAAAGCTGGAAACTGAAGTCCCCGGCTACTCTGCTCGTCCCTTAATGTGTTTACTTTTACATTGTGGGTTGGAGGCTTCCTCCGAGTCTGCTGCCCTTTGTACACAACTGTGCAGGAGGTGGCTGTTTTTAGCTTCTTCACAAAGGGCTCCTTTGAGCTTCCCTTGAAATCTTTCCATTCATTCAGCGAGAAGTTGGATCAGGCCCAAGTATTTTGAAGTCAGCGCAACGAGAACTGAAGCCCCAGTTCCTTTGGTCATCTCAGCAGTTGGTCCTTGATGAACAATGGGGGTCCCATTGAAGCGCCATTTGGAAACTTGATCAAATGGCAGTGCCGCGCAGAGGGCCAGACTCTGGACTCCGGGCTGAATGGATGGGCTCTTCCACGCAGGATCAAAGACTTTTTCAGTGGCTAAATTGGCCAAAAACAGCTGCCTTTCCTAATTCCATACTCATTGGCTTCATTTGAAATCACACTTTCCCCCCATAAGCTTTCATGGATAAGAGTAGGGGTGAAAGCCATCCTTTAACCATTTGAATTTATGAAAGGGGAGGGAAAATATGGGGGGGGGGGAGTAGTTGCCAAATGAAGTTTGGATGATCGGGGGAGGGTAGATGTTTGATTGACAGTGATTGACATAACTCTTAACATATGTTTTTACTTTTTTAATGTTTCAGATAGTTGTTTTCTACTGACTATTTTATTATCTAAGCCACCATGAGTTTTATCACAATCAAAGGATGCAGGTGGCGCTGTGGTCTAAACCAGTGAGCCTCTTGGGCTTGCCGGTCAGAAGGTTGGCAGTTCAAATCACCATAATGGGGTGAGCTCCCACTGCTCTGTGCCAGCTCCTGCCAACCTAGCAGTTCAAAAGCACACCAGTGCAAGTAGATAAATAGGCACTGCAGCAGCGGGAAGGTAAATGGCGTTTCCGTACGCTCTGGTTTCCGCCATGGTGTTCCGTTGCACCAGAAGTGGTTCAGTCATGCTGGACACATCACCCGGAAAGCTGTCTGTGGACAAACACCGGCTCCCTTGGCCTGAAAGTGAGATGAGCGCCGGAACCCCATAGTCGCCTTTGACTGGACTTAACCGTCCAGGGGTCCTTTACCTTTTTACCTCAATTACAATCAAGCAGTATATCAAGCTTGTGAAATAAATAAATTAAAACTAATAATAATAGTTTATATGCCATGCATCAGACTGGGTTGCCCCAGCCACTCTGGGTGGCGTCCAACAAATTAAAACACAATACATCAAACATTGAAAACTTCCCTGAAAGTTTCATGACGTCTTGAGCTTACTGTTCATGCAGGTTCCTCTCCCCGTCCCTCAATACTCATGTGTGTGAAAGTGTGTTCATGCATCCGAAGCAGATTTTGATCCTTTAAAGCTGCTATGAATCTGTTCATGTTTAAGGTTCCCACAAGATTCTTTGTTTATACGTGATGCCTTTGAAGTTCCTGCACAGATGCTGATGGTACATTTTTGTCAACTTTTCGATAAGGGTGCAAACGGAGATAGCGATTCTATCAAAACCGTCCTCACGTCTCCCGAAAACCGGATCCTGATCAAGCGCATGCTTATTAAGTGTGCTGATGTTTCCAACCCATGTCGGCCCCTGGAGCAGTGTGTCGAGTGGGCAGGCCGCATCTCTGAGGAATATTTTGCACAGGTGGGTGAGATACGGCCAGCTGGAGGAATTTCAGCTGAGAAAAAGAGAGAGAGAGAGAAAATTCAACAGTGCTTAGTTTGTTTTTGGTTGTTAGTTTGTTAATTTCAATATCGTTTTGTGGATTAGGAGTGCTGTAATGCTTTGTGAATTTTATAATAACTTTATAACACGGCTTTTCTTGTGGCTGTGCTGTTTAATCTATTTTTAAGTTGTTTGGTTAATAGTGTTCTATAGAAGGTGGTTGTTTTATGGATGATTTGTTAATTGTTTTATATAATTTGTGTTGCAATTGTGATGTTCTACTCTGTTATTATTTATTGTATGAAAGCCTCTTTGTGACACGTGTGAGTGGCATAGAAATTGAATGAATGAATGAATGTTGATACACAATACAGTGGTGCCCCGCAAGACGGAAAACCCGCTAGACGAAAGGGTTTTCCATTTTGGAGGTGCTTCACAAAACGAATCTCCTATGGGCTTGCTTCGCAAGACGAAAATGTCTTGCGAGTTCCTGCGGGGGTTTTTTTCCTCCCCCCCTTTTTCTAAGCCGCTAAGCCGCTTATCAGCTGATCAGATAAGCCGCTAAAAGCCGCTAATAGCGCTAATCCGCTAATCCGTCAATGGGCTTGCTTCGCAAAACGAAAAAACCGCTAGACGAAGAGAATCACAGAACGGATTCTTTTCGTCTTGCGAGGCACCACTGTACATGATTTTCATAGGAGGTTAAGGGTATGTGGAGGTGGATGTGTCTTTCTCCCCCTTCATTTCTGACCCTAGCTCAGTATAATATCCTCCATGTTCTGAAATCACCCCCAAATGAAAGCAGTCAATCTATGTGTACTCTCAGACCAGGTCACAACCACAACCCATCTTAAGATTCTGCAACTTTCTAAGATTATGCAATGATCTTGATTTTTCATATGCTTCGGTATACTGCTTCAGGTGCTGATTTCTTTAGCCAAGAGAACATCTTATAAATGCTCAAATAAATAAATAAATAATAAAAAGTTGAGAGCTCATTAACAATAACAGACAAAACAGTCATAACAATGGGTTTCTTTTGGGCGGGGGGGTGTTTTTCAGACAGATGACGAGAAAAGGCAAGGATTGCCTGTTGTGATGCCTGTTTTTGACCGGAATACTTGTAGCATCCCCAAATCTCAAATATCCTTCATTGATTATTTCATCACCGACATGTTTGACGCTTGGGATGGTAAGTAACCTCTTATCCTCTTGACAGTTGCTCAGTAGGCAATCCAGAATACTATTAAGATTTGCTTAGAATAACAAGACTGTGTTGAAAATCTGTGAATTAATTGAACCCAAAGAAGAGGCCTCTAGCATGCAATGCTCAGAGCCATTGGACACTGTAGTGGTTCTAGGGGTTGCTCGTGCATAAGCCGGTGCAAACAATTGGCTGGGTTGCCTGAGTGAACCTTTTCGTCCGGACAGCCACTCATCCGTGGCTGTCTCAATCGCTGGCAGAATCCGTCAGTGGGCGTTTCTTAAACTTCTTCCAGCAAAGAAGCTCTTTGACGCCTAGTCTCCTCCTACTCTCTCTGCGCGAAAGCCTTCTGCGCAAGGAGGGTGTAGGCAGCGGAGGAGCTCTACTCTCCCCGCTGGTCCCCGGCAAGGAGTCATGGGACCGCCTCGCCGCTTCCCCCATCTGCCCCCCCTTCTCCACTGGTGCTACGCTGATTCTCTTTCCCAGAAGATGGGCTGCCTCTCCCTATCCCGGGACGCTCTCTGGAATCCCTCTGGATCTTGCTCTCTCCCTCCAGCACTGATGGCAGTTCCCTGACAGACACCTTCCCCATCTGTCTTATTCCGCAGGAACGTAAGCACTTTGTTTCCTTTCTCCTCCAGCCTTTGCAGACCTTCCAAATCTGCTGCAGCATCTAGACAACAACTTCAAATACTGGAAGGGGCTGGATGACAGGAAGCTACGGACCCTCCGACCGCCCCCCGAATAGCAACCGGGCCTCTTGGTGCTGTGAACATTGCCCATCCGGAGGCGTTCCTACAAACATGCATTTGAGAATGCATTTTCAGATTTGTTTTGGTCTCTTCAGTATTACAGCAAGGCCTTCCTGTACACAGCTTCGGAGAACTTGAGCGTTCTAAGAATGTCTTGAGGTCAGCGGTGGACTCTTGGCAACCTCCCACCTAGGGACTCTGTGTTGAGTGAGCCTTTCAAGTTGAATTACACTGGACTGCTGCGATGTCTGTACTGAAGAGGGTTTGTAAGCGAACCTTTTTTTGGTTTTGTCTCACATTTTTGGCATTCTCTTCATGCCAGATTTCCAAAGCTTGAAGATAGCCTCCTCCTCATAAAAGAGACAATTTTAACACATTAATCGGATCTACAAGTGAAGGCGAATGTCTCCATCGGTGGTATTGTCTCGACAGTTATGAGGATACTTTTTAATGAGCACTTAAAGGAAGAAAAAAACCCCAGTTACATTGAACAATATTTGACATGCAAACCCTTTATGAAGGATTTTGGGAGGGGGGGGAACTTCTGACAAATGGACATAGCTCTATTTTTTTGCATTGCAGAAGGCGCAATCATTCACTTCTGAGCACTACTGAGAGCCAGATCTCTTTAAAATGAGTTTAGTAGCAAATGTAAACAAACGAACCCACCCAACCTGCAAATCTTTTGAAGCTGATCGTTAGACATCTTTGATTAAAATATGTTTTATTTATTTTGTTAGATGTTCAATATTTTCTATGAATTTATAAAGACTTTAAAAGCCAAAGCCAACTTTAGATGCATTACAGATTTACATGATTCATACTCGTTACGCATTTTATTTTCATAATGCAAAACGCCGTACAATGAGGATACATTTTTATTGCACTGTAAGGATAGATGTGTATGTTGAAATATTGTTCAATTTTATGTTAATTAAAATAAGTTTTTATCAAAGGTCTCATTGGACAGCCGTCAAGCGAAATGACATGGGTCATATAACTTGTACTGTGACTGTAGCTGGAACTCCCCAACACTGGAGTTGGGACAGTGATCCTCAAAGCCCTGGTTTAGTAGTAAAACCAAAAGCAACAGACTCAAAGTGCCCCCATCATTCAGCCGAGACACTGAGGTCCAGCTCTGAGGGCCTTCTGGCGGTTTCCTCCCTGCGAGAAGTGAGGTTACAGGGAACCAGGCAAAGGGCCTTCTCGGTGGTGGCGCCCGCCCTGTGGAATGCCCTCCCACCAGATGTCAAGGAAATAAACAACTATCTTACTTTTGGAAGACATCTGAAGGCATCCCTGTTTAGGGAAGTTTTTAATGTTTTAACACCCAGACATCGTGTTTTTTATATTCTATTGGGAGCCGCCCAGAGTGGCTGGGGGAACCGAGCCAGATGGGTGGGGTGTTCTGAACCCCTGGTCTACCTGGCAGCAAGTCAGTATGCCAGGTTCAAAGTTTGAGGGTCGATCCGCACAAGTGAAGTCCAAAACCCAACGCCTGTGAGGGTCAGGAAAGGAGGTTCAGGGCCAATCCAAGTAGCAAAGTCCAGCAGTCAGGATACAATCCAAAGTCAAACCCAAAGCACAGCCCTGGGGAGGTCCAGGAACGTCCAAGTCAAGGCCTATCAACATGGGCAGTTGAGCACACACAATGCCTCAGCTCTGCTGCCTTTTCTACTTTGCATTCTGATTGCAGCATCTGGGCTTGAGGAGACATCATCATCAAATCTTTTATTGGCATTACATACAAACATCCAAAACAAATCAGTACAGAATTTCCACTTCCCCAGTGGCACAAGACATTTGCTAAAAGAAAGGAGGCAGAGCAGTCTATCGTCACATCTCTAGGTCTCCAGGGAGATCAGATGTCTTGTTTGAGCATGCAGATGTTTCAAGGCAGAGATACTGCTTCATTTCCAATTGCTACATGTCCTGTTAGCTTCGTCCTGAAATCCTGTAACTTTTTATACCCCAAATGTTCCAGGGTGGTGGTGGTATTATCCTGCTTTTGTTGCACTATGGTCCTCCTCCAAATGGCAACAATGGATGGACACCAGAGAAGCAATCCAGAACAATGAATAGAGTGGAATGATGCCCAGTATAAATCCACCACTGATGCCTTATTATTGCATCAAAGACATGTTGCAGAAGACACCCACAAAAAATGCCCCACCTGTCTGGAGGGCCTCAAAGACAGGAGTGGCTGTCTCTCTCCCACCAATCATGATGGTGGTTTTGAACTGGTCATGGCCTCTAAACCTTCCCCCAATTGTTCTGAACAGCCCTCAGAGCCACCCCAAACCACTTTTGGCCCTACTCTTTTCTCCTTTCCCCTTGAGAGAATTCCTAGTTCTGCTACCTGATGTTCTGTCAGCTTCAGCAATTCAAGCACAATAGTATTGTTGACCTCCCTCATAGGGTTCTAAGTAAGGACAACTGAGATAATGACTGTACCAGGTGAATTTGAACAGTTCTGAAGTGTATTTTGACGACGAAAAACCAAATAGAGATATTTAGCCACTAACTTGGTGGGCTCCTGATCATTCCCCAGTAATAGAAAATGTATGACTTCTGACTCTGGTTTCCATTTGAGGATAGAGTTGATCTAGAAATTGCTGGCAGAGATCAGCATGTAGTTTACAATTGAGAACCATATGTGGTTTCCACCAGGTGGTCTTCACATGGGCAAGTTCTTTCTCCTTCCACCCTGCCAGAGAACCGTCCCCAAAGGAGGTTTGATGGATTTGAATTAAACCTGGCCAGCGACAATGCCCTTCTTTCTTGAGGGTTAAGCAGAAATTCAAGGTAATTGTGGTTAGTTTCATGTGCCCAAGAAAGTTGAAAATAAAGAGGGGAACATGTTTTCTCTGCTGCTACTGTTAGTTCTCGGTGTTCAATATCCCACAACCTACCGTATTTTTTGCACCATACCACTCACTTTTTTCCTCCTAGAAAGTAAGGGGAAATGTCTGTGCGTGTTATGGAGGAAATGCCTACGGGTGGCATGCCTACGGATTTTCCTCCTCTAAAAACTACGTGCATGTTATGGTCGGGTGCGTGTTATAGAGCGAAAAATACGGTAGTTTTTATTATAGCCTTGACAGATGGTAGGGACATCGATGGCAAAAGTTCCACTGACAGCCCGAGTTGCTGTACCTTCTTGTTAGACTGTTGTTGAGGAGACATGTGACCTTCTCCTGTTTTGAGCCTATTCTAGCTGAGGAATCACAGAGCTAGTGATTCCCACCTGGCCAGCTAAGGAACTGGGTTGTGGGCCCTTGGCTGCTTCAGCCTTCTGGATTGCCTCACCTGCTGCTTCCTTTGCCCCAGAGCCTGTCATGATCATGAAGACAGGGACCCCTCTGGTGATGGGGCCTGGTGCTCTGGTTCCTGTGTACTGGTCCCCAGCCCCTCGTCATCCTCCGTCACCCTGTAAATACTTCCAACACCAACCTCTCCCAAACCCCAGCTTGCTCCAGTGTCCCAGTCCCAGTTACACCCCTCACCGGGTGTAATCTTATTCCTCTTCCTCCCCGTTATCCTGCCAGTTCATGACGCCAGGTAAATGGACACGGTGATGGCAAATACCTTTTGCAGCAGACCAGGGCTGCAAAATTTGCCATCGATACCTTCAGAGGTATACAAAATGCACAGTAAACAGATGATAGACTTTCCAAACTGTATAGTACAGGGGTCTGCAACCCGCGGCTCCGGAGCCGTATGTGGCTCTTTTACACCTTTGCCGCGGCTCCGGGGCAGATACTAGCGAGGGGAGGAGGCGCATTGTGCGCCCCAACACTCCCCACTGTGGCGGGCGCTGTACTGGCTGTGACATCGCATGGGGGGCGGTGCGTGTGTTAGTCACGCACCGTCCCGACGTCATCTTCCCGCCCGCCCGCTACATTGTAAGGGCATGTACGCTGGTCACTGCATTGTAAGGGGGCATGTACGCTGGTCACTGTTTTGAAGGGGAGTGAAGAACACACACACACAAAAGGTAACTTGTTAATTTAACGTTTATTTCTATGAGGAGGAGTAATTCTGAGGGGTCAAACAAAGAAATAATTAAAAAGTGACAAAAAAGTTATTTTTATAATGACGAGTTTTGCGGCTCCCAGGTTTTTTTCCCTTCGGAAACGGGTCCAAGTGGCTCTTTTTGTCTTAAAGGTTGCAGACCCCTGGTATAGTAGATATGGTTTCAATCTGCCATATCTTTTCCTGTCCAAGTTTCATTTGAGAAGAATAAAAGGGACATCCCAGTGCACTCGGCACAATTCTCCATAATTTGGGTGTCTCTGGTGCAGGGAAAATGTTCCCAGGTGGAATGTGCTTCAATATGTCTTTTTCCCACCCACTGTGCTGGAGAAGAAAACTAAAATAGCGACTTTAAAAAAAATAATGTTTTAATTCCCCAGTGGTTTGTAAACTTTCCATCCCTTTGACATTTGGAGGAAGCATTCTGGAAGATAGCAGAAGAAGTATGTTTAAACGTATATCTTGCAAAGTGTCAAACATTTTAGCCTATTCCTCTGAAACATTTTCTTTTATTTATTTTTATGCCATTCCATAGACCTCTGAAACTAAATCCTTTCTTGGGGGCAGGGGGTTTAAAATACACCATGGAGATGCTTGTTTCTTTGTTCTCAAAATGTCAAAGTGTCTTCTGACCCAGCCTGACTTTTTGCTAATGTTTGTTTATTCTTAATCTCCATTCCTTGGGTGAAAAATATACAGGAAATGCAGTTTGATCACGTCAAGGCGCCCATTGTGGTGAAAAAGCCAAAAACTTCCCATCTCTCTAGAAGTTAATGTATATTAATAGCACCCAAATGCAAAGGGAGCTCTGGGTTTTATAGATACCCAAACAGAAGGGGGGTTTGGGGGGCAATATATTTCCATTCCTCATTATTTCCCTTCCCCCACAGCTATATTTTAGCTTGGGAGATGCTAAAACAGATTTTAACCAATTTATTGGTTAGATTAATCAAATGTTGCCCCTTTAAATTGATTTTTTTAAATTAAAAACCCTGATTATTCAGAGCATCTTCTTATACAATCCACGGGTTTGGTTTTTTATGGATATATAAAAATTTAACTGTTTTGATCTAACCTTATAAATTCGTCAATACAAGTTCCCATGAGAGCAACTCCCTCTCTGGAAACTGAGCCACCTGTTGGGAGTTACCCAGAGTAGCTGGGGCAAGACAGTCAGATGGGCAGGGTACTACAGTGATCCATGCAACAGTCACCTCCAGGCTTGACTACTGTAATTCGCTCTACGTGGGGCTGCCCTTGAAGCTGTCCCAGAAACTCCAGCGGGTGCAGAATGCTGCGGCGAGGCTCCTTATGGGGTCTCTGCCATGGGAGCATATTCACCCAGTGCTTTTCCAGCTGCACTGGCTCCCGGTGGAGTACAGGGTCAGATTTAAGGTGCTGGTTTTAACTTTTAAAGCCCTTCATGGCCTAGGACCCTCGTACCTACGGGACCGCCTCTCCTGGTATGCCCAACAGAGGACCTTAAGGGTCCATATATAGCAACACCCTAGAGGTCCCGGGCCCTAAGGAAGTTAGATTAGCCTCAACCAGAGCCAGGGCCTTCTCAACACTGGCTCCAGCCTGGTGGAACGCTCTGCCTCATGAGACCAGGGCCCCGCAGGATCTGATTTCTTTCCTCAGGGCCTGTAAGACAGAGTTGTTCCACCTGGCCTTTGGCTTGGAGTCAATTTGATTCCCTCACCCTCTTTCTTTTTTTCTTTTTTTCTCCTCCTGTGATGAGGCTGTATTTTAATGTTTTAATGTTGTATTTTAATCTTGTTTTTAAGTTGTATTCATTCAACTTATTTTTATTATTGCTTGTTAGCCGCCCTGAGCCCGGCCTTGGCTGGGGAGGGCGGGGTATAAATAAAAAAATATTATTATTATTACTACTAATACTACTACTACTACTACTACTAATAATAATAAATTTTATTGTTGTTTTTGCAGTGCCATTCTCCAGCCAAGTAATGGGCACAAGCATGCATCAACTAGGGTAAAGTGTGCATTAAAACATGAGTGAAATCAACAGGCAAAACTGCATTACATTAAGGAAAATGACTGCCAAAAAAAAAGGTGTTTATTATGCAAAATTTCATACAAAAATGTGCACACTAGGAGAAACTAGTGCTTAAATGCTGATGGATTTTAATGAGGGCATTTTTTAAAACAAAGAGATCACAAACTCGTGGACATGAGGACTGAAGTTAAGATTGGAAAAATAAAAAAGGGAGACAAACTGAAATTGACACATTTTCCCATCCCAAGGCAAGGGTCAGCTTCCAGCCCTCAAGCCCCCTTTAACCTGGAAAAAGCAGTGTGTGCAAACTGGGCATTCCTGAGCTCTGTCTCAGACTTTCCTGGACTGTGCAATGTGAGACTGAAGCCCCGAGAAAACTAGAAACTGCATGACCTCCCCGTCTTCATGATCTGCCCCTGGAGACAGTGAGGTGGCTATATAAAGCTTGCAAATGATTTGTTTTCCAGGCAATGTGACATCATTTCCCTGAGCAAATTAATCTGTTAGAGCCTTTTTGTGACACATGAGCTCATTTGGGCGACGGAATGAAAGGATCCTGTCATTTCTACATTAGCCAAATGATTGCTTGCTGGTCCTCCCGACATCAAAAAGTATGAGATGGGATTGAAAAACATGGAGAAGAACAAGTAGCCCGGGTTTTTTGGACGGTGGCGGAGTGTGTGTGTATGTCATTGGAGAGACGGCTAATATTTTAATATCAAAGGATCAAAAGTTTATTTCTTTGTACAAATCCCTAAGAGGCTTAGTTGCAAGCATGCAACTTTCGTGATATTGTGATATAGGAAAGGTAGGTCTGATATATACTGAATTCCCTCATATTTTCACTGCGTCATTACTGTTTTTACCTTCTTTGAATGCTGACCAGCGCATGTGACCAGGGTGATTTTCAGCAACATCGATGCGCAGTCATTATAACTTTGAGTACTCCATCACAGTTATACAGACTCCCTATTTAGCTTAAAGTCAAGAGAGTTATAAATCCATTAAAAGGATTATAAATCCATTGGAATCAATGGGCTTAAACAGCCTTGAATACAGCTTGGCTTGTCTAACCCACTGGTGTCTTCTCTCCCCCCCCCCCAAAAAATAATTTTTATTGGGTTTTACAAATTTAAAATTATAATAATACCACAACACATCCACAATTAGAAGATTCCTCCGAATCTCTGGACTTCCCACCTTCTCTTCCATGGTTTCTGTTGTTAAACTTTTCCTACGGCATCTTTTTTCAATAATCCAAGTTTTTTTTTATAACTCCATTATATCCATAGCTCTCGCTACATTACAAGCGTTCTTGCAATCCTGTTAATGTTTTCAATTGCTTACAGTGGTCTCCAAGGTAAATTACAATTTTTTCTCATTCCTTATTTAAGTTTTGGTTTCCAGGTTCCTGAGCTTTCCAGTCAGTTTTGCCATTTCAGCATAGTCCAGTAATTTAATTTGCCATTCTTCTCTGGTGGGGACATAAACGTCTTTCCATCTGTGGGCTAACAACATCCATGCAGTTGTCGTTGCAGACATAAAAAGTCTTTTCTGCTCCCTTGGAATGTCAGCACCTACAATTCCTAATAGAAAAGCCTCTGGGGTTGTTGTTTTTTAAAATAAAAGTTATTTAAAACATTTTTTTTCAATTCATTATATATCATTTCCCAGAATGCTTTGATTACCTTACACGTCCACCACATATGATGAAAGGTGCCTTCTTTTTACACTGGTGTCTTCTCTAGCAGGAGTTCTACGGAGTATCAGGCATGGGATCTCTTCATACTCTTATTCCTGAGATTCTTTTAACCTGAGATGCTGAGGTCTGAACCTGTTGTTAAGTTGTGGGTGAACATATCAGACGACACAGCGATTCTTCAAACAGCTCTTGTTTATTCACAGGCCAGAACAGAACTGAACTGAAGGGTTCAGCCAGCCTGCTTATATAGAGCTCCACTACAACGCAACAGTAACCACTTTCTGTAACTATCCAATCACTGAATGTCACTTTCCATCCCTTATTTGCATATGTGGACCTGAGTGAAAACTATCTACAGTATCCCCCTGCTGGCCCAAGGTGAGAACTTCAGTACATAACACCTGTGACTTTCTGTTTGCCAAGCATGTGCTCTACCACCGATAGCTTAATGGTGACAGGCAAGCGAGAAGCTTTTTATAGCAGGGGTTATTGGCACCCATCTGTCTTGAGAGACACTGGGGTGCATCTCTAGAGGTGAAGTCAAACTGCTACATTAGCAGCACCGAAGTGATCTCACTGGGGCACAAGTTTGGGCAGAGGGTATGGAGGTCCTCTGCTGCCCGGACTAGGCCTCGCTGATGTCCAAAAGACAACAGAGCAAGACCAACTTGGCTGCAGGAGTTGCTGGAAGGAGGCGTACAAGGAACCACCCGGCCATCTTAGGGACTCTGCTCTGGATTTGTTTAAGTCTTGCTCCTTAGGTTTTTCTTCTCCCGAAGGTAAGGTAAAAGGTAAAGGACCCCTGGACGGTTAAGTCCGGTCAAAGGCGACTATGGGCTTGCGACGCTCCTCTCGCTTTCAGGCCAAGGGAGCCGGCGTTTGTCCACAGACAGCTTTCTGGATCATGTGGCTAGCAGGACTAAACCGCTTCTGACGCAACAGAACACTGTGACAGAGGCCAGAGTGCACGGAAATACCATTTACCTTCCCTCCACAGTGGTACCTATTTATCTACTTGCACTTTAACATGCTTTTGAACTGCTAGGTTGGCAGGAGCTGGGACAGAGCACTGGGAGCTCACCCCTTCGCTGGGATTCGAACCGCTGACCTTCTGATCAGCAAGCCCAAAAGACTCAGTGGTTTAGACCACAGTGCCACCCAAAGATGTCCTGCGAGGCAGTGGAAGTTTAGGATCAGACAGGGAGGAAGGAGGGGAAACGCAAACTCAGAAGCCAGTTCTTAACCAGCTGGGATGGAAACAGTGTTTAGGTAGCCTGGGGAAATTTAATGAGCAACCTTTAACTTATGCTTATAATGAATGCAGAGTTGATTCAGATGAGAATTGCAGACACTTGTAAAAGTGTGTTAAGTGGGAGGAGAATTCACCCTGGCATTGTGGTCGCAGAGACTGATATCTTGGAGAGCTGCTGTCAGTTAGTGCAGGCAGCACTGAGCCTAAATCGATGATAGTGATTTAAATTTGTATACAGTGGTGCCTCGCAAGGCGAAATTAATCCGTTCCGCGAGTCTCTTCGTCTAGCGGTTTTTTCGTCTTGCGAAGTAACCCTATTAGCGTATTAGCGGTTTAGCGGCTATTAAAGGCTTAGCGGCTATTAAAGGCTTAGCGGCTAAAAGGCTATTAGCGGCTTAGCGGCTTAGAAAAAGGGGGGAGGGGAAAAAATCGCAAGACTCACAAGACTTTTTCGTTTTGCGAAGCAAGCCCATAGGGAAATTCGTCTTGCGAAGCGCATCGAAAAACGGAAAACCCTTTCGTCTAGCGGGTTTTTCGTCTTGCAAGGCATTCGTCTTGCGGGGCACCACTGTACTGCCCTCCATCCGTAGATCTCAAGGCAGTTCACAACATAAAAATGCAATATAAAAACTACAAAATAAGAACAATAGCAAACCAATGAACTCGCCTCCCACAACACATTTAAAAGGGCATCAGATGTCAATCAGCCAAAGGCTTAATTGAAGAAGAACATTCTCTCCTGATGTCTAAAGTTGTATAATGAAGGTGCCAGCCAAAACTCTCTGCGGATTGTTGTTGTTGTTTAGTCGTTTAGTCGTGTCCGACTCTTCGTGACCTCATGGACCAGAGCACACCAGGCACTCCTGTCTTCCACTGCCTCCCGCAGTTTGGTCAAACTCAAGCTGGTAGCTTTGAGAACACTGTCCAACTATCTCGTCCTCTGTCGTCCCCTTCTCCTTCTGCCCTCAATCTTTCCCAACATCAGGGTCTTTTCCAGGGAGTCTTCTCTTCTCATGAGGTGGCCAAAGTATTGGAGCCTCTGCTTCACGATCTGTCCTTCCAGTGAGCACTCAGGGCTGATTTCCTTCAGAATGGAGAGGTTTGATCTTCTTGCAGTCCATGGGACTCTCAAGAGTCTCCTCCAGCACCATAATTCAAAAGCATCAATTATTCGGCGATCAGCCTTCTTGATGGTCCAGCTCTCACTTCCATACATCTCTACTGGGAAAACCATAGCTTTAACTATACGGACCTTTGCTGGCAAGGTGATGTCTCTGCTTTTTAAAATGCTGTCTATGTTTGTCATTGTTTTTCTCCCAAGAAGCAGGTGTTTTTTAATTTTGTGACTGCTGTCACCATCTGCAGTGATCATGGAGCCCACGAAAGTAAAATCTCTCACTGCCTCCATTTCTTCCCCTTCTATTTGCCAGGAGGTGATGGGCCCAGTGGCCATGATCTTAGTTTTTTTTATGTTGAGCTTCAGACCATATTTTGCACTCTCCTCTCTCTGCGGATACCATTCCACAAATGGAGAGCCATTGCAGAAAAGGCCTATTTTCATGTTGTGTTGCCACCATTCAGACATCTTGTGCAGGAGGCACAGGAAGTAAAGACCCCAGATGATGTGTAATTGGTCCAACTTGGTATAAGTCAGCTCCCATGTTTAAACTTTCAGGCTTCCTGTAGGCATCTAGTTGGCCATTGTGTGAACAGGATCCTAGCCTAGATGGGTCATTGGCCGGATCCAGGAATGCTCTTTTTATGTTCCTAAAGGCTCACAATGTTTGCATGTGATTTCCTATCTCTCTGCCTGTGAAATAAAAGCACATTCCTTCCACACCCCAGAGTCGAACTTTTACAAGAACTTTTGCATGAGCGGAAAGTGTGTCGCAAAAAGGACTTGGAAAGCCCAGGGAATTGGAGGCTGCGAGTTGTGGACTGTACTGGGGAGCATCTCCAAACAAATATGAAATAATCCCAGCTGATTCATCATCTTGGGTGGGTGGGAGAAAGCAGGAGAGCAAAGAGGAATACAGTCCAAACTAAACTGTTTGATAAAAAAATATATACTTTGAACCACATCTGAGTCCAAGCCTAAGCTAATTAAACATCTGTGACATATTTAATACCGACTCAGTAAACATTGACAGTGTGGAGTGTATTCATGAGACTTTGCAGTACCGTTTAGAGAGCAGAAAGGTCAAACACTGTGCATTAAGCACTTGCAACACAAACGCACTGGCCCCATTTGCCCTATACATTTACATTCTGATAGCTTCCTCCAAAAACCCTGGGAACTGTAGCTTGTTATGGGTGCTGATAGTTGTTAATAGGACCCCCTCCCCAATTCTTTTTACCAAACTGCAATTCCCAGAGTGGTTTAGCTATCAATCCCTCTTCACAGAGAATTTTTATATGCAGTTTTGACTGATGTACACATTTTTTACACACACTAACCCCCCCTAACATAATGCATATTTGAAACTTATTTTTACTAATCTTTGTAACTTTATATGCATTTTTGTACACATAACTTGGCTGGAGAACTGCATTGCAAACTTCAAAGAAGGGCAAATTTAGAAAAAGGGATCCCAAAGAATCATGGGAATTGTAGATTTGTAAACTGCAGTTCCCAGAATTCTTGGTGGTGAGCCCAGTGCTTTAGAGATACTGTGTGTGTGTGTGTGTGTGTGTGTGTGTGTGTGTGTGCAACCTTATTTTATTGTCTTATTTATTAAATTTATATTCTGCCCTTCCATCCCAAAGGGATCCCCAAGTCTGATTTAAGATCACTGGGCACACTGGGCAAAATGTGGTTTCACACTTCTTCTCTTTTATACAGGGAGATAAGCTCAAGTTAGCGGAGGGCAAGCTTGTCCAATGTCTCTGGTTCTCCACCTGCTGTTGGTCTCTGAAGAGAGACATACAGTGCTTGGCATTTACCTCCTGACGTTCTGAGCTTGCAAATGTCAAAACTGAATAACGCTTGTGTTTTGATTACCCCAAGGACTGATTCACAAAGCCAGCGAGACAAAAGGGTCGCTTCAAAACGACAAGCATAAAACCTTCAGAGCCACACATTAACAAGAGGCGTGCGTTCACGTGATAATAAAGCTATCAGTTCTGTGTCAGGTGTTCACTTAGCCAGGTTATTACATGACATTTGTAAGTAGTCCCTGATTAATATGCCCAGAAGGGGAGGAAACGCCCCTTGAAATGGCATTCCCGGCACTTACGATGTGACAGACTAGTATCAGTGCAGCATCATAAACAGAGATGCCATGTCACATTTCAATTTGAAGATAGGAAGTGAGGAAACTTGAGCGCAGACCCTCCAAGTGTCCTTGTTTTCCAGACACAGTCCTGGATTTAAAGAAGCCATTCCAGTTTCTGAACTGATCCCAGAATGCCCTGCTTTTCTTTAAAGGTAAAGGGACCCCTGACCATTAGGTTCAGTCGTGGCCGACTCTGGGATTGCGGCGCTCATCTCGCTTTATTGGCTGAGGGAGCCGGCGTACAGCTTCCGGGTCATATGGCCAGCATGACTAAGCCGCTTCTGGCGAACCAGAGCAGCGCACAAAAATGCCGTTTACCTTCCCGCCGGAGCGGTACCTATTTATCTACTTGCACTTTGACGTGCTTTCCAACTGCTAGGTTGGCAGGAGCAGGGGCAGAGCAATGGGAGCTCACCCTGTCGTGGGGATTCGAACTGCTGACCTTCTGATTGGCAACTCCTAGGCTCTGTGGTTTAACCCACAGTGCCACCTGCGTCCCTCCTGCTTTTCTTTAGGACAACACCATTTTCACTGGAGAAATATTGGCGGGCGTGTGAGTGAACTTTTCAATAAAGTCCAAAAACGTACTCTTGATTTCTTAAAAACTGGAATGGCTTATCTCACGGGTGGAAAAACCTCAGGCCTGAAGCCCAAATGTGGCCCTCAGAGCCTTTCTACCTGGCCCTTAGAACACTTCCTAGGCCACACGCTTCACTGGCCTTCCTATGAACCCCAAGTGTGTTTGCCTGGCTGGTAAAGGTAAAGGACCCGTGGAGAGTTAAGTCCAGTCAAAGGCGACTACGGGGTTGCACCGCTCATCTCGCTTTCAGGCCGAGGGAGCCGGCGTTTGTCCACAGACAGCTTTCCAGGTCATGTAACCAGCAAGACTAAACTGCTTCTGTTGCAACGCGACACTGTGATCAAAACCAGAGTGCCTTCCTGCCACAGTGCTTTTTTCTGGGGGGGACGCAGGGGTACGCATACCCCTAAAGATCCTATGAATGTAAGTTTGGTCTCATTGAGGGGCATTATTTCAATATGAGTAGGAAAATGAGAGTAAAGTGGTACCTCAGGTTAAGAGCTTAATTCGTTCTGGACGTCCGTTCCTAACCTGAAACTGTTCTTAACCTGAGGCACCACTTTAGCTAATGGGGCCTCCTGCTGCCGCCACGCGATTTCTGTTCTCATCCTGAAGCACAGTTCTTAACCCGAGGTACTATTTCTGGGTTAGCGGAGTCTGTAAGCTGAAGCGTCTGTAAGCTGAAGCATCTGTAACCTGAGGTACCACTGTACCCCTAAACATTTCTTTTTAGGGGAAAAAATCACTGGCGCTACCTATTTATCTACTTGCACTGGTGTGCTTTTGAATTGCTAGGTTGGCAGGAGCTGGGACAGAGCAATGGGAGCTCACCCCGTTGCGGGGATTCGAACCGCCGACCTTCTGATCAGCAAGCCCAAGAGGCTCAGTGGTTTAGAGCACAGCACCACCCGCGTCCCTTTGCCTGGCTGGTATGTGACCTTGAGCTCTGACCTTGCTTGTCTGGAGGGAGAATTGAATGGGTGTCATTGAAGGCAGTGCACCTTTTAATACCATCCGCTGGGAACTGCAAGCAGGAAGAGGTCTGTTGCACTCAGGTGCCCAATTTGATGCCCATGGCTTGCCACTATGAGGTTGGCCACTATGAGAATAGATTGCTGGACTAGAAGGGCATGATCCAGCAGGGCTCCTCTAATGCTCTTGAGTATTCATTTTTTTAAACTTGTTTGGCTTGGCCTTGCAATGACCAACACACATTTCAAACATGTATCTGACTACTTGCATATCATTTAGCTTTATTTTATTTATTTATTGGCTTTTATTACATTCGTACACTGCCCAGCTTTAAGGTTCAGGTTTAAGGCTAAAGAAATGACCCCCAACCCAGACAACAGGTTATAAGTGTCAGATCTGGTAGGTGTTTCCTGTGCTATAAGATGGTGCACCACATGTGCTGTTGATTGTAAGTCACAGATGAGCTAAGAAGGCATTTAAGCTCAGCTTCTTGCAAGAGCTTTTTCCCATCCGAAGGGTTGTTTCTGAGAATACTCAAAGGATTGCTTGAAGCTTAGTGGAATTGGCTAGCACCAAGGTGTTTCTCTTAAGCGGTGGACACTTCCATGTATGGAAACGGGAGAGCTGCCACCTTTTCCTGCATGGGATGGGGTGTTTTCCAAGAACAAAGTTCAAGTTCTGGCAGGATCAAGGTGCAAAAGTTCAGCCATCTCTTCACTTGAAGGTCAGCCCATGAAATCTGGTGGAGAACCCCAGGTTTTGCAGTAGAAGTAGGGGGGGGGGGGAATGCAGAAGAAGGAAAAATATACCTAGGCAGTGATGTCCCCCCTAATAATAATAATAATAATAATAATAATAATAATAATAAGGATCTTAGTCCAGTTCAAGGTTCCTACACCGTACTATTGCAATAAAAGTTCCCATTTGAACCAATGGAAACAAAATTGCAATGCACATAGCACACATGCCTCCCAAAAATACAGTGGTACCTCGGGTTACATACGCTTCAGGACAGACTCCACTAACCCAAAAATAGTGCTTCAGGTTAAGAACTTTGCTTCAGGATAAGAACAGAAATCGTGCTCCGGCGGCGTGGCGGCAGCAGGAGGCCCCATTAGCTAAAGTGGTGCTTCAGGTTAAGAACGGACCTCCGGAACGAATTAAGTACTTAACCTGAGGTACCACTGTATCTGGATTAGGACAATAGTAGAGGACAAAGGATTAAAGCCCCAGTTATGACCTTCCAAAGTAGGATCCTTTTGGCAAATTAAGTAGGATCCAATTCTCCTCGAACAGGGGTACTAACATGGTGCTGTCCTGATGTTGTTGGACTACAGCGCCCATCATCCCTTTTGGCCATGCTGGCTGGAGCTAATGGAAGTTGTAGTCCACCATATTGAGGGCATCACTTGGCCTATAACCCCTGAACGACCTTGTTCCTCTACCATTTGATTTAGGAGGACCCTGTTGTTTTCTTAACTGACGAACCACCTTCCACATCTGTCTCAGGGCAATATACATGAAAACAACTAAAGACAGGTTTAAAAACGGCACCAAAAATAACAGTCCAAGATGGGTTTAAAAATAATACAGAACAAACACCTCAGGAAGAGACCTGGAAGATCTCGTTGAGGAAAACGGTCTCCAGTTGTTTCTGGAAAGTGGAGATTGTGGTTGACAATTGTATCTCAACAGGAACGAGGGCAGCTGCATTGAAACCCCTGCCCCGAGTCATTGTAAAATGGGTTTCTGGTGATTGATTTGACTGCTTCAACTTTTTTAGTCCTTCAAACTATGCGTTTCAGTTAATTTGCTGTTTTTCCTGCATTTTAATGTTCTGTTGTGTAAGCCGCTCTGGGTTCTTTCTTTCTTTCTTTCTTTCTTTCTTTCTTTCTTTCTTTCTTTCTTTCTTTCTTTCTTTCTTATGACATGTGAAATAAATAACTCAGTGCCGTGGGACCCCTGGCCCTCCATATGCCATGGGACTCCAACTTCCATCAGCTCCCACCAGCATAGCCAATGGTCAGGGATGATGGGTGCTATAGTACAGCTAGGAAGGGGAGCACCCATCAATTTCAATTTCTCCCCATTTCCAATCTTAAATTCAGTTCTCCACATGGCCACATCAGTTTACTTTTTTTTTTTTAAGACAGCATGAAGGTTCATCTGATTTCCTCCAATGTACATACAGTGGTACCTCGGGTTACATACGCTTCAGGTTACATACACTTCAGGTTACAGATTCTGCTAACCCAGAAATATTACCTCAGGTTAAGAACTTTGCTTCAGGATGAGAACAGAAATCGTGCTCCGGCGGCGCGGCGGCAGCAGGAGGCTCCATTAGCTAAAGTGGTGCTTCAGGTTAAGAACAGTTTCAGGTTAAGAACGGACCTCCGGAACAAATTAAGTACTTAACCCGAGGTACCACTGTATTTCTGCCTAATATGCTTATTTTTGCAAAGCAGCATTCCCTAACACAATGCATTTCTGTACATTATTTTCACGAATAGATGGGTTTTTATGCGCACTTTATATGGATTTTTGTTCACGACGCTTGGTTGGAGACCTGCATTGTAAAATTCGGAGGTGTGTGGAATTTGAAGTACATCTGTGTTTCGGTTCACATATTGTTTTGCAAAGTGCAAATTATGTAGGTTCACCTTGAAGCGTGCAATTAATTGACTCTCTCCCCATGCCTAAATAAAGCAACATCTGGAGGACCATAAATCAATTAAACTATGTACCTACTGAACATCAAGTTTGGCCTTAAATCAACCTTAGAACAAGCTTCATCAACCTGGAGTCATCCAAGTGCTTTAGACTGCAGCTAGCATATCTGGGGGAGAAGGGAAGAATTACACAACACTTTGCTCATTCTTTGAGGCCTGCCAGCTTTATTAGTGTTGAATTTGTTCAACAGCAACAAGATGAAGTCTTCTCATGTCACTTCCGCTACTACCCTCTAGTGGTGAATTTTAGCCTTGGCACTTTATATTACAAATACAAGCTGGAAAACAAGCTAAATAACAAAATAACAAATCCTGCAAAATAGTGGATAACTCTGAGGCAACGAAGGGCTTCGTATTCCTGAAATGTCACACATTTGTCATTGTTTGTTTGGTTGGCTTGCGTAGGCTTTGCAAAATTCAGATTGCACCAAAGTACAAGACTCAAGTCAAAAGACCTGAAGCCTTTTTCTTAGGTATCATGGGTAAAAAATAAATTTAAAAAGGACCCCTAGACGGTTAAGTCCAGCCAAAGGCGACTATGGGGTTGCGGCACTCTTCTTGCTTTCAGGCCAAGGGAGTCGATGTTTGTCCACAGATAGCTTTCCGGGTCATGTAGCCAGCATGACTAAACTACATCTGGTGCAACGGGACACCGTGACGGAAACCAGAGCACAAGGAAACACCATTTACCTTCCCGCCACAGTGGTACCTATTTATCTACTTGCACTGGCATGCTTTCGAACTGCTAGGTTGGCAGGAGCTGGGACAGAACAAAGGGAGATCACCCCTGTGGACAAACGCTGGCTCCCTCGGCCTGAAAGTGAGATGAGTGCCACAACCCCATAGTCCAGGGGTCCTTTACCTTACCTTTTACCCTTTTACTTATGGGGTGTGTCCTAACCACGCATCTGTGATCAATGAAGAAACATTCATTCATCAAAAGCCATTAAATAAGCATCTTCAGCTACTTCTGGAAATCCCCACCAGCCATCGATATCCACCGGCAAGCAAGCAAGTGAAACTGGATTGTTTTCATTGCACACACCACAGAAAGAGTCTCTGCTGCAATTTATAAACTTTACATGTTGTAAAGCATGGCACACATCAAGGCTGGTGGGGCGAGGCTATCAAAATTCAAAGGAAGGATTATTTGGAGAAATACTCCTTAGAGGAGCTTTGGGGTGCTTAAAGAACATGCTCTATTATGCTAGGCTGGGCAACCTGTGGCTCTCCGGGTGTTGCCAGTACTCCAAATCCCATCATCTCTGACCAGTTGCTATGCTGCCTGGGGCTTATGGGAGTTGGAGCCCAAGAGCCTCTGGCGAGCCACAGATTTCTCACCCCTGCAGAATGCAACTGGATCCTAAGTTGTGAAAGAGCATCCTTAAAGAGTACAAACAGCAGCATCTGGGTTTTATTTTATTTCTTCAGTTTTTACTGCAGGTGGCTCAATGCCTCCCACCTCGCACTATCGATATTCACAAGCAATATCACAAGCTTTGACTTGCCTCCCAAACTGCTTATTTAAACTGGTGCAGAGATGGCTAAGCAGAAAGAAAGAAAGAAAGAAAGAAAGAAAGAAAGAAAGGAAGGAAGGAAGGAAGGAAGGAAGGAAGGAAGGAAGGAAGGAAGGAAGGAAGCTTTATCCAAATGACGCTTACATGGAATCGTAAT
Organism: Podarcis liolepis; assembly: GCF_965112155.1. NCBI lineage: Eukaryota > Metazoa > Chordata > Lepidosauria > Squamata > Lacertidae > Podarcis > Podarcis liolepis. Next base: position 39,768,055 of record NC_139569.1, read on the forward strand.
TGCTCTTTGCGGATGTTCCGTGGAAGCCGCAGCAATAAGGACCACCGAGAGCTCATCATGACCCAAAGATACACAGCATAACAAGCTTATAATGTAAGTAAAAGTTAACATATCTTTCAAGTTATTATTTTCTGTCATTTTGAGTTTTGCAGCTGTGTAATCTGATGTGGCAGCTTTGCTTAAAATTTCCTATGAAAACTGCTTTGCTTTCAAAGAAAAGTGGGATATAAATGTGTGTGTATTTTTAAAAAGAATAAAGCAGGTGGTGTTTTAAGGGAGAGAGTATGGTGGTGACACTGTGAAGCCGTAGGTTTTAATAGAGTTATGCAAGAGTCAGGCATTGCATGCATGCCAAACAGCTGCCCCCGAATCACGAAATCGCGTAGGTAGGCATCGCAACGCCATTCAGAATCCGGAGTGTGCCAGGCTCCTCTAGAGCAAAACAAGGACACACAAAGTCCTGAAAGTGGTTGTGGAAGGTGTACAGGTGTTGCATAATATCCGTGTTAAAAAACGACAGGCTCCCTTTGTCGTAATCAAGCAGAAGTCCAATCCTCCGGGGAGGGACAGTAATCGTAATTTCTGGAGTCATCCCATTGTTCAGAAACTCGTAGGTATGTCTGTGCAAGAGAGAGAGAAAATGCATGCAATTAGAAGCAGACTGAGTTTTGGTTTTTTGGTAGGTACTGTGTTCTGCAAAGTGTCATTGATGCGATAACAGTGCATTAGTGGTAGATTTTTACTGGACATCATTCCAGTTCTATTAGCTGTTTTGCTATGCTTCTCCACTGTTATTTCATTTTTGCCTCCTGGAGCAGCACCCATGCACTGTTACTGCAAATAATAATAATAATAATTTATTATTTATACCCCGCCCATCTGGCTGGGTTTCCCCAGACACTTTGGGCAGCTCCCAACAGAATATTAAAAACACGATAAAACATCATACATTAAAAACTTCCCTAAACAGGGCTGCCATCAGATGTCTTATAAAAATCAGATAGTTGTTTATTTCCTTGACATCTGATGGGAGAGCGTTCCACAGGGCAGGCGCCACTACTGAGAAGGCCCTCTGCCTGGTTTGTTTATTTGTTTGAGCAAGTGCTTTATCAATGTTCTATGTTTTTAAAAAAAAAGTGCAGGAGGGGAAAAAATTAACCAGAACTTTTGTGATATAAAAAGTGACAAGACTTTCAGCAGGAAGGTATGGGAACATGCATATATTGGAAATTAAGCAGCGCATCCAGCTATGAGCTTTTGCAGGTGCAAGATCTGAAAGCAAGATCGTTTATGACTGGGCAGTTGCACCAGAAGATGCTGAAAGTGCCACGGTCATGGGTCTGAACCCTGTAGAAGAAGAAGAAGAAGAGTTTGGATTTGATATCCCGCCTTTCGCTCCCTTTAAGTAGTCTCAAAGCGGCTAACATTCTCCTTTCCTTTCCTCGCCCACAACAAACACTCTGTGAGGTGAGTGGGGCTGAGAGACTTCAGAGAAGTGTGACTGGCCCAAGATCACCCAGCAGCTGCATGTGGAGGAGCGGGGAATCAAACCCGGTTCCCCAGATTACGAGACTACCGCTCTTAACCACTACACCACACTGGCTCTCATATGCACTATATGGGTGCATATTTCTGCATTGCAGAAGGTTGGACTAGATGATCCACCGGGTCCCTTCCAGCACTATGATTGCTGCGGTCTAAACCACTGAGCCTCTTGGGCTTGCCAATCAGAAGGTCGGCGGTTCGAATCCTCGTGATGGAGTGAGCTCCTTTCGCTCTGTCCCAGGTCCTGCCAATCTAGCAGTTTGAAAGCACACCACTGCAAGTAGATAAACAGGTACCACTGCGGCAGGAAGGTAAATGGTGTTTCCGTGCGCTCTGACACTTGTCACAGTGTCCCGTTGCGCCCGAAGTGGTTTAGTCCTGCTGGCCACATAACCTGGAAAGCTGTCTGTGGACAAATGCCGGCTGCCTCGGCCTGAAAGCACCACAACCCCATAGTCGCCTTTGACTGGACTTAACGGTCCAGGAGTCCTTTACCTTTACCGTTTACCTATGGCTTGGAAGTGTTTGTACCTGGAAGAGTTGACTGTGTGCCTCATACACCAGGAGGCGTGGCTTGTGCCCAGATAGCTGTCTCGAGAAACATTTTCAAAAGCCACACCAACACGGTATTCTGTATTTTCATTGACGTCCACCTCCCAGTAATGTTTGCCTTGGAACGGTATTGGGTTTCCCAAGATAGCGATGGATCTGGCAAAAGGAAATGTGGAAAATACTGTATATTCCCTTGCTGTAGAGAATATCTGAAGGTAGCCAACATCTGTGACAGGGGTTCCCGACCTTTGGTGAGTATATTTGGCTATTTGAAGGTGTGCTGTGAGCACCACCCTTTCTGGTCCCACCCCTCCTCCCTCCCTGGATCGGTTCCCTCCCCGAGAGAAAGAAAGGAAGAAAGAAAGGAAGGAAGGAAGGAAGGAAGGAAGGAAGGAAGGAAGGAAGGGCATGTACACACACTTTGCTTTTCCAAGGGATCAGGGTAAGAGTCAGGTACAGGTGGGTTAACCTGAGCCTTGAAAAACACATAGAGCTGAAAGAGGAAGTGGGAAAGAGTGGCACCGTTCCAACTTCCTCCTTCAACTCCGTGTACTTTTCAAGGGAGGAAAGGGCAACCGCTCTCACCACCTCACCCCAAGTGAACGGAGGAGCTCTCAGAGTCTTTACTGGCACCAGGAGAACATCATGTGCCCTGTTGACGGCGCTTGAACCTTATCACAAGACCACTGGATTTATGAGGGAGCATAGATATGATTCAACGTGACCCTGACTTCCTCTGTGTTTATAGACCAATTTTGTTTGCTAGAAAATCAGTGGCTTAAAGTTATTCAGCGCCCATTTGCCCGGTGGTATGCCTGTTCTGTAGTAATCACAACGATGAGGCTCACAAGCCCAGGAATGAGGAATCCTTGGCTGGAAATCGTGCTGCATTTTAACTGTTAACTCTGGAACAGAGAATGCAAAATGGTGCTGTTTGGACAATGCTGCGTTGAATGATGCATGCGATGACTTTTGGTGGGGAGCCTATTTGCAACAATCTGAGGACACGGGACTACAATATCCTAGTGGTGAAGGCAAAAAGTGCAATTCGTGTGCATTCTTGTTGGAAGATTAGTCCTGCTGCAAGGGGTCAAAAAATATATATGGATGTACCGTGCCATATTAGAAGCAAAAAAACTTGTTTTGATGAATTGGAAGAGCCACAAAAAGATCCCATTGAGCACATGGATTGACATTATGGACAGACTAGTTACATACAAATGAATTGCATATCGACGCAAATTAAGAATGGCTAAATATGAAGAAATCTGGAAGGAATACTTAAGCGATAAGGCAGAAAGTGGTGGGAAGTAGGGGGAGGAGAGGTGGGGAAATATTGTTTAAAAGGTGTAGTTATAGGTATCTCAGTACTCAAATGAATTGTTAAATTGTGTTATTAGTGTTATTGCGGTTTTTGTTGTATGTGTTTTTTGTGGTTGCTGCTTGTATGGAAAAAATGATTAAATAAATTAATAATAATAATAAATATTAGTCCTGCTGCGTTTAATGGGCTCTCACCCAAGTATGTAAGCATACGATTGCGGCGTCCGTCTGTTGCAGTTTACTGTCATAGCAAATACAGGACTTAGATCAATAAGGCACCTGATTAGCAGTGCACAAAATTCCATCACAATGTATAGATGGTATGTAACACCAGTGAAACTTGGTAAGATGTATAAAGTCAGTAATAAATGTTGGTAATGTCAGGAAAAAGAAGGAACATTCTATCACATGTGGTGGGAGTGTAAGAAAGTGAAAAGCTTCTGGGAAATGATTTATAATGAGATGAAGAAAATGTTGAAATATACTTTTGTTAAGAAACCAGAAGCATTTTTATTAGGAATATTAGGGAATGAAATTAAAAAGAAGGATGTGAAACTATTTAGGTATGCAGTGACAGCAGCTAGAATTTTGATGGCCCAGAAATGGAAACAGGAAGAAATGCCGACAAGGGAAGAATGGAGAATAAAATTGATGGAATATGCAGAAATGGACAAATTAACGGGGAAAATTCGGAATCAACGTGATCAGAGATTCACCGAGGACTGGAATAAATTTACAGAGTATACCAAAAATGTATGTGAGAAGCAAATAACGCTTGTTGGCTTTCAAGAAGCTTTGTGAAAATGATGGGTAGAAATGTTGCTTAAAAGATATGATAAGATTAAGATTGTTAAAGCGCAATATAAATTTAAGAGATGTGAGTAATTGTGATTATATGGAAAATTGTCAGATAGGCTGAGGGAAGTCTAAAAGATGTATATGTTAGAAGTGGATGTTAAATATGGATGGAATGTATATTGGAAACTGAATAAAAATTATTATTAAAAAAAAAATCCATCACAAAGATTATAATTTATCCGCATAACGTAAACAGAAATTAAGAGAATTATATATACAGAACTTAATACATTGCCATTTTTAGCATAACAAGAAATCTTACAGTTCTATGCATGCTTACCCAGAACTAAGTCCCGCTTAAGGCCACATTCACGGCATATATTTAAAGCAGTATCATACCGCTTCAAATAGTCATGGCTTCCCCCAAAGGATTATGGGAGTTGTAGTTTGTTAAGTGTGCTGAGAGTTGTTCGGAGACCCAATTTTCCCCTCGCAGAGCTGCAATTTCCAGAGCTCCCTGTGAAGAGCAATTGACTGTTCAGCAACTCTGAAAATTATAGCTCTGTGGTACCATAGTGCTTTAAAGTGGAACTGATTCATTTACTCTCTGGTAAACATCACCCAGAATTGTCAGCTGTATGTTGTAAGGAGGAATCTTTCGGGAGGGGGTGTTATCTGCATATCCGTTTGTGTATAAGCTAGCGTTGCCATGGCAATCACAGCAAATTTTGGAATTAAGTGGGAGGGAAGACACTTGCCTGCTTCCTGTAGAATCTAGTAATGTGCAAAAAAGCAAGAGATTGCTACAAGGACCGCATCGTGTAATTAGGCTGACTTTAAAACCCTCACAGCTGTGCGATTAAGAGCACAGAGTTGTGATGGAATCCAGCGACGCTCGTCCTTTTCTTTTTGCATTTTGGGCTGTCTGGAAGCCGAGATGAGGGGCAAACGGGGCTCACAGGCAACGTCAGACCAGCATGCACAAACACTGCTAAAATTACAGGATTCCCCCATGTTTTATGGAACCCCAGAGGAATGCCGGAGGGGAGAGGAAATTCATTCACAACATAAATGGCATACATAGTGAAATGTGACAAAATGGCTGAGGGAATCTAAGTTTCCCTCAGAGTAAACTGTCCTGTCAGAAAAACCAGAATGTGTTGGCTCCGCCTCTCACTTGCTCTGACTCCACCCACCTTTCACGCTCCCTGATTTCTACCCCACCAATCCCAATGGAGGAGGCAGACATTTCTTATTGATTTTTTTTTTTTTTTTACTGCACTTGAGCACAGATCGGAAGAATCTTTATTTGCATCAGCCACTAGCCATAGCAATAAAATAAAATAAAATGTACTGAAGATAGAGGTAAAAACTTAACTATGCAAAATACATTTCGGAGGTTTACACCAATAATCAAGTAATAGATCTTATTCTAATTGCCCCTGCAAAAAAAATTGGAGTTTTTCTTGTCACCTGATTATCTCGATCTGCTAGAAAAACGGGCTCAGTAGCAATGTTTGAGCGGCCCGGCATGGACAATAATAGAGGGGTGAAAACCTCACTCCTCAAATCTTTATAAAGAGTGCAAGCCAGAATCACATGAACCTCTGACTCAATACTGCCATCTCCACAGGGACAACCGTTTTTCCAGAGGAATTTGAGCACACTTCATGGCTGGCTTGCCCCAAAAGTGTGTCTGAAAAACATCCTTTACTATTACAGTGGTACCTCGGGTTAAGTACTTAATTCGTTCCAGGGGTCCGTTCTTAACCTGATACTGTTCTTAATCTGAAGGACAACTTTAGCCAATGGCGCCTCCCGCTGCTGCCGCGCCGCCGGAGCACAATTTCTCTTCTCATCCTGAAGCAAAGTTCTTAAGCTGAAGCAATCTTTCTGGGTTAGCGGAGTCTGTAACCTGAAGCATATGTAACCCGAGGTACCACTGTATATTAACCCTTTGAGAAGGCATTTTTGAAAGGTGCATGTTATGTACTAAGCTTGTATCCTAGATCAATAGGCAAGTAGGATCCTAGAAAGCAACAACTGATTGGCTTGCAGGAAAAGACCAATCAGGCTCCAGGAGGGAAGCAGAATCAGCCAATCAGACGGGACTCATTGTGTAAATAATGTATATAAAAACCTGAGGTTTAGGGGGCAATTCAATCACTGTTTTACAAGCTGCAATAAAGAGCATGAAATCACTACAGGACTCCCAAGTATATTTCAGTGCAAATCCCTGCCAAAGAAGAAAAGGTGAAATAAAATTAGAAGAAATGGAGGCAGTGAAAGATTTTACTTCCTTGGGCTTCATGATCACTGCAGATGGTGACAGCAGCCACAAAATTAAAAGACACCTGCTTCTTGGGAGAAAAGCAATGACAAACCTAGACAGCATCTTAAAAAGCAGAGACATCACCTTGCCAACAAAGGCCCGTATAGTTAAAGCTATGGTTTTCCCAATAGCGATGTATGGAAGTGAGAGCTGGACCATAAAGAAGGCTGATCACCGAAGAATTGATGCTTTTGAATTATGGGGCTGGAGGAGACTCTTGAGAGTCCCATGGACTGCAAGAAGATCAAACCTATCCATCCTTAAGGAAATCAGCCCTGAGTGCTCACTGGAAGGACAGATCGTGAAGCTGAGGCTCCAATACTCTGGCCACCTCATGAGAAGAGAAGACTCCCTGGAAAAGACCCTGGTGTTGGGAAAGATGGAGGGCACAAGGAGAAGGGGACGACAGAGGACAAGATGGTTGGACAGTGTTCTCGAAGCTACCAGCATGAGTTTGACCAAACTGCGGGAGGCAGTGGAAGACAAGAGTGCCTGGCGTGCTCTGGTCCATGGGGTCACGAAGAGGCGGACATGACTAAACGACTAAACAACAACAACAAAGCCTATGAAACAGGCCTATAGATTCCATACCTTGTAAAGCTGTTTTCACGGAAGGGCCATTCACATTTGGGACTCTCAGTTTTGCAACATGCAATTGTCAATCCGTCTTCTAGCACAGACAGCAAGGGGTGGGCCGTCTCCTCATTCAGAGTGAAGGAAGTGCCTGTGAAAGGATGGAATATTGTAGCCGGCAGGGACTGCGGAACCTTGCAAATGCAAACAACTCCTGTATGATGGCCCCATTCGCACATGCCCAGCGTTGCTCCCCTGGAATTGGGGCCTACCGTGCCAGGCCGCAGCCCACTCACCCCTTCCCAGGACTAGGTAAGCAGCCATTCTGCCCATACAGGTGTGAAAAATTGTTCTTGTAATTACTACCCAGTATGTTTCCAAGCAAAACTCAAAGTGTTGATGCTGACCTTTAAACCCCTTGGTCCAGTATACCTGAAGGAGTGTCTCCACCCCCATCGTTCTGCCCTGACACTGAGGTCCAGCTCTGAGGGCCTTCTGGTGGTTCCCTCGCTGCGAGAAGCCAAGTTACAGGGAACCAGGCAGAGGGTCTTCTTGGTAGTGGCACCCACCCTGTGGAACGCCCTCCCACCAGATGTCAAAGAGAAAAACAACTACCAGACTTTTAGAAGACATCTGAAGGCAGCCCTGTTTAGGGAAGCTTTTAATGTTTAATAGGTTATTGTATTTCAGTGTTCTGTTGGAAGCCGCCCAGAGTGGCTGGGGAAACCCAGCCAGATGGGCAGGGTATAAATAAATTATTATTATTATTATTATTATTATTATTATTATTATTATTATTATACCTGTGCTTAGGATGGAGACAGGCTCGCTCCGCTCGCTGAAACCTCCCATGTTGACGGCTTTCACAGAGAGCAAGTAGTTGTGTCCTGGCTCCAGCTGAATCAGCGCTTCACAATTCGGAATGCCAACAATGGACCTGGAGAGAGAGAAAAACAGAAGGAAACCTAACGGATCACTGTTGTCAAGGGAGCACAAAAGGCATTTGAGGAAGAGTGGAGAAATGAGGCAGAAAGAGTCCTCCCTCACCCCCTCAACACACAAATCTGTTCCGATGTCGGGATCAAAATCAAAATCTTTGGAGTGGGACAAAGGCAGCCGTCTGAGGTGAGCCAGGAACCAGAAGCTCCAATCAGCACAAAGAGCGAGAAGACAGAAGTCTGAGTGGCTAAAAGCTCCCTTTTCATGCTGATTGGTGGCTCTTGGGTGGAGACTGCAGAAATAGTCTTTGACCCCTTGCAATCCCCAAGGCCCAATGGTCTCAGTGTGGGTCAAGTGTGCCTACTGTTATGTCCTGAAGTTCTCACCCTGGGCCAGCAGAGGGATACTGTAGATAGTTTTCACTCAGGTCCACATATGCAAATAAGGAATTGAAAGTGACGTTCAGTGATTGGATAGTTACAGAAAGTGGTTACTGCTGCGTTGGAGTGGAGCTCTATATAAGCAGGCTGGCTGAACCCTTCAGTTCAGTTCAGTTCTGGCCGGTGAATAAACAAGAGCTGTTTGAAGAATCGTTGTATCGTCTGATATGTTCACCCACAACTTAACACCTACTGTAAAAGAAAGGTAAAGGTAAAGGACCCCATGGCAGTTAAGTCTAGTCAAAGGCGATTATGGAGTTGCTCATTCCGCTTTCAGGCCGAGGAAGCCAGTGTTTGTCCACAGACAGCTTTCCGGGTCATGTGGCCAGCAGGACTAAACCGCTTCTGGCGCAACGGGACACCGTGATGGAAGCCAGAAAGCATGGAAACGCTGTTTACCTTCCTGCCGCAGCGGTACCAATTTATCTACTTGCACTGGTGTGCTTTCGAACTGCTTAGGTTGGCAAGAACTGAGCAATGGGAGCTCGCCCTGTCGTGGGGATTCAAACCGCCGACCTTCCAATCGGCAAGCCCAAGAGGCTCAGTGGTTTAGACCACAGCGCCACCCGCATCCCTGTGCACCTACTGTAATGTATATATTATCAACTAAATACCACAAAAAAGGCATGTGGCCTTTTTAAGAGAAACCCAGGAGACCAGCTGTACAGAAGCTTGTTGCCTTGTATGCAGGCTCCCAGGCCTTATCAGGAATGAAGTTTGCTAACCCTTAGCTCAAAACGCCAACCTTCCCCTTCGCTGCCTCCCTCTTTCCCCTCAGCTCTTGGGGTGTTTTGAAAAACATGGCCCGAGCATTGCATGCATCTAATACTATGCAACTCACTCAGTAATGATGTTCCCGTCCTCTCCATCTGTCAGCTTGGACAATTCAGCAGTGTAGGAGTCAACAGGATTTGTGTTCCCAGATTCCCAGCGCACCAGCGCTGCGTGTTCACAACTCTGGATCTCCTTCCTCTTGAGGACAGGTGCTAAAGGAGCTTTAAAAAAAGAAGAAGCAGATAAATATTTTCCCCCCTGAGCCATTTGGTTATGAGATATACTATGAGGGTTTGTCTTTTAAAAGTATTACAGTATTAAGGTTTTCATTGATTAACTTGAAAACAAAGATCAAAGACACACACACACACACACACACACACACAGAGATCAGCCCCTCCACAATGGTTGGGCTTTCAGCATCCTCTCAGATGATCAGTTCTTCTTGCGCCCCTCCCCTGCTGAATATTTACATTCATTTATTCCTTTATTTCATCGCAGTATTTATATTCCACCATCTCATGTAAAATGTCAAGGCGGTATTCAGCACTTTATGCAAATATGATGAAGCATTTGGAACTCCCTCCCACTAGAAATCAGGCAGGCACCATCCCTGCTAAAGTTCAGGCTCCTGGTTAAAACAATTTCATTTCAGGTGGTCTTTGCATCATGAATTCTTATTTAATGTTTTAAATTTTCCTCTCCTCATGTTTTTGTTTCCATTATTGAGATTTTAAATTTCTGAGGTTTAAAGTGCTTGAAGTTTAATAGATGTTTTACATTTTGTATATTTTTTATCGTCATAAGCTGCTTTGAGACCCAGATGATTAAAAAGCGGGATATAATCTTTTAAAATATCTATTCATTTCTTATTTTTATTTCTTTATTAAATTTGTATACCGCCTGCCCTATACCTGTCGATCTCACAACATAAAATCACAATATAAAAACCCCCAGAAAATAAGTAATAAAAACAAAAACAAACCAATAAATAATACAATTATTAATATCCATAAATATATAAACAAACAAAAATAAAATACTGTACATGCAGTACAAAATTATCATTAAAATGACTGGCTAATCTTGAGAAAATTTAAGCTGAGTAGGCCTGTGGGATGCAGGTGCCGCTGTGGGTTAAACCGCAGAGCCTAGGACTTGCCGATCAGAAGGTCGGCGGTTCGAATCCCCGCAACGGAGTGAGCTCCCGTTGCTCGGTCCCTGATCCTGCCAACCTAGCAGTTCAAAAGCACATCAAAAGTCCAAGTAGATAAATAGGTACTGCTCCGGCAGGAAGGTAAACGGCGTTTCCGTGCGCTGCTCTGGTTCGCCAGAAGTGGCTTAGTCATGCTGGCCACATGACCCGGAAGCTGTACGCCGGCTCCCTCAGCCAATAAAGCGAGATGAACGCCGCAACCCCAGAGTCGGTCACGACTGGACCTAACGGTCAGGGGTCCCTTTAACTTTACCCTTTAGGCCTGTTGGCATAAAAGGATCTTCAACAGAAGTTGAAGTGTGATTGCCTGCCAAATTATCTTCTAGAAAAGGCTTTTATAGTGTTGTTTTGTTTTAGTAAGCAGCTCTGGTGGGATGTAACTATTTGAGATAAATAAAAAAACCTGCAGAGTTCAACAAACTTTAGCTGGTTCACGCCCCACTTCTGTAGACTTTGCTTCGTTCAAAACTCAGGAAAAGGTGAATGTCAAAAGCCATTCGAAATCTGAAATCCATTTACCTGTGATATAAACAGCTCGTTCACTCGCTGAGCCGACCCCGGCTCTGTTAAGGGCTTTCACCCAAAACTCATACTGCGCGTTCGGCGCCAGGTTAGTAACTGTGCAATATGTTTCTTTCACGTTTAGCATAAACGCTGCAGTGAGAAAGCGGAAGATTTAGAAAGTTATTTTAAAATGGCATTTTCCGAAACCTGCTTCTAAGCAGGAACCCTTTCAATATCTGCAGCACCATTTCATAGTTCAGTGGCGGGAGCCTCTCAGCCAGATTTAATTTTCAAATAAAAACAAAGATAATGCTTTGTATTTTCCTACTGGCTCACCAGTTTTTTAAAAGGTTTCAGGACTGTTGTTTCAGGACCCCGGACAACCACCTCGACAGGTGCTTGAAATTATAGCTCTGTGTGTGGGAAACTAAAGTTCCCAGAATTCTTTGAGGACAGTCATGGCCACAGCTGTCAACTTACAGATTTGAAAATAAGGGACCAGAAGCCTCGAAAATAAGGGATCAGCAGCCAAAATAAGGGATTTTAGTCAACCACCTGAAATACGAAGTTAAAAGGGACCAGATAATTTTGGAGAGCAGCGCCGGTTTTTAGCCCTTCACTTCCAGAGGTTGCTGCTCAGGAGACCAGCTGATGAAACACTGCGATTAAATAACTACAAGCAGCAACCACTTTTCACGCAAAACGAAGTCCAAGCTACGAAGATGCTACCCTAGACAGAGATGCTCAGTTTGGCGGCCGCGAGGAGGATGGCAGCGGAAGAGCCCAAGGCTCCCGCCAGTCCCAGTGGAGAGGGGCTCCTGGGGGCCAAGGCTGGTGAGAGGAGGCCGGAGGGGGGCGGGCCAGGCAACCAAGCAACACAGTTGGAGCCTCCCTCCTCCCTGGCCGGCAGGGAGGGAGGGAGAGGAGCTGCTTCCTTTGAAACCCGGGAAATTTAAGGGACATCATCAATAAGGGACAGCAGCGGGACATGGTGCTGGGATAAGGGAGTTTCCCACCAAATAAGGGACGGTTAACAGCTATGGTCATGGCGTATAGGCAGCCTTACCGTCCTGCTCCTCTTTTGATGTCTCGTTGCTCACTCGTTTGTAGTACAGCTGGTAGCTTTCGACAATATCTTCTGAAAAGAAGCTCCAGCAGACTCTCACGGACGTACCAGTAGCAGAATTGGCATCCTGGGTGTTCATTACTGGTGCACAAGGAGGCAAAGGAACTGGAACAAGGAGGGCGGAAGGGAAAAAAAATAATCTGTTAAACAGAATTCACATGGTGAATTCCAAAGATAAGCAACGCCACTTAACAGAAGAAATTGCTTTATATTTTATGCTAGTTGTCTGCCTGGTTTACTATTTAGTCTACACCAAGCTGATGGTGGGGAGAACCACCAAGGGCCACACTTCTTTTTGGGCAATCTCCCGAGGGCCACATGACAGTGGTGGGTGTGGCTAGAGACAAAAGTGGGTGGAGCAATATATGTAAATTTTCGCTTTGTACAATAGATTAGTTTCTACGTACCCACCCACCCCAGCTCTTTCTTCCATTCAGACAAGAAAGAGGTATTATTGTAACAACAACAACAACAACAACAACAACAACAACAACAACAATTTATTTATACCCCGCCCATCTGGCTGGGTTTCCCCAGCCACCCTGGGTGGCTCCCAACAGAATTAAAAGCACAATAAAACATCAGACATTAAAAACTTTCCTAAACATTGAGTTCAAAGACACTTTTCAGCCAGGCAGAAATCATTGGGGCACAAGCAAAGCTAGTAAGGGGTATGGATGGGGGAGAATTCTGAGGGTCAGATAGAAACCAGAAATAAATACAATGAAAATACCAGGGACTGAATTAATGGAGTCCATTAGCTCCTGAATATCAGAGAAATCTATGACCCGGGCTTCAAAGTTTGTTGGCACTGAAAGATCTATATCCACGTCCTTTTTCAAGAAGTCGACCAATCTGCAAGTGCCAGAGAAATGGAGAGTAAGACAGCAACTCTTAAGAGCTTGGCTATATATTAATGTCTCATATTTTTTCATGTGTGCGTGTTTGTGTGTGTTAGAGATAGATATAAATCCGTTATGTCAAAATCATCCTCATCATTATTATGTACGGTATACAAGTGGGATCTGCAACAAAATGTTGCAGTATGGACTGCCCCTGTTCAGAATACTCCATTCCTTTCCCCCATCTCTCATGGTTTTCTCTTCTCCACTCAGCGATCAGTTAGCATTCTGTGTCCACTGAGCATGCTCAGTCCTCATGGGACTACTGGGAGGCATCCCCCCCCCCAGCCACCTTTAGTAATTTCCCCCCCTAAATAATTTTTGTACTTCTGCTATTTACGCCTGGTGATATGCCCATGAATGGTGGCAACCTAAGCTACATAAGGACTGACACTTGGAAAGTTGAGTTTCTTAGCTGCTATTTAATGCTTCTGTCCCATTCTTCTGTCAGATGAATACTTAAAACAAATTACAAAAGAAAGAGCAATACTGTTATGTACTGAAGTTCTCACCCTGGGCCAGCAGGGGGATACTGTAGATAGTTATGCAAATAAGGGATCGAAAATGACGTTCAGTCATTGGATAGTTTTAGAAAATTGTTACAGTTACATTGTACTGGAGCTCTATATAAGCAGGCTGGCTGAACCCTTCAGTTCAGTTCTGTTCTGGCCTCTGAATAAACAAGAACTGTTTGAAGAATTGATGTGTCATCTGCTATGTTCACCCACAACTTAACAAATACAATATGGCCTTCCCAAACTTGATGCCCTCCAGATATTTTGGCCTACACCTCCTGCTAGCCCCAGCATGGCCAATGGCCAGGGATGATGGGAATTGTAGTTCAAAACATTTGGAGGGTACCAGGAGGTTGAGTAAGGCTGCAATTGGACAATATTGGAACCACAAATCAAACACAGACCCGCCAAGTGTCCCTATTTTCAGGGACATCCCTGATTTAGAGAAGTCATCCCGGTTTCTGATTTGATCCTGGAATGCCCCACTTTTCCGTAAAGGTAAAGGGACCCCTGACCATTAGGTCCAGTCATGACCGACTCTGGGGTTGCGGTGCTCATCTTGCTTTATTGGCTGAGGGAGCCGGCGTACAGCTTCCGGGTCATGTGGCCAGCATGACCAAGCTGCTTCTGGCAAACCAGAGCAGTGCATGGAAACGCCGTTTACCTTCCCGCCGGAGCGGTACCTATTTATCTACTTGTACTTTGACATGCTTTCCAACTGCTAGGTTGGCAGGAGCAGGGACCGAGCAACGGGAGCTCACCCCGTCGCGGGGATTCGAACCGCCGACCTTCTGATCGGCAAGTCCTAGGCTCTGTGGTTTAACCCACAGCGCCACCCGTGTCACTTTTCCTTAGGATGTCCCTATTTTCATCGGAGAAATGTTAGAGGGTATGGAGTTATCCAACCCCCGAGCCGTCTGAAGACAACCCTCTATAGGGAAGTTGTGTGTTTTTATATGTGTTGGAAGTTGCCCAGAGTGGCTGGGGCAACCCAGTAAGATGTGTGGGGTATAAATAATAAAATTATCATTATGGAATGGGACGTCCCTATTTTCTATGTCACATAGAGGAGGGAGAAAGGTTGTTTTCTGCTGCTCCAGAGAAGCGGACACGGAGCAATGGATCCAAACTACAAGAAAGAAGATTCCACCTAAACATTAGGAAGAACTTCCTGACAGTAAGAGCTGTTCGAGAGTGGAATTTGCTGCCAAGGAGTGTGGTGGAGTCTCCTCCTTTGGAGGTCTTTAAGCAGAGGCTTGACAACCATATGTCAGGAGTGCTCTGATGGTGATTCCTGCTTGGCAGGGTGTTGGACTCGATGGCCCTTGTGGTCTCTTCCAACTCTATGATTCTATGATTCTATGATTCTGTGAAATGTTGGAGGGGATGCAAACACAATCATTAAAAGTTCACTTTGTGACCATGGGATGGTGACGACGACTCTCAACCCAAGCTATCTCACAAGTTGTTGTGTGGATAAAAGCTGAGGGGAAACCATGTCTTTCACCCTGATCCATTTGTAATAAACATAAGGGATGGACACAGGCTCTGAAGCATAAGAAAGATATTCAGTATATTCATCTTAAGTACGCAGGAGGGTGAGGAACTACTGATTCAGGGCTTGATATTACCTGTGGCTTGTCGCTACTGCGGCCTGTAGACAAGAGAGGCAGAGAGAGAGAGAGAGAGAAGGAGGAGGAGAAAAAGGTGGTTTAATGATAGGAACACATTATAATCAAAATTAAAGGGGCACAGGAATGTTAAGGTATGCAACAGCAACAACAAAGGTTTTGCCATTTAACCACAAAATACTATTGTTCATAAAAATGGCATCTGTTGATCTAATAACTTGGAACTTGACATACATGATTTACCTGAAGAGGTCTATGATATGCCGAATTTCAAACAGATATAATAAAATTACCACAAGTTCAGCAGGTTAAAAAGTGCTGAAAAGTGACACATTTCTTCTTTCTAATCCACTTATCATATATTTATTTCCAATTTTGGTGAAAACTACTACCGTACTTTATTTTGGCTTGTCAAGGAAGGCATGCGTCCATGAAGTTTGCTAAAGTTCTGAGCAGCCGTTATAATAATAATAATAATAATAATAATAATAATAATAATAATAATATCTTTATTATTTATACCCCGCCCATTTTTAATGTTTTGTTGGAAGCCGCCCAGAGTGGCTGGGGAAACCCAGCCAGATGGGTGGGGTATGAATAATAAAGATGATGATGATGATGATGATGATGATGATGATGATTGTCTTCTAACACCTCTCAGCACTCTTAAGAAAAGCAGTTCCCAGCATTCTTTGGGGGAAGCCATAACAGTTTAAAGTGATTTAAAGGTATAGTGCAGATGAGGGACTAAATTTAGATATAATCTTCAGGGTTCTCTTCTGGCCTGGCACAGTTTGGAAAGTTTTTTTTTTTGGGGGGGGGTGTTATTATTTGGAAGACAGCCTTCCTTTCCTCCAATTCAAATTAAAAGAGAATAAAGGTGTTGCTAAAAATAGCAAAGAGAGCCATTGTGGAGGACTCTTAGGTAAAATGCAATTTCTTCTTTTATCTCCTTCTCAAAGATTGCTGCGATTGTTATATAAAAACCCTTCTTTCTCTCCCCCCCCCCCTGCACTCCGGCTACACGACAGAGCAAAATTACGGTGATCACTCACAGGAATTGCAAATCCCCTGCTATGTTCTGAACTGAAGTACCTGTCTATAAAAGGGCTTTTCTCAAAACGTGGTCCGCTGGCTGGATTCATGAATCAAAATGCAGGAGATTTCTGTCACCTTTCAGCAAGTCAATATTAAACCCATTCATCAAATCAATTCACTCTGTGTGTGTGTGTGTGTCTCAACAACCACTTGCTGATGCGTTTCGGTTGTGCTAAGTTTATCATCAGTATACCATATTTTTTGCCCTATAGGACGCACTTTTTCCTCTCCAAAAATGAAGGGGAAATGTGTGTGCATCCTATGGGGCGAATGCAGGCTTTCGCTGAACCCTGGAGAGCGAGAGGCGTCAGTGAGCACCGACCCCTCTCGCTCTCCAGGCTTCAGGAAGTTATCCGCAAGCCTTGCGTGCCTGGCGGGAGTTCCCGTGGGCTCGCAAGGCTTGCGGGTAGCAGCCTGCCAGCCCGAAGCACGGGGCGCCCTCCAGAGGACGTCCCGTGCTTCGCGCAGGTGTCCGCAAGCCTTGCACGCCGGGGGGCGTTCCCGCGGACTCACAAGGCTTGCGGGCGGCAGCCTGCAGCCCGGAGCACAGGACGCCCTCTGGAGGGCGTCCCATGCTTCGCGCAGGTGTCCACAAGCCTTGTGAGCCTGGCGGGAGTTGCCGCCGGGATCGCAAGGCTTGCGGATAGCAGCCTGTTCTGGGGGCTGGGGTCGTGGGAAGCTTGGGCTTCCCCCGCCCCAGCCCTGCGGCTGGGGGGGAAAAATAATTTTTATTTATTTATTTCCCCCCCAAAAAACAAGGTGCGTCCTATGGGCCAGTGCATCTTATAGGGCGAAAAATATGGTAATTTGTGACACTTTGTGCTGCTCTGATCTGATTGGAAGCAGGGATTCAACCCCATTGTGCCTATCTTCTTTTTTTAATTATTATACATTTTTATTAATTTTAATATATCATTTCCAACAGTCATTTAGCATAATTTCTGGTCTTGTACAATATTTTGGACTTCCGTCAACAACCTCTGAAGATTTCCCATTCTTTATCACTTATTCTGCATTTCTTAATTTCTCTATTAATTTTAATTATCATTAACTAATAGTTCTCTTCATAGTCTTCCTTGCAATATTTCACCTAATCCTCTTTACATAACTTCTTGCGGTCCTACTAGCGTGATCTGTTTATTACAATTGCTTTTCAAATAGTTCAAATATTTACTCCAGTCTTCTAAGAATTTCTGGTCCCTCAGGTTTCGACTCCTTCCTGTTAATTTATCTCATTCTGCATAGTCCATTAATTTCATTTGCCGCTCTTCTTTCGTCGGTAATTCTTCTTGCTTCCATTTTTGTGCCAATAATATTCTTGCTGCCGTTATTGCATATAAAAATAATTTACAGTCTTGTCTGTTAATGTCCTCCCCTACAATGCCAAGTACAGTGGTGCCCCGCAAGACGAATGCCTCGCAAGATGGAAAACTCGCTAGACGAAAGAGTTTTCCGTTTTGGAGGTGCTTCGCAAAACGAATCTCCTATGGGCTTGCTTCGCAAGACGAAAATGTATCGCGAGTTCCTGCGGGTTTTTTTTCCTTTCCCCCCTTTTTCTAAGCCGCTAAGCCGCTTATCAGCTGATCCGATAAGCCGATAAGCTGCTAAAAGCCGCTAATAGCGCTAATCCGCTAATCCATCAATGGGCTTGCTTCACAAGATGAAAAAACCGCTAGACGAAGAGAATCACAGAACGGATTCTTTTCGTCTTGCGAGGCACCACTGTAAAACTATTGTGCCTATCTTCAATCAGAAGCACCCCATCAAATTCAATGGAGCTTAGCCAGTGCTGTTTTTCTAAAGAAACAGATGCTGGACCTCAGCATGAACACTTTCCTTGCTCTCTTAAAATGGCACCCACCTGAGGGGTGCCAGAACCGGGTTCTGTTGAATTCCAGCTGAAAAAAAGCCCTGGGCTCAGCTCTCCCCACCCTCAAAATATTTGGTGTTGGAGAAATTCATTTACCCTGCAATCGCCTGGCCTTCACCAGCTTCTGAAGCAATGCTTGTGTCTCCTTTAATTCAGCATTTAAGAGAATGCCAATGTTCAGTCTCACAATGGATCTGATTGTCCTTGTTACAGAAGAGCTGCTTTTTCCCCTTTCAGTTTCTCTTAAGCCGCTTTGTGGGTCCGGTCTTTGGGACAGAGGCTTGCGAGTACGTACCCTATATTGAAAGCACATGGCTTCCTCCAAAGAATCCTGGCATCTGTATGTATAAAATGTTACAGTGTTCCCAGGGCAATTAACAAGTACCGTATTTTTCCGTGTATAAGACGCCCCCATGTATAAGACGCCCCCCAATTTTTGGGGACTCCAATTTAAGAAAACACCCCTCAGCACTACCCGTGTATAAGACAAGCCCCAATTTTAAACCTTTCTCTTTTTTTGGTAAAAAAAACCTAGTCTTATACACGGAAAAATACAGTACATCTATTAAAAAACACACACACTCAAGAACCAAAAAGCAGTAGGCTTTTTAGTAACTGTTGAATAAAATGTGTCAGGTAGGCCATTTGTATAATCCTCATAATATCGCTTGGAGTTTAGCAACTCTGCTGTGGCAGTTCTTTAGTTCCTTACAGATACTCCCTCAGAAATGTGGGTCGCATCCATACCACACATTTAAAGCACTCTTACACCACTTTAACCAACACAGTCAAGGGCGCTGACTTGGGCCCCAGGTTATGGGTGCCCAATGGCGCCCGTGACGTAACGTGATGACATCATGACGTCACGTTGCGTTGGTTGTGTGGCGCCGCTTCCAAGGCCTCACGGGGTCTTGGAGATTATGCCAGAACCTCAGTTTCTACCAGAAGTCACATTCAGAGGTCTGGCAGGGCCTCGGACGTCACTTCTGAGACCTGGCGGGGTCTTGAAGGTCACATCCAAGTCCTCCCAAGACCTCTGAAGGTCCTCTGGGAGGTTGCGTTGGGGCTCCGACACGACTTCCGGTAGAAACCAGAAGTCACATCAGAGCTCCATGTTGTGGGTGCTAATCACCCACAATTTTTGGTGGGTACCCTGGCATCCAGGGCCCTCTAGACCTGGCGCCTATGATCACAGTTCCCTCTAAAGAATTCTGGGAACTGCAATTTTTTAAGGGTACTCATTGTTAGGAGACGCCTCACAGAGCTACTATTCCCAGCACTCTTAACAAACTACAGTCTCCAGGACTCTTTAAGGGAAGTGGGATAAAAATAATAAATCTCATTTAATTTTCATTTGCTTACAGTCTCATTTGCATTTATCAACTGACTGTCAAAACAAAACAAAACAGATTTGAGGTTAAAGACTAAATAAGTACCGTATTTTTCACTCTATAGGACGCACCCGACCATAGGACGCACCTTGTTTTAGAGGGGGAGAACAAGGGGGGGGGAATTGCCCCTCTCTGCTCAGCGCCCCTTCAGCGAAGTGGCAGGAGAAATGGAGCCCCTTCTATTTTTCCTCCCCGCTTGGCTGAAGGGGCGCTGCGCAGCTCTCCCTCTCTGCTGAAGCCAGGAGAGTCTTGCTCTCCTGGCTTCAGCAAAAGGAACCTGAAGCCTCCGGAGCGCAGCGGGAACTTGTGCTGCACTCCAAAGGCTTCAGGCGGCTATCCCTCTCGCTCTCCAGGCTTCAGCGAAAGCAATGCGAAGCCTCCGGAGCGCGGAGTGCTCCCTCTGCGCTTCGGAGGCTTCGCGTTGCTATCGCTGAAGCCAAGGAGCCTGCATTCGCTCTATAGGATGCACACACATTTCCCCTTAATTTTTGGAGGGTAAAAAGTACGTCCTATAGAGCGAAAAATACGGTATTTCATTACTGGTTATTTCCATCGCATACATCTCCCTACCTTGATCGCATTCACTTTATTTTCACCTTGGCTGAGATCCTCAATTGTTTCCATCAGGTCTTTACATGTGTCCAGGTTGCCTCCACAGGTGACCAGCTGCTCATACAATCCTTCCAGCTTCTCCTTCTTTTCTTCCCCCAAAGCCTGCATGACTTCCTCATACCTTTGCTCAAGGGTCAGCATGAGATCATTGTAGCCCCTCTCCAAGTTCTGCTCCTGCCTAGCAAAATTCTCCTGGAAAGAGAGCATTTCAGGGTTGGAATGGGTTTGCTGAGCAGTTGCCACCCAAAAGATCCACGAAAGGACCTACACGACAAACCTGCCCTGGTTTTATAATACCGGTTCAGCCATAATAGGTTTTTGTTTTTAAAGAAGCAGATTTTCCAGCTGCACAAATTTCCCGCCAGACACCCCACACTAAAAAGAGAGAAATCTGAATGAACACAAAGCGCGCTTTGCTCTTGGAATCAGTGGCAGTTTCTCTATAGGGGTCGGTTGTTGTTATCTACTACGCAGCAACGGTTCATTTATGGGTCTGTCTTAATTCAGTAACCTGAACAAACATAAACCCCTGCATTGCAAAATGGGACAATCTACAAAAAGGCAAACACAACATGCTGGCTAATAACTTAGTAAATTATACATTATTGTTATATGTATCAGAGTCAAATAAAGGTTCAAACAACCAATGAATAGCTTAGAGATGTTTTCCTTTGAGACTTGTGTGAGACGCCTTCCGTTGAGAGATGGTTTGGTGTTCATTGTTTGAACCTTTGTTTGACTCTGATACATATAACAACTTGCAGTTACTTGTATATTTTGTGAGATGTGTTGTATGATATATTATTTTGAAGTGGCTTATTCGTATATTTTGAATGACATCATACCGATTATATATTTACGAAGTTATTAGCCAGCATGTTGCATTTGCATTTTTGTAGATTAATTCAGTAACCAACAGAGGTGCAAAACTTCAAGGGTATTTACAAAGACAACCCAAACATTACCTGCCTGAAGATGAAGAAGGAGGAGAGCAGATTTCAGCCCCAAAGAAGAAGGTATTTTAACATGGTTTGGCAGTTTAAGGAGGAGTTCAGTATGGATGGGGCTTGTCTGATCTCAACTGGTAGGAGTCCCATAAAATTCGGCCCACAATCCTCAACCTGTGGTTTCTAGTGGATACGCACCATGGGAGACTTCTAACAGTGACTCCCCTGAAGACCTCTGTGACTGAGCAGGGATGTAAGGGATCAGGTCATCCTTGAAGTATCTTGGGTCCAAATTACTAACTTAATACAAGAACCTTGAACCCGGTCTTGTAGCATGTGAGCAGCCAGTGCCAACCTTTGAGTACTAGAATTATGTGCTGGCAATAGTCTATCTCCAACAACCATCCAACCACAGCATTTGGAAAACCCAAAGGTAGCCCCACAATCAAGTATTGAGGTCCCATTCTTGAGGTTTCCAATGCATGAAGATGTCTCACCTCGATGGTGATAAAAATTTCCTCCAAGTGGCTAGAAAAGCTCTCCAGGTGAGTGATCTGATCTTCCAGTCTGCATACGTTTTTCCGAAACTCATCCTATTCAAGAAACGACAGCGTTTAGCATACTGGATTATTGTGGAAAGAGAAACCCCCTCCTTCCAGACTGGATTGACTGGTTTTCCATTGTCCTCATTGTTAAGTTGTGGGTGAACATATCAGACTACACAGCGATTCTTCAAACAGCTCTTGTTTATTCACAGGCCAGAACAGAACTGGACTGAAGGGTTCAGCCAACCTGCTTATATAGAGCTCCAGTACAACATAACTGTAACAACTTTCTGTAACTATTCAGTCACTGAACGTCACTTTTGATCCTTTATTTGCATATGTGGACCTGAACTATCTACACTATCCCCCTGCTGGCCCAGGGTGAGAACTTCAGTACATAACACTCACCTTTGCAATTTCCACCACGCTGCTAAGAGGAATGACCTCGTGCTCACTGTGGTCGCCACTCTGCTGACCATCGGCTCTGATCGGGACGCAGCACGTAATGCAGTATGTATCTTCCCCTTTGTCGCTCTCTCTTGCGTTGCCCAAGGAAGGCAACCTTTGCTCCTCTGCACCTTGAGTCTTGCTGGTTTCGCACAAGCCCAGATCTCGTCTCCGGAAGGGCTCTTCCGAAAAGAGCTCCAGGTCATCAGCTGAGTCATAAAGCTCCAAGTGGTAGAATCTGGGGGGTTCTGCCTCATTCTCTTTGGATCCCGTGTCCATTGCAGGAGTGAGAAGGCGGGATGCCAATCTATCCTGCAGAGAGAGTTGTTTGGGTTATGAGCAGTGACGAACAAAATGCCACAAGATGTTCAGAACAGACAGAGGAAGAGCTGCGTAGCCACAATGATACAAAGGAAGAACAAAATACAGTGGTACCTCAGGTTAAGAACTTAATTCGTTCCGGAGGTCCGTTCTTCACCTGAAACTGTTCTTAACCTTCAGTACCACTTTAGCTAATGGGGCCTCCTGCTGCTGCCGCTGCGCCACCAGAGCACGATTTCTGTTCTAATCCTGAAGCAAAGTTCTTAACCCAAGGTCCTATTTCTGGGTTAGCGGAGTTTGTAACCTGAAGTGTCTGTAACCTGAGGTACCACTGTATAGGCACTTTTAATAGGCAGGAGGAGTTACTTTTGTGTAGCAAAAAAGCCAAAGTCCTGGCGTATCTTAAAGATTTAAATCAGGGATTTTTGGTTGTTGTTCTTAGCCTGGGGGCCACATGACATTCTGTGCAATGTTTCGGGGGCCTAATGACCAGTGGTGGGCAGGGCCAGAAGAAAACGTAGGCAGAGCAACAACAAAAAACCTTGCCTTTGTACAGGTCCCCTCTCCCGGGCCCTCATAGTGACCCGGCTAGGGGGCGGGAGATTGACGCTCCCTTTGTGCCAACCCCCGCCACGTCACCCCTGCCCAGCCAATCCGTGCCAGCAGGGGGCATGACCACAGGTAATTTAAACCGTGGCGTGGCCGGGGGCTTCCCACTCTCGCCTCCACGCCAGATCTCCTTACCCATCCACCCTCTTTTTAAGTTTTGCTTTGTCAAGACCTTGCTATGGAGAAATGTCGGCCGCCTTGGTGTTGGGGCCGGGTAGGAATTTTTCCACTTGGTGAATTGGCACTTGCCATTTGGCTCTCGCCTGCCCTGTAGCCATCGTCACAACTTTGTAAGGTTGGGCACTGGGAAAGCCTTTGTTTAAGGGAGGGGGGGTTGTAGCCTCTGCCTGCCTCTCTTCGATAAGGGCATCCTGATAAAGGGATCCGGGGGTGTGGATTCTGTCTGAAGCCCAGGTGTGGGCTAGGGCCATGCAACTACCCCAATGGGAACCCCTCGGATTGCCCCTATTTGATGTAAGTCATAAGGGTTCCCCCTTCTGGTGGTTTGCCCTTAGTTTGACTCCCTGCAGACGGGCGGGAGTCAAGATATAGCCTGGTTTCACCCAATGCCTAGCCAAACCGCTCACATCTGTAACCAATACAGTGGTACCTTGGGTTACATACTGTCAGAGCTGCTCTCCGATCCTAGCTCACAGAGGATCACGCTAGCCAGCGTTCACTTTATAAAAGTCTTTATTGAGTTACAGTTTCCATTTCCAGGCTGCTGCGTGCAGCTCTACGTCTTATAAGCTAGACCGGCGAAGCTCCGTCTGAGTCTCCGCCCCTTGTACACCAACTTAATACCCTAGCCTTACTCCACCTTTTCCGCCTGACCGTTCTCCTCTGGGTCCCTCTGCCCCCCGTGGTCTCTTCCTTCCTGGACTCTTCTGACGCTGACCCCCCGGACCCTCCTGTCTCCTTGCGTCGGGCTTTAGGACCTGGCTCCCTTTCCGGGCTGCTCACTGCGCCGCCTTCCGGTGCATTTGAACTTGGCGCGCGCGCCCAACCTTCCACTTTCCGCTTGACCGTTTCTTCGCTCTCCGATGGAGGTGTGGCCACTCCTGACTCATGCCCTCCCCCCTGCTGCGAGCTGCCAGAGCTCGATACCTGGCGCCTTTCCTCCCCACTGCGCTCTGTTGGTGACGCTGGCCCCGATTTCCAACTGCTGCCCTCTGAACCCTCTCTGGACCCTTCTTCCTGGGGTGTCCCCCTAAGCTCCCCCCTTGCTCTGGCCACTGGTGCTCCTTTCTGTGAATCTTCTGATTCACTGGACAGGCTCGGAGATCTCGGGTCGTCGTCGTCACTCATCTTTTCTTCGGACTCCTCCCCCTCGCTCTCTGTTTCCTCCCTTGCCCTCGCCTCTGCTCCTGAACCCCTGACACATACGCTTCAGGTTACATACACTTCAGGTTACAGACTCTGCTAACCCAGAAATAGTACCTTGGGTTGAGAACTTTGCTTCAGGATGAGAACAGAAATTATGCTCCGGCGGCGCGGCGGCAGCGGGAGGCCCCATTAGCTAAAATGGTGCTTCAGGTTAAGAACAGTTTCAGGTTAAGAAGACCTCTGGAACGAATTAAGTACTTAAGCAGAGGTACCACTGTACAGTCATGGCCTGTTTAAGCCCATAATCCAAAACACTCATGGTGTGTTTATTAATCAGTGCGGAACTACAGGGCACGC
This sequence comes from Podarcis liolepis, assembly GCF_965112155.1. Taxonomy (NCBI): domain Eukaryota; kingdom Metazoa; phylum Chordata; class Lepidosauria; order Squamata; family Lacertidae; genus Podarcis; species Podarcis liolepis. The sequence goes on from NC_139569.1 coordinate 39,792,748, forward strand.
AATGGGCTTGTTTCCTCATTTGAACACATTCTTGTCTATCATGCAGTGGCGTAGCTAGTTGCTTGGGCGCCCGTGGCGGCACAAATGCCCTGGGGGTGGGGCAAGAAGCCCATGGGGTGGGGCAAGCCGGGGCAGAACACGCTGCGCAGAACTTCCACAGAGTCCGCAAGCCCCATGTTGCCGTTTCGGGCAGCGTGGAGCCTGCCGGTGCCTGAGCCACTGTGTCACTCCCCAGGAGAGGCGTGTGGCTCGGGTGCACTGCAGGCCCAGGCCCCACGTTCACAGCCCTCAGTGATGACACCCAGGGCGTCCCCCACCCACTGCACCCCACTTCCTACGCCACCACTATCATGCAAGTAGCCAGACAAGAACACTCAAAGAGGATGCGAAGCAGGACTGATGGAAAATGTGGCTCAGTAGAGTGTTTGGTGTTAAAGCTATGGTTTTCCCAGTAGTGATGTATGGAAGTGAGAGCTGGACCATAAAGAAGGCTGATCACCAAAGAATTGATGCTTTTGAATTATGGTGCTGGAGGAGACTCTTGAGAGTCCCATGGACTGCAAGGAGATCAAACCTCTCCATTCTGAAGGAAATCAGCCCTGAGTGCTCACTGGAAGGACAGATCCTGAAGCTGAGGCTCCAATACTTTGGCCACCTCATGAGAAGAGAAGACTCCCTGGAAAAGACCCTGATGGGGGGAAAGATGGAGGGCACAAGGAGAAGGGGACGACAGAGGACGAGATGGTTGGATAGTGTTCTCGAAGCTACTAACATGAGTTTGACCAAACTGTAGGAGGCAGTGGAAGACAGAAGTGCCTGGCGTGCTCTGGTCCATGGGGTCATGAAGAGTCGGACACAACTAAACGACTAAACAACAAAAGGGTGTTTGGCCTGAGGAGAGTCCCGATAACCTTATAAAGAGGCCTGGAGTGAGCAACAGAGCCTCAGTACACCAGGACTGGCATGGACTCTGTCCCCCAACAAGGTGTCAACTCTGGGTTTTGTCGCTGTGCCCTTTCACCCTCTACCACAAGTGGCCTTCCAGTGGCCTTACTGACCAAGGATCCAATTCAGGCCAATTTGAGAATTTCACGATAGTATAAACTTTACACTACAAAGCCATACATTTTGTTACGGGTTGTTTTTTTTACAAACATGTACCGTATTTTTCGCTCCATAGGGCGCACCTGATCATAGAGCGCACCTAGTTTTTAGAGGAGGAAAATACGGGAAAAAATATTCTGAATCAAATGTTGCACTAAACTATTTAAAGGAGCAAAGCGGGCGGCTCCTGTCCGCTTTGCTGCTTTAAACTGAGCCTCAGAGGAGGGTAGGAAGGGGAACCATGGCTTATCTAAGTCCAGTTAATAATGCTGAGCCTGACTTATAGCCATCAAGATTAGCCTGGCCGTCTCAGTGGAAATCTGGGGAAGCTGGGGTGGACTTTCAGTGGTCAAAGTGTGGTTGTGTCTTCCTGCCTGGCATCTATTTCCTGCCCTCTTTCCCTCCTGCACCCCCACACCCTGCTTCGAGGGAAGGAAGCGGAGCCATGGATCCTCTGCTCGCAACTGCAGTGGATTCCCTCCACTTTGAAGCAGGAAAGTGGGAGAGGAGCTGCTTACACAAGTGTAAGCTGCTCCCCTCCCACTTTGCTGCTTCAAAGGGAGCCCAGGAGGAGGGAATCTGCTGCATTTGCCAGCAGAGGATCCATGGTCCCCTTCCTTCCCTCCTCCGTAGTTGCTTTGAAGAAGGAAAGTGGGAGAGGAGCTGCTTACACGAGTGTAAGCTGCTCCCCTCCCACATTGCTGCTTCAAAGGGAGCCCAGGAGGAGGGAATCTGCTGCATTTGCCAGCAGAGGATCCATGGTCCCCTTCCTTCCCTCCTCCGTAGTTGCTTTGAAGAAGGAAAGTGGGAGAGGAGCTGCTTACACGAGTGTAAGCTGCTCCCCTCCCACATTGCTGCTTCAAAGGGAGCCCAGGAGGAGGGAATCCGCTGCAGCTTCCCCCACCTCCCGCAGAAGCCGCACGCTTTTTAAAGGGGCTGCGCGGCTTCTCCTGGCTTTTCTGGGAGGTGGGGGGATTCCCCCACCTTGTAGAAAAGCCTGCAGGAGCCGCACAGCCTTTAAAGAGGGTGCCGCTCTTGGGGGCTTTTCCCCCAGGAGGGAGAAGGGACTCATGTGGCCAGTCAGTCCCTTCTCCCTCCTGGAGAAAAGCCCGCAAGAGCGCACGAAGCTTGTGTGCAGCTCTTGAGGGCTCTTCCCGCCTGCCTCCCCCCTGCATTCGCTCCATAGGACGCACACACATTTTCCCTTGCTTTTTAGGAGGGAAAAAGTGCGTCCTATGGTGCGAAAAATACGGTAATTTCAATTTACAAAGCATGAATGCACTTTCAAAACTACTGCATGCAGAAATATGCTCTCGTTATCTTTTTATGCCGCAGTCCAATTGCTCACATTTGTCTAAGTTTATTGAGCAGCATTTATTAAGCTGAAGCAAAAAGTGTCGTGACGCACAAATAAAAGACGCACAAGGGAAAGGGCACAAGGAGGAAAAAGGAGGAAAATGGAAAATAAGAATCAAGACTCAGGCACCCATTTTTAAACAATCGCTCCTACACTGAACAGCTGCGCCAGTTCAATCTACCATAATAAAAAAGGAGAATCTCACTGTTCTGAAACTTGCCTTCTGTGTAAAGATTCCACAATTTCTTCTGGTGCCCAGATAGCAGTAAACTTCACATTTGTCTCTCCTGACAAGTCTTGATTTTCATACGAAGGCAATTCTCTGCCAGGTTTCTAGACGAGCGACTGCAGACTTTTTGCTGTAACACGAGACAGCCGCTTCTTTCTGAGAGGGATGTCGGCAGCGATGAGCAAAAGCGACAAATATAGACCACCACCAGCTCTCGTTGCAGGGGAAGATCCTAAACTGTCACGGAGGAGAATGTCAGAAGCTGCCGGGAAAAGTTTGAAACCCCCTTGGGACCCATTCACAACATCCCTCCACCGTTTAATTCCCTGTATTCCCAGTTTTCAGGCATACTGTTGCTCAGCGAGTCAAAATGCCATCACATTTGCACATCAGGAAAGTTTCAGCCAGGACCCGATGAAGACATGCTCAGAGCCTAAGTTATGGCAGATTTAAGAGGCCCCATAACGTTACCCAAAACTGAGTTTAATTCAAAGACAGAAGTAAATGAAAATAGAATAACCTTTGATGTTTGCGCATAAGCCAGGAAAGAGGCAATGATGGAATCAGAGCCAGGCTGAGACATTTTGCTGCCACAAAAGCTCCCCCCGCCCCCATCTGTACTCCCTCCCCCTAGCACCATACCTGGCCCTGCCATCACAACTGCACCCTCACCTGTGGCTGCACCCGTGTTGCTGCCACAAGACAACAACAGCACTGAGGATGCAGCGGCAGTAGTGAGGGCAATGGCCCCTCCAGGTGGCAGGTAAAGGTAAAGGGACCCCTGACCATTAGGTCCAGTTGTGGCCGACTCTGGGGTTGCGGCTCTCATCTCGCTTTATTGGCCGAGGAAGCTGGCGTACAGCTTCTGGGTCATGTGGCCGGCGTGACTAAGCCGCTTCTGGTGAACCAGAGCAGCGCACAGAAATGCTGTTTACCTTCCCGCCAGAGCGGTACCTATTTATCTACTTGCGCTTTGACATGCTTTCCAACTGCTAGGTTGGCAGGAGCAACGGGAGCTCACCCCGTCATGGGGATTCGAACCGCCAACCTTCTGATTGGCAAGTCTTAGACTCTGTGGTTTAACCCACAGCGCCACCCACATCCCCCAGGTGGCAGGGGGAGAACTCAAATCGCCAGGTGGGTGAGAGTACCTTTGACAAAAGCCAAAATTATTACAAGAATTGCACACGCAGCTTGCAGGCTCCTGCTTGGCAGTAACCAGCTGCAAATTCTAGCACAGACTCTCTGGTGCGGTGGCTCTCCTCCCCTCCTCCCCTTTCCCAATTAACCTCCATCTCCAGGGCTCAGTCATGCTTAATGACATCACCGTGGCCTGGCCCCCTCTGTGACATCACCAGGGACCACCTTTAGACCTCAGATTTGGGCCCTGAAATCTCAGGGACTGGGATGTTCCTCTACTGAGTTTGTGCAGCGGTCACAGAATGTCGGCCGGTTGTTTGTGGAGGGACGGAGGTGGCAGAAAGGAAACTGAGTCGGAGGGGAAATGCTGTGTAGGAAGGCGTGGCTGGCTGGCTGGCTGGCGCAGTGAACAGGAACACTGCAACATTTTGTTGTCGGCTTCACTGGTAGTTCTATCAATTAGACTGGGAGACAATTTTATCAGAAGCAGATCAGAGGACAAGGTATAAATGGCCAAAACAGATCCAACGGTAGTTGTGTTAAATTATTTAAAAGGATATGTGGACAAGGAGGGCATCGAAATTGTTACCAACCTATTCATAGCGGCAATAATATCCATATTATCTAATGGTGGTCATTATGACTGATTCTTTAGAATCTGTTGCCTTTACAGCAAAAATAACTTATTATACACACCTGAGAAGGGAAGCAGGCACAGAAAAATATAGACTTTGGGCTGCATTCCGGTACACACACAGTAAGCTCTGTTGAATTCAAAGAAACATCCTGTTGAATAACAAATACATAGGACCGCACTGACGAGGGTCGATGTTTGTCTTACACTGGAAGAACAAATACAGTGGTGCCTCGCAAGACGAAAAGAATCCGTTCTGTGATTCTCTTCGTCTAGCGGTTTTTTCGTCTTGCGAAGCAAGCCCATTGACAGATTAGCGGATTAGCGCTATTAGTGGCTTTTAGCGGCTTATCTGCTGATCGGATCAGCTGATGAGCGGCTTAGCGGCTTAGAAAAAGGAAGGGGGGGAGGGGAAAAAACCAGCAGGAACTCGCAAGACATTGTCGTCTTGCAAAGCAAGCCCATAGGAAATTCGTTTTGCGAAGCACCTCCAAAATGGAAAACTCTTTCGTCTAGCGAGTTTTCCGTCTTGCGAAGCATTCGTCTTGAAGAGTTTTCCGTTTTGGAGGTGCTTCGCAAAACGAATCTCCTATGGGCTTGCTTCGCAAGACGAAAATCCTGCGGATTTTTTTCCCTCCCCCCCTTTTTCTAAGCCGCTAAGCCGCTTATCAGCTGATCCGATAAGCCGCTAAAAGCCGCTAATAGCGCTAATCCGCTAATCCGTCAATGGGCTTGCTTCGCAAGACGAAAAAACCGCTAGACGAAGAGAATCACAGAACGGATTCTTTTCGTCTTGCGAGGCACCACTGTAAAGAGCATGAAATCCACTCCCAACTCTGACCCGAAGCAAAACATTCCGGCTTTTTCCCAAACTCCTGCGGATCTTTACCCCTGCCTCCTCCTGGAAATGAGGGAATCTCCACACTTCCCTTTGTCGCGTGATTTCTAAGCACACGCCTAAAATGTTTTTTTGTCCCCCTGAGTTTTGTTGAATTGGAAAGCTTTAAAGTCGAGGTGCATCATCTAATGTTTATTGGATGGATTTTCCCCTTAAATTGATTTTTGAATTCTGATTTTATTGTCATTCACGTTTTATACTGTATTTTATGCTGTTTTTTGTTGCATCAATTAAGTGTTTTAAATTTGTTGTTAGCCACCCTGAGCCCGGTTTTCTGAACCGGGAAGGGCGGGGTATAAATAAAAAATATTATTTTTATTTATTATAATTTGTATTCAGTGGCAAAGAGCGGTTTTTCGCGGGGAACAAAAAGAGCGTTCAAACACAGAGCTTTAAAGTGCAGACGTGCCTGGGAATCTCTGAGTGTGGATAATCGCCAACGTCGATTCAGAGGTAAACAGTGTGTTTTCCCGAAACGGAGTGTTTTCCGGGGAAAGCGGCAGAACGAAACAAAAACCTCTCTGGCGCGGGAAAAGCGGAAGGGCGGGTGACCTTTGAGCCACCTCGGGACCCTTGGCAGCTGCTTCTAATGCGGGCAACGGATGCTTGCAACTTCCAGATTAGGAGGGGAGCCCACTTCCCACGGTGCAAAAAAGTCCCTCCCTTCTTTTTAAAGGAGCGTGTTTGCTTTTATGAAGTCCACTTCCTGGGACCCAAAAAAAGGGGTGGGGAAGACGCTAAGACTCCTCCCACTTGAAAGCCAAGCAGCCAACCAGAAGCGGGGACGCCGCTCGCGACGTCACAGAAAGAGTCACAACAAGTCCTCCCGGGCCGCTTTGCTACTTTCACTAAAAGGAGGGGGAAAGAAAGTTTATCGGGGTTCTAGAACGTTGGAAAGCCTTTGAAGTTCAAAGGGGCGCCGCCGCCGCTGGAAAGGAAGCGGCTGCGAGGCTGCGGGCGCCCGGCTTCCTCTCTGCCCCCATGGACGAAGCAGAGGAGCAGCCGCAGCCGGACAGCCTGGACGGCTGGGTGGCCATCAAGGAGGACGCCTTCGGGCAGCCCGAGCCGCCGCAGAAGCTGCGCTTCCTGGTGGCCTGGAACGGCATCGAGAGCAAGTTCGCGGTGACCTGCCACAACCGGACCTTGCAGGAGCAGGCGGCCGAGGCCGGAGGCGGCGGCGTTGGCGGCCCGCAGCAGATGAGCTGGGCCGGCCTCTTCTCCCCGCAGGCCCTGCAGGGCCCTCGTCCACCGCCAGCTGTCGGCCTTGGCCCCGCAGCTGGAGCCGTGCCTGCCCGCGCTGCCCGCGGCGCTGTCCGGCCAGAGCGGCCTGTGGGCGCTGCTCTTCCCCGGCTGCCCGGTGCTGGCCGAGGCCGAGCTGGAGGCGCTGTGCCGCCGCCTGGAGAGGTACCTGGGCTGGGCTTTGGAGGCGTGCGGCCGCAAGGCGCTGCTCGACTCGCTCTTCGCCCACGACCAGGACGAGGAGGACGAGTACTTCGAGAACTTGCAGGAGTTCCGCAGGAAAGCGCTCAAGGGGCGGCTCAGCGGCGCCAAGGAGGCCTTGCGGAGGGTACGGGGCGCCGTCGGGGGGCGTGAGGGGGCGTCGGGGGGGGAGAGGAAGGGTGCCTAGAGGGCGCTGGCAGGGACGGGGAAGGAGTGGGCTCAGATTCCCTAAACAGAGGCAGTGCGGCGCAGTGGTTAGCGCGTCGGACGAGGACCTGGGGTAATCCAGGTTCGAATACAGTGGTACCTCGGGTTACAGACGCTTCAGGTTACAGACTCTGCTAACCCAGAAATAGTACCTCGGGTTAAGAATTTGGCTACAGGATGAGAACAGAAGTTGTGTGGCAGCAGGAGGCCCCGTTAGCTAAAGTGGTAATGACCCCCCTACCCATTACGTCCAGTCATGGCCGACTCTGGGGTTGCACGCTCATCTCGCTTTATTGGCCGAGGGAGCCGGCATACAGCTTCCGGGTCATGTGGCCAGCATGACTAAGCCGCTTCTGGCGAACCAGAGCAGCGCACGGAAACGCCGTTTACCTTCCCCCCGGAGCGGTACCTATTTATCTACTTGCACTTTGAGGTGCTTTCGAACTGCTAGGTTGGCAGGAGCAGAGACCGAACAACAGGGATTCGAACCGCCGACCTTCTGATCGGCAAGCCCTAAGCTCAGTGGTTTAACCCACAGCGCCACCCATGTCCCTTGCAGCTAAAGTGGTACCTCAGGTTAAGAACAGTTTCAGGTTAAGAAAGGACCTCTGGAGCGAATTAAGTACTTAACCCGAGGTACCACTGTATTAAAATACCATAATACATCAAACATTAAAAGTTTCCCTAAACAGAGCTGCCTTCAGATGTCTCCTGAAAGTCTGGTAGTTGTTGTTCTCTTTGACATCTGGTGGGAGGGCTTTCCACAGGGCAGGCGCCACTACCGAGAAGCCCCTCTCCCTGGTTCCCTGTAACTTGGCTTCTCGCAGGGAGGGAACCACCAGAAGGCCCTCGGAGCTAGACCTCAGTGTCCGGGTAGAACGATGGAGGTGGAGACGCTCCTTCAGGTATACTGGGCCGAGGCCGTTTAGGGCTTTAAAGGTCAGCACCAACACTTTGAATTGTGCTCGGAAACATACAGGCAGCCAGTGTAGGTCTTTCAAGATGGTGTTATATGATCTCGGCGGCCACCCCCAGTCACCAGTCTAGCAAATTAAGTTCTTAACCCGAGGTACCACTGTACCCCACTTGGCATGAAGCTCGTTCGGAGGGGGAACCTTTCTCCAAGTCACCTGTCTCGGGGCCTCCCCTACCTCGCCGGGCTGTTGTGGCAGGGGAGATCAAATCATCTGTATTGATGATTGAGTTTCTTGCAGAAAAAGGTGTGGATATAAATGCAAGAAATAAGCAAGTAATCCAGGCTTTTGCAAGTTTCAAGTTCCCCACATGTTGTTGGACTACTGCTCCCATTAGCCCCACACAGCATGGCCCAGTGGCTGGGAACTGTAGTTGCAACAACGCCTGGGAACGTTAGTTCGGGCAAGGCTGCTCTGATATGTGTGTGTCTTCATTTCTTACATTTGTAGACCACTTACTGGCTGAACAAAGTCAGTCCATTGTTCAAAAAATAAGACTTTAGAGTCACCTTGCCCCCAAATGGCAACTAGACATTCCATACATTGGCGACTGCAACCTTGGTTTAAGGAGCCGTTTGGCGCGGAGCTTTGATATCTGAGTTTCTAACACTGATCATTGCCTGGAACCCTGGAGAGTCGCTGCCAGTCAGTGTAGACATTATTGAGGTTAATGGGCCGATTTAGCATAAGAAAGAGTGCCCTTCATTTTTGAGCTCTATGCAAAGGACACACAGTGGTGAGCTGGAGCCATTTAATTCCACCCCAGTTTTCCAAGCCCCATGGGAACCTGAGGCCAAGGAGCCGCAGATTTTGTGAAGGTTGACGCTCAGCCAAATCAAGCCTTCCTTGTCCTGTCATGTAAGGTGCTGCGTGCAACTCTCCAAAATCCAAACACCCCCCTGGCCCACCAGCTGTGTGTTGGATGGAGATGCTGTTTGGATGACAAATCAGCTGTCAAAATCCTCACAAGTCTTCTGCATATTTAGGCTTAAGTGTAGGGGAGAGGCCTGTGTTTATAGGAGCAGGCAGTGTTGCACCGGATAGGGTATCTGATTGCAGTCATTAAACGAACTGGAAATTCCCCTTGACCTGCAAAAAACGCCTTCTCAGAAATCTGAGCGACTTGGTCTTTTATAACAGCTGCCCCGGGTTTCCAGATCACTATAAAGCAGAGGATCCCTGGTTTTAAAGCGTATTTATCTTTTTTTATCCCACCCATCCTCTAAGCATAGGGGGGTGATGTACCCAGTATTTTCTATGCTCTGCCTCCCCAGTTGGGAGGCAGCGATTCTTCTGAATGCCAGCTGCTGAAATCCCCCAGGAGGAAAGAGTGCTCTTGTGTTCAGGCGTTGTTTGAGGCTTTCCCACACGCATTTGGATGGCCACTGGGAGAACAGGATGTGGCCCTAGATGGGCCATTGGCCAGATCCAGGAGGCTGTGCTGATCTCCTTGCCCCTCTCTCCTCTTTGAAAAATATATACAGTCCATAGCTGTCAACTTTTCCCTTTTTTAAAGGGAAATTCCCTTATTCCGAATAGGATTCCTCACGAGAAAAGGGAAAAGTTGACAGCTATGATACAGTCATACCTTGGAAGTCGAATGTAATCCGTTCCGGAAGTCCGTTCGACTTTCAAAACATTCGGAAACCAAAGCACGGCTTCTGACTGGCTGCAAGAAACTCCTGCAGCCAATCGGAAGCTCCGTTGGACGTTCGGGTTCCAAATAACATTTGCAAACCGGAACACTCACTCCCGGGTTTGCGGCGTTCAGGAGCCAAAACGTCCGAGTACCAAGGCGTTCAGGATCCAAGATACGACTGTACTGTTCCCCTAGGAGGCTTTCGAAGTATTTTCTGGTTGTTGTTTTTTTAAAGGAAAACGAACTACATTAAAACAGTTTATCCTCCCAACAACCTTGCGAGGTAGCTTAGTGAGTGAAGCTGGGGATCACTGCAGAAGATCTTGATTCTAAACAATGGCATTAACAAGGCCAAAACAAAATAAATAAAATAAAATAATTCCTTCCAGTAGCACCTTAGAGACCAACTAAGTTAGTTTATTGGTATGAGCTTTCGTGTGCATGCATCCTTCTGTAAGGCCTACATCAGCCACCCTCTCAACCTGACTAGGCCTCATTTCCACCATGGTCTCTGAGACTTCCGAGTTGCAAGGGGAGGGCTGTATACTGCAGGCCCTTTGGCCCTCCGGAAGTTACTGAACAACGACTCCCATCATCCCTGGCCATTGGCCTTGCTTGCTGGGGATGCTGGGAGTTGTAGTTCAGCAGCCAAAGGCTCCCCTCACCTGCCATGTTGCCTCAGGATCTTCCTGCCTGTGGAAAGCTAGCATGTCAGGAACACCCTTGTAAGCTCACCTTCTCCCAGAGGTGCCAGTTTGCTATGTGCGGAGATAGTAATTTTAAAAATTAACTTGGAGGAACATTTGGACATACCCCCGGCTTCGCTGTACAGTGGTACCTCGGGTTAAGTACTTAATTCGTTCCGGAGGTCTGTACTTAACCTGAAACTGTTCTTAACCTGAAGCACCACTTTAGCTAATGGGGCCTCCTGCTGCTCCCGCACTGGTGGAGCACAATTTCTCTTCTCATCCTGAAGCAAAGTTCTTAACCTGAAGCACTATTTCTGGGTTAGTGGAGTCTGTAACCTGAAGCGTATGTAACCCGAGGTACCACTGTACAATGGCACCGTCCTCTAGGAACATGGGACTCTGTGATTTGCGTGTTTGGCTGGCGCAGCTCTTGGGAGAGAGTGTGCGATTTGTCGGCAGCAATTCACAATTACTCAAAACAGAGAAGTGTCGTCAGATGCTAAGGGGGAAAGGCAAATTCTCCGGCTCTTGACTTGCCTCTGTGGGTGTGGGAAATGGCTCACATTGGTCTCAGCTGAGATGAGCTCTTAGATTCTGGAACACTTTTGGTGTGTTTTCCATGAGGTTCAATCTACCACCCTGCGGTGCAGCCTTTATTCCCGTGAGTGGCTCCCTGGTTGTAAGAAAATTAAACTTATTTCATTGATGACATAGTCAGCATTATATATCTGTTAGGACCACCAAATGTAATGATTTAACTGCTGCTGTGTTCCATTCTACTGTGATATAAAGCAATTAGCACCCTGAGGTGTAGCTCATAGAATTGTAGAGGTGGAAGGGACTCCTGCGGCGTTATCTAGTCCAGCCCCCCACAATGCAGAGATCTCCCCCATCCAATTTGAAACCATACTGGGTGCTGCTTAGCTTTGCTAAGTTTTATTGCTGCGCCACTACCAATAGGAACTCTTCCCCCCTACTTAACTTGAATTGCTTAAGCATTTTCCATTGCTCTGCAACCTTGACTTTCCTCCTATACAGTCGTACCTTGGAAGTCGAATGGAATCCGTCCCGGAAGTCCGTTTGACTTCCAAAACGTTCGGAAACCAAAGCGCGGCTTCCGATTGGCTGCAGGAAGGTCCTGCAGCTTATCGGAAGCCGCGGAAGCCCCGTCGGACGTTCGGCTTCCAAAAATAGTTCGAAAACCGGAATGCTCACTTCCGGGTTTTGATCGTTCGGGAGCCAAGGCGTTTGAGATCCAAAGTACAACTGTATTGGTACAGTGGACGCTCAGGTTGCGAACGTGATCCATGGGGGAGGCACGCTTGCAACCCGCTGCGTCTGCGCATGCGCGGGTTGCGATTCGGCGCTCATGCGCAAAGTGCAATTTAGTGCTTCTGCGCATGCGCAATCGCTGAAACCCAGACATAACCCGTTCTGGTACTTCCGGGTTGCAGTGCATCCGTAACCCAAAGACAAGCAGCCTGAAGCGTCTGTAAGCCGATGTATGGCTGTAGTTGCAAATCATACGGATAAAGGTAAAGGGACCCCTGACCATTAGGTCCAGTCGTGGCCGACTCTGGGGTTGCGGCGCTCATCTCGCTTTATTGGCCGAGGGAGCCGGCGTACAGCTTCCGGGTCATGTGGCCAGCATGACTAAGCTGCTTCTGGCGAACCAGAGCAGCGCACGGAAACGCCGGAGCGGTACCTATTTATCTACTTGCCCTTTGACGTGCTTTCAAACTGCTAGGTTGGCAGGAGTAGCAGCTCACCCCGTTGCAGGGATTCGAACCGCCGACCTTCCGATCAGCAAGTCTAACCCACAGCGCCACCCGCATCCCTAATCATATGGATACAAACTGTCAATTAAAAACTTGCTATATCAAGACCAAGGTTTGCCCAGTCCAGCGTTTGTTTTCTTAGATTGATTGGGGAGGGGTCTTAAAAGAAGGAGGACTCCCCTGAAAACTCCCTAGGATGGACTGAGCATGCTTAGGGGGGTGCAGAACCCTCACTGGCTGTTGTGGGGTGCAGGGGAGAAAGTTAGAAGAGGAAATGGAGTGACTGGAATTCGAACCTTTGTTGTGTCCAATCCTAGTTGCAGAACCAGTGTGGGGAATACTTGGCCCTCCAGTTGTTGCTGAACTACAACTTCCTTATTCTCCGGCCATTGCCGTGATTGCTAAGGCAAGAGAGAGTTGTAGTTCAGCAACATTCCCCACTCCTGTTTAGAGCCATTTAAGCTAGCGGCTGTGACTATGTCTTGTGGCGGACAGTTCCGCAGGTTCTGGAGGTGCCCTGATAGGTGCAGTATTATTACTATTTATTAAATTTGTATACGGCCTTATACCTGCTGCTCTCAGAGCTGTTCACAGGATAAAATCACAATACATAAAGACAACAGGTGTGTTTGTCTTGCGAGGTTTGTGCGGCGCCTCCGTAGGACCCACATCTACGTAAATTTGCGGCGCTCTTAAACGGCTGCTGTCCACCCACCACCGCCATGGATGTCTCAATTGTTTGCAAAGAGTACGATTCCATTGCTAATTTTGGAGTCTTCTTGCCCCCGTAGGTTCTCTACCAGCACAAAGATGCTGACAAGCTGGTTGCTTTGATGGAGCTCTACAAGGAGGAAGATGATGCTTATTGGGAGCTGGTTACCGTGGCGACAGAATTCTATCAATATTTGCTGCAGCCGTTTAGGGATATGCGTGAGCTGGCAACTTTATACAGACTGGAGATCCTGGTAGGTTTCTCTTCCCGGTGTTTCAAAGTCTCTATAAAATAAGATCCTGTGTGATGAATGCTTTCTCCCCGTGGAGTCAGAATGATGGGATCTGTTGGCACCAAACTGCTGTTTCATTTTGTAGGTGTCGTTGGCACAACCGTAGTACATTGCAATGGATTTATTTTGAAACATCCAGGCATAGTTTTGCTTTATTTGTTGTTCCGCAGGGCTCTTCCCTAATGTTACTGCATTATTGCAGTAGGCGCTCTTGTGCTGCAGTGCAACCAAAGCAGGACGAAAACCAGGCAAACGTAGAATAATAGAGGTGGAAGGGACCCTGAGGATCATCTAGTCCAGCCCCCTGCAAGGCAGGAATATGCAGCTGTCAATAATAATAATAATAATAATAATTTTTATTTATACCGCCCTCCCCAGCCAAGACCGGGCTCAGGGCAGTTAACACCAGGTATAAAAACAATTGATTAAAATACAACTTAAAAACAAGATTAAAATACAACATTAAAATACAACATACAAAAAATAAAACATAAAAAATGCAGCCTCATTTCAGTAGAAACTCAAGTCAAAAACTTTTTGGGGATGAAAACCAAAGGCCAACTATCCAGACTGGTCCTGTGTGGGCCAGAAAAAAGCCAGGGAAGTCCCCAAATAGGAGTTCCATCACAGAAGGAAAAAGGGGGAGGGGATCAAGTTGATTCCAAGCCAAAGGCCAGGCAGAACAACTCTGTCTTACAGGCCTTGCAGAAAGAAATCAGATCCCGCAGGGCCCTGGTCTCATGAGACAGAGTGTTTCACCAGGCTGGAGCCAGTGTTGAAAAGTCCCTGGCTCTGGTTGAGGTTAATCTGACTTCCTTAGGGCCCGGAACCTCTAGGGTGTTGCTGTTATGGGGTGTTGCTATTATGGGGATCAAACCTGCAACCTGGGCGTTATCAGCATCTAAACCAATGTTTCCCAACCATGGGCCCCCTTCCAAGGGGGGAAAGGGGGCAGCTGCCTCCCCTCAATAAGTAAATATCAATACAAATTAATACAGATCTGATGTTCTGCTCCCTCTAACAAAAGCTGTCCTACCAGTAGAAAGGTAGCTATTTAAATTTTTTATTTGTAAATAGAACAAAATTTTTATAATTTATACTCTTACCTAGATTTCAAAGAGAAATTATAGATTATAATACCAAAATATTGAAGAAAACATATAATTCATTGCTAGAATGGGAAACTAAAGATGAAGAGGTCAAATGTGTAATGATCAAATGGGCACAGGACTTAGAACTATACAAATGGAAGACTGGGAAAAACTATGGAAAGTGGATTTAAAATTTACTGATTGTATAATTCTGAAAGAAAATTATATGAAAATGATGTATCGATGGTGCATGACTCCTGTTAAACTTGCAAAAATGTATAGGATAAGTTCCAATAAGTGCTGGAAATGTAAAGAGAAAGAAGGTACGTTTTATCATATGTAGTGGAATTGTAAAGTAATCAAAAACTATTTGGAAACGATATATAATGAACTGAAGAAGATGTTTAAAAAAACTTATATTAAAAAACTAGAAGCTTTTTTGTTAGGCATTATAGGACAGGAGGGACTTGGGTGGTGCTGTGGGTTAAACCACAGAGCCTAGGACTTGCCGATCAGAAGGTCGGCGGTTCGAATCCTCGCGACAGGGTGAGCTCCCTTTGCTCGGTCCCAGCTCTTGCCAACCTAGCAGTTCGAAAGCATGAAGTGCAAGTAGATAAACAGGTACCACTCCAGTGGCAAGGTAAACGGCGTTTACGTGAGCTGCTCTGGTTCGCCAGAAGCGGCTTAGTAATGCTGGCCACGTGACCCGGAAGCTGTATGCCGGCTCCCTCGGCCAATAAAGTGAGATGAGTGCCACAACCACAGAGTTTGTCACGACTGGACCTAATGGTCAGGGGTCCCTTTACGTTACCTTTATAGGACAGGAATTGCCAAAAGAGTGGAAGAAGTTATTCATGTATGCTACAACGGCAGCTAGGATTCTACTAGCTCAGAAATGGAACTCTGATATAGACAGAACACCTTTTGCCCGTTTTGACTCTAAAAATATACTCTTTTTTTTTTTGCAGAAATCCTTGCAAGCTGACAGGCTGGGTCCTAAAAGGATTGAGGCCCTGAAGAAGGAGGCGGAGGAGTGGACAGATCAGGCTGAAGAAGCTGTCTGCTCCATCCAAGACATCACGGTTGGTTACTTCAAGGAGACAGTGATGGCACTGGCAGGTGAGCAGAGAGGCAGGCAGAAGCAACCTCTCCCTTTCTTTTAAAATTATTTTCCATTTTTGCGTTTTACAATGTTTCAAGTCTAAACCAGTAGCATCTAAGTCTAAACCAGTAGCATCTCTAAAATCCTGCCCCCCCCCCCCCGGTCACACATAAGTCTTATTACAGTGGTGCCTCGCAAGACGAAAAGAATCCGTTCTGTGATTCTCTTCATCTAGCGGTTTTTTCATCTTGCGAAGCAAGCCCATTGACGGATTAGAGGATTAGCGGCTTTTAGCGGCTTATCGGATCAGCTGATAAGCGGCTTAGCGGCTTAGAAAAAGGGGGGGAGGGGAAAAAACCCGCAGGAACTTGCAAGACATTTTCATCTTGCAAAGCAAGCCCATAGAAGATTCGTTTTGCGAAGCACCTCCAAAACGGAAAACTCTTTCATCTAGTGAGTTTTCCGTCTTGCGAGGCATTCGTCTTGCAGGGCACCACTGTATTCAAAAAGTGAACTCCTATACACATGGCAGACGCCTAAAAGGCTATTCACTGTTAATAACTTCTCCTCCTCGAACTGCCCCCCTTAGAAATCAAATTGCCCCCCTGTGGGGACCACGGGTCTAAGCCAAATTCCACCTGCATTTTTTGCGACTTCCCTTCCTCTGCGGTTTCTTATTTTACTCCGTATTCTTACTGAATGCCCAATTCAAACCTATTTACAAATCTAACTTTTATACTTCCTTTTAAGTTATTTCTTACCGCTCGTGTTTATGTCAACCCTGCTAATGTTTTTAATTGTTTACAATTCGTCTTCACATATTCAACAAATGTTCCCTCGTATTTACGGGACCGCCTCTTCTGGAATGCCCCGCAGAGGATCTTAAGGTCATAGTTTAGAGGTCCCAGGCCCTAAGGAAGTCATAATATCCTCCGCCAGGGCCTTCTCAGTGATGGGTCCAACCTGGTGGAATGCTCTGTCCCATGAGACCAGGGCCCTGCAGGATTTAACTTCCTTCCACAGGGCCTGTAAGACAGAGCTATTCTGCCTGGCTTTCAATTTGAACTTAGCCTGATCTTTTATTCCCCTTCCTTCCCTCCCCCTCCCCTTTTTATGAAGATTACCCGCGCTGGGATCCCACAGCTAATTCTCCCCTGGTCTCCTCGCTGGCCAAAATAGGACTAACTTAGCTAGCTAGCTCTGGTGATCATCTAATGTTTATTGGATGGATTTTCTCCCTAAATTGATTTTTGAATTCTAAATTTCTTGTTATTCACGGTTTATACTGTATTTTATGCTGTTTTTTGTTGAATCAATTGTTTTAAATTTGTTGTTAGTTGCCCTGAGCCCGGTTTTCTGAACCGGGAAGGGCGGGGTATAAATAAAAATTTATTATTATTATTCTGTTTAAAAAACCCTCTCTCATCACCCTCTCTCATCTTGATATTCTTTCGGTAACTTTCGCCCCATCTCTGCGTAGTCCATCAATTTTAGTTGCCGCTCCTCTTTTGTTGGAACTGCTGCTTCTTTCCATCTTTGGGCGTATATCATTTGGGCAGCCATGGTAGTGTACGTAAATAGTTTTCCCCCTGATCTTTGGGTACCTCTTATCCCATTCTACCTAAAAGAAAAGCTTCTGGCCTTTTAACAAAGGTTATTTTTGACATTTTTTCCCAACTCATTATAAATCATTTCCCAGAAAGCTTTTACTATCTTGCACAACCACCACATATGATAAAAGATACTTTCTTTCTCAGGCATGAGTGAGGCACAATCTTCCAACGAGTTCCCCCAGGCAGGCCATCTTGAGTTTCCCAGTAGATTGAGGCCCATCTTAATTAGAGAGGGAGGGTCTGTGCTGAGTGGGAGATTCCATCAAAATATCTTGGGCCATCCCTGGAGGTGACCTTCAGGGCCTTCTCGGTGGCTGCTCCCAGACTCTGGAACTCCCCTCCCGGACAAACTAGAGTGGCTCCCTCTTGGTTGTCCTTGAAGACTTCCTTGTTCCAACAGACTTTAGGGAATTGACGGCTTTGTGCCATGCTATTTATATTGTACCGTATTTTTTGCTGTATAAGACACACTTTTGCCACTTCAAAAATTAAGGGGAGATGTGTGTGCGTCTTATGGAGCAAATGTAGGCTACTTTGCTTCAGTGATAGCAACGCGCAGCCTCCGAAGCGCAGAGGGAGAGCTCCTCCACGCTCTTTGGCTTCGCGTTGCTTTCACAACTCAGTGGATTGAGTGAGATCCGAACCCAGAATCCTTGGCTGTATGAGGTCATAGATAAAAGTTTCACTTGGCTTTAATATGTTCCTACATCTTTGTGTGGGGGACAGAGAAAAGGCTCGGGGCTGTTCTTAGCCTGCATAAAACATCTAAAGCACACGACACCCTAAGAATCCTGGGAATTGTAGCCTGTTAAGAGTGCAAGGAACTGTAGCTCTCTGTGAGAGGTAAATTGCAGTTCCCAGGATTCTTTGGGGGGAAGCAGCACACTTTAAATGTATGCTGAAAGCACAGACTTTTATTTTGTTTGGTTTTTTGTTTTGTTTTCTTCAGATGATCTTTATTGAATTTTTAGTTACATACTGTACATACACATACATTATATTTCACATTTGTTCTTGCTCTCCCCAGCTGACTTCCCTCCTTCCTTCTTCTGGCTTTTTTGTGCCCTCTTTGACTTTTCGCATTGTCTTTGTCCATTTTCCACAAGATTGTTCTTCTTCATTTTTTCCATTAAATGTCCGTAAACAAATAAATTTTTCTATATATACAAATTCTTGCTGTCTGTCTATATTCATTTACAAATACTGTTCAGTAATAATCCTAATATACATTTTTAATTCATTTTGATGTTATTATCTAGTAAATTTCTTGTATTTTCCCGTTATGAGATATTATTTTAATTCTACTGGTTTTCCTATTTCACATCATCTTCTCTATATATAACATAAATTTCCCCCCTTCTTTTTGATATGTTTCATCCCCCTGATGTCCTGATGTCAATTTTTTGCTGTTAATTTGGCTATTTCTCTGTACCCCATAACCTTGTACTGCCATTCTTCTATTGTAGGCAATTTTTGCTGTTTCCATACCTGAGCCAGCAATAACCTCGCTGCCGTTGTGTATAAGAACAGTTTCTGGTCATTCTTGTCAATGTCTTCTCCCACCATTCCCAATAGGAATGGCTCTGGTTTTTTCAAAAACATATACTTAAAAATCTTCTTTAATTTGTTATATATATATATATATATGCCTTCTTTCACCCCCCACTCCCAATAATTTTTATTTCCTGTTTTATACATCTTTGACAATTTAATTGGCGTGACCCTCCTCTTGACAGCCATGCAGAAGCAAATGGAGCAAGACCGGAAGCGCTTTGGCCAAGCTGCTTGGGCCACGGCTTCTCCCAGGTTAGAAAACTTGAAGTACCTGTTGGCGAAGGAGACTCTGCAGCACATGAGGGCCAAAGAGCTGTGCCTGAACCACAAGAGAGCGGACATCCGGAAGCAGGTAAAGGCATTGCCCCCCCCCCCATTCTCCTCTCGTCTCACTAGAGGAGCCTCCCAGATGCGGGAGTCATGAGATGGAGAGTGAACATTGCAGCTAGGAGACAGCCTTAAAGGAAAAGGGAAAGGGACCCCTGACTATTAGGTCCAGTCGTGGCCAACTCTGGGGTTGCGGCACTCACCTCACTTTATTGGCTTTGCTTGACCACTGGTCCTGTTAGCTAGGGATGATGGGAGTTGTAGTCCCAAAACATCAGGAGAGCCGAGTTTGCCTATGCCTGACCTGTCAAGTGGCCTCAGCTGAGAAGCGAACAGACAGCTTAAAGGAAGCAGAGGGCAAAAAGGATGGTTTCGTTACAGGTTTGCATTGTTTCATCATGTACGGCAGCAGATTGGGTCACCTGTTCCAGCCACCATTGACAAGCAGAGATTTGTGGAGGGAAAGAGAGTGAATATGTACAGGTTATTCGTATATTTCATTGTTTACAGGTGCCCTGGAAATGTGTGTTTTATTTTTACTTACGTGTTCTACAACACACACACATATACAGTGATACCTTGGGTTACAGACGCTTCAGGTTCCAGACCCTTCAGGTTACAGACTCTGCTAACCCAGGAATATTACCTCAGGTTAAGAACTTTGCTTCAGGATGAGAACAGAAATCGTGTGGTGGCAGCAGGAGGCCCCATTAGCTAAAGTGGTACCTCAGGTTAAGAACGGACCTCCGGAACGAATAAAGTTCTGAACCCGAGGTACCACTCTGTGTGTGTGTGTGTGTGTGTGTGTGCGTGCGCGCGCGCGCGCGCACACACACACACACACACACACACAGAAAATGCCCCTCTAATGGGAGGGAAGCACGATGAGGGGAAACGGCCGAGTGATGTCGTTTTGCTTCTAATAGTTTGTGGGCTTAATGATGCTTCCTGCAGATGGAGACCCTCCAGGAGCAAGAAAATGACATGGCTCGAGTCGAGGAGCTGGAAATAGAATATTATGAAACACAGCTGGAGCTGTATGAGGTGCAGTTCGAGATCCTGAAGAATGAAGAAATGCTGCTTATTACACAGTTGGAGTCTTTAAGGAGGCGGATGAAAGGTAAGCAAGCAAAAGGAGCCACACCTGCCAGGGACTGGGCGGCTGTTCCTCTGCTCTCCTGCAGTAGCCGGGGCGGCAGTTTGGAGCCTCCAGTCAGAGAGCAGCAACAGGGGAAAGGATATTGTGTTTTGTGTCCTGCTTGGAGGCTTCCCAGAAGGATCTGGTTGGGTAGTGTGGGGAGCAGAATGATGGACCGTTGGCTGACACCTCTGACACTCATCAGTTTTCCCACTCTACACACCGGCCTCCCAAGTTGTCCGCCTCCATAATAATAGTAGATAGGTAGCCGTGTTGGTCTGCCATAGTCAAAATAAAAAAAATTCCTTCCAGTAGCACCTTAAAGACCAACTAAGTTAGTTCTTGGTATGAGCTTTCGTGTGCATGCACACTTCTTCAGATACACTGAAACAGAAGTTGCCAGATCCTTCTATATAGTGAGAAGGTGGGGAGGGGTGTTACTCAGAAGGGTCTCCATAGGAACGCATTGATTGATTTTCAATGCATTCCTATGGGAAACCGTGCTTCGCAAGACGAAAAACTCGCAAGAAGAAAAAACTTGCGGAACGAATTAATTTCGTCTTGCGAGGCACCACTGTATATGCCTTCTTTCACCCCCCACTTCCAAGAATTTTTATTTCCTGTTTTATACATCTTTGACAATTTAATTGCCAAAGGAGGGAGTCAGGCTGTGCCCTGACCAAAGGCCTGGTGGAACAGCTCTGTCTTGCAGGCCCTGCGGAATAAAGCATTGTTTTTACATTGCCACTCCAGGGGCAAGGCCAGAACAGTTAGTCACAGAGAGACACACACAGCAGGCAGCCTCCTTTCTGAGAAGTGGTCATTAGTCCATGGTGCTGGATTGAACGAGTTTACCTATGCGCCTTAAGGAGGCTGGAAGAGGGAAAGTATATAGAGCAGGGCATCATGCAGAGATGCAGCAGATAGCCAACTTTTGGGAATTTGGGGGAACTTGAAAAATATTATTTTCTTGAGCTTATTTAATATACGTGTGTGTACAGTCATACCTTGGAAGTCGAACAGCCTAGTTCTTGAACGTTTTGGCTTCCGAATGATCGAAATCCGGAAGTGTTCTGGTTTTTGAATGTTCTTTTGGAAGCCAAACATCCGACGTGGCTTCCACAGCTTCTGATTGGCTGCAGGAGCTTCCTGCAGCCAATCGGAAGCCACACTTTGGTTTCCAAACGCTTTGGAAGTCAAACGGACATCCGGAATGGATTCCGTTCGACTTCCGAGGTACGACTGTATAGGTATAGATAGATAGGTAGATTTGCATATTTCACATAAGTAAACATTTTCTCCTTCCTTTAGAGATCCAGGATGAAGTAGTTTATTATGACACATGTGAAAACCCTGATGAGTTAGAAGCCACTGAACAAGTCCTGGAAGAAACCCGTGTGCCTTCCTCTGAAATAGCTCAACTGAGGCAGAAGACCCAGCAGTTGGAGACGAAGCGTGGGATTATCTGCTCAAGGAGAGCTTACCTCAGAAACAAAAAGGCAAGTGGCCCAGAAAAGTTCGGGTGCCCTGTTATTATTATTTATTAAATTTGCTTATCACCTTATACCCACAGGTCTCACGGCTGTTCATAGGATAAAATCACAGTATAAAAACACAACATACATAAAATAAAAAGAAAAATAACCCAATAAGACCCCCCCCCCCCCCAAAAAAACCCCACACACATTTTAAAGAGGCATTGAATGTCAAGTCAACCAAAGGCCTGGTTGAAAAGGAACGTTTTTGCCTAGCGCCTAAAGGTGTCTAATGAAGGCACCAGGTGAACTTCTCTGGGGAGAGCATTCCACAGACGGGGGGCCACTGCAGAGAAGGCCCCGTTCTCGTGTTGCCACCCTTTGCACCTCTCAAGGAGGAGGCACATGAAGAAGGGCCTCAGAAGATGATCACAGGGTACAGGTGGGTTCATATGGGAAGAGGCGGTCCTTGAGGTATTGTGGTCCTGAGCTGTTTAAGGCTTTACTGGTCAAAACCAGCCCTTTGAATTGGGCCTGGAAACTAATTGGTAGCCAGTGCAGTCGGACCAGGATCGGTGTAATATGCTCAAACCGTCTTGTCCCGGTGAGCAACCTGGCCGCTGAATTCTGCACTGTTGACATTGGGGGAGAGACACTTGTTCCAATAAACATGATACACACACACACACACGTTGCGTTTTAAAATAAAATGGGGACCTCAGCCGGCACTTACAGCTGACCGGCATTCTTCTGCTTGGTTTTTCCATTAGGATCAATGTGAAGAGAGCCGCCACGCCCGGCTGCAGCAGGCTCAAGAGAGCTCACGGCATTTCCAGCAACATCACAGCATCCAGATTGTGAGTAGCAAGGAACTGGGGGAGAAATCTTTAAGGCAGGGGTGGGGAGTCTGTGGCCCCGCAAGCAAATGTGATTGGGTTCCAAGCCTCAGCCAGCATGGCCAGTGGTGAGGTGTGAAGTCGAGCAACATCTGGAGGGCCAGAGGCGCCTTGCTCCTCCTTTATGGAATTACAGTCGTAACCTGGATCCCGAACACCCTGGGAGTCGATCGTTTTGGCTCCTGAACGCTGCAAACCCGGAAGTGAGTCTTCTGGTTTGCGAATGTTCTTCAGAACCCAACCATCCAATGGGGGTTCTGTGGCTCCTGATTGGCTGGAGGAACTTCCTTCAGCCAATCAGAAGCCGCGCTTTTGTTTCTGAACTTTTTGCAAGTGGAACGGACTTCCGGAACAGATTCTGTTTGACTTCAAAGGTACTCTGGCTGAGCTGTAGTTAGTGCTTCCATCATGCAGCAATTCACAGGAAGGCAGGGAAAGAAGTAACACTGTGTGTGCTGGGAACTCTTGCGTTTCTAGGCCCTGTGGTTGGGAAGCTACACTTGGAAGCAGAAGGGGCGGTGCTTGCTGGTAACTCGGAAACCAGGGACATACTATTGGGGGTTGGACTAGATGACCCTTGGTGTCCCTTCCAACTCTATGATTCTGAGTCCAGTGTACATATCCCTCTGCCCTCGCTGCCCTGAGGATTGCGAAACCAGAATAAAGCATGCAAAATAGTTTTTAAATGGTGGTGGTCGGGAAATGAGATGGATGCAAACTTGCTCAACTTGCATAATCTGTTGCGACTCAGAATCCTACTTTTGGGGGTTTTGGCTTTGGCTTTGGATTCCCTGTGCATATAACTTTACTGCACTATCTAGGGACATGGGTGGCACTGTGGTCTAAACCACTGAGCCTCTTGGGCTTGCCGGTCGGAAGGTCGGCGGTTCAAAACCCCACAACAGGGTGAGCTACCATTGATCTGCTTCAGCTACTGCCAACCTAGCAGTTCAAAAGCACACCAGTGCAAGTAGATAAATAGGTACCGCTGGGGTGGGAAGGTAAATGGCTTTTCCGTGTGCTCTGGCTTCCGTCACGGTGTTTCGTTGCACCAGAATTGGTTTAGTCATGCTGGCCACATGACCAAGAAAGCTGTCTGTGGACAAACACGGGCTCCCTCAGACTGAAAGCAAGATGGGCTCTGCTACCCCGTAGTCACCTTTGACTGGACTCAACCGTCCAGGGGTCCTTTATCTTTTTGGGGGGTTTTTTACTGCACCATCTTCTGTATATTACCCCAGTCATTGTAGCAGATCTCTATACAGTGATACCTCTGGTTACATACGTTTCAGGTTACAGACTCCGTTACAGACAGGTTACAGAAATAGTACCTCGGGTTAAGAACTTTGCTTCGGGACGAGAACAGAAATCGTGTTGCGGCGGCAGCGGGAGGCCCCATTAGCTAAAGTGGTGCTTCAGGTTAAGAACAGTTTCAGGTTAAGATCGGACCTCTGGAACAAATTAAATACTTAACCCGAGGTACCACTGTATGCGGGTGTTAACTTTTTTCTGGTGTCCAAATGCAGAAAAGAGACAAAAGGAAAGAGGACGAGAAGAAGAAGAAAGCGTGGATAAAGCAGGAGCGAGAGAAAACCCTGGAGAGGCTGAAGACGTTCAAAGAGGTGAGTCTCAAGTCGAGCTCCCAGCGATCCTTCTGCCACTGGGAAATCTTCCTTCTGGAGAAAAGACAAATCGAAGGTGGTGTGCTTGTTTCCTCATTCCCCTGCAACTGGCCAGCGGCGGCAGGAAACAACAAAGACAACTTCTGTTTGAGAAATTGTTATAATAAATTGGTTTGGCATGGGTTGTTGTTGTTTCTTAAACATAGGCTTAAGTGGTGTAGGACCCCACCCTCTTGCTTTGAAGTGGTTTTGATATTGTATTTTTAAATGGCTCAATAACTCACCTTGGACGCTGCGACGAAGGCTGGGTAAGAAATCACGACCACAGTTATAATCATAATACCCTCCTTTCAAAGTAGCAAAGGAAAGCGCATTGAAGTGCACTGATGAAAATGATATGTTTATTGTATTTATAGCCTGCCTTACCTCCAGGGTGTGGCTCTCCCCCTACCCATTTTAATCTCACAACAACTTCAGTCGGTAGAGCAGGAGACTCTTAATCTCAAGGCCGAGGGTTCGAGCCCCATGTTGGGCTAAAGATTCCTGCATTGCAGAGGGTTGGACTGGATGAGTCTACAAACAACCCTGTGACATAAAGGCTGGCAACTGTCCCAAAGCCAGCCGGTTAAGGATCATGCTTGAGTGGGCATATACCGTATTTTTCGCTCTATAAGACGCACTAAAAAGTAAGGGGAAATGTGTGTGCGTCTTATGGAGCGAATGCAGGCTGCACAGCTATCGCTGAAGCCAGAACAGTGAGAGGGATTGCTGCTTTCGCTGCGCAGCGATCCCTCTTGCTGTTCTGACTTCGCTTTGCTGGAGAGGCACTGCGCAGCTTTCCCTCTCTGCGCAGCGCCCCTTCAGCGAAGCGGGAGGAGAAACGGGGCCCCTTCCGTTTCTCCTCCCGCTTTGCTGGAGAGGTGCTGAGCAGAGAGGGAGAGAATATTTATTTTCTTGTTCTCCTCCTCTGAAACTAGGTGCGTCTTATAGAGCAAAAAATACGGTAACCCCTGGTTTCCCAGGTCCTAGTCCGACACTCCAACCACCCACCAGCTCTCTTTCCACCATCGTTGCTCTTCGGCAGTTGAATTGCACCTTTCTGAAACCTGACAGCTCTGTCGTCGTTCCCCTTGCAGAAATGCCCAGCACAGTTTGTGCTGAAGACTTCCCGGTCACAGCCATTGAACGCCAAGCAGCCCCAGGGCGCCTCCCGTCGGACTCCAGCCGGTACACCTCAGACGCCCTCAGCGAGCAAGACGCCCTCTGCCAAGACCTCCCGGCCAGCACAAGCCAAAGGCTTCAAAGCGCTGCGGCAGAAGCCCTCGAAGGATATCCCTGTCCAGATTTTTGCCCCTCCGCCACCCAGCCCTGAGCAGCAAGGGAAGAGCAACGGGGGGCAGCCACTGTTGCCTCCCCCACCGCCTCCCCCGCCACCACCGCCACTTCCCCCACCATCAAACAACCAGCCTCTTTACTTAAGGACAGGAGCACAGATCGGGGAGAAGCCTCTGCCCCTCTTGTGCAAAGACCCTCCTGGGAGAAGTGGCTCTCCGGAGAAAGCAGACGGGACGTCCAGGCGCACGGCAAACGATTATGCAGGTAGGAGAGGCTGTTGTTTCCTTTTTCTGTGCATTGCTGATGTGTGCTGCATCGCACCGTCATGTAGGCTGACCCTGCAGGGATGCCAAGCTTTGTAGCTTCCCAGAGCGGCCTCTGGCTCACCAATGTTCCTGGCTAATCGCAGGACCTTTGATCCGATCCAGGAAGGCACTTCTTAATATTTCAGACTGGAGACATCCTGGTTGGCTTCCTGCAGGCTTCTGGTTGGCCCTTGTGGGAGGAGGATGCTGAACTGTATATAGGCCATGGGACACAGGTGGCGCTGTGGTTTAAACCACAGAGCCTAAGACTTGCTGATCAGAAGGTCGGCGGTTTGAATCCCCGCGACAGAGTGAGCTCCCATTGCTCGGTCCTTGCTCCTGCCAACCTAGCAGTTCAAAAGCACGTCAAAGTGCAAGTAGATAAATAGGTAAGGGAAGGTAAATGACGTTTCCGTGAGCTGCTCTGGTTTGTCAGAAGCGGCTTAGTCATGCTGGCCACATGACCCGGAAGCTGTACGCCGGCTCCCTCAGTCAATAAAGCGAGATGAGCGCCGCAACCCCAGAGTCGGCCACGACTGGACCTAATGGTCAGGGGTCCCTTTACCTTTACCTAGGCAAACTAAGGCCCGGGGCTGGATCCGGGCCAATCGCCTTCTAAATCCGGCCCGCGGATGGTCTGGGAATCTGCGTGTTTTTACATGAGTTGAATGTGTGCTTTTATTTAAAATGCATCTCTGGGTTATTTGTGGGGCATAGGAATTCGTTCATTGCCCCCGCCCCCAATATAGTCCGGCCCCCCACAAGTTCTGAGGGACAGTGGACCGGCCCCCTGCTGAAAAAGTTTGCTGACCCCTGATATAGGCTTTTGTTCTGACCCAAAGGGGCTCCCCTTGCCTTCTTAATCCAGCAACAGACATTTCCACAATTAGAAACTTCACTGCCACTGTGAAATTCAAAAGTAACTCTCCCCCCCCCCCCCACTCCCTCCTGGCATAGCGCCGGGACCGGCCCTCAAACATGTGAGTTGTAATCAGATGGAAGAAGCAGGCAGTCCGCAGCTAAATTTATAGGTGGCACATATGGCAGCTTAACAAATGAGCTCTAAAACGATGTGCTTTTTAAACATGTCAATAGTTATTGCTAAGTTAACTCCTTCCCCCCACCCCCCTCTGGTTTTTGTTAATGATTTTTCTACCTCTCTTTCTTTGTTGCAGTTGTTTTTAATTAAACGTGAAAAGCTTAGATCTTAAGGGTAGCTTTGTGGTGTGTAGCAGGGCGCATGGGAACAAAAGTCTGCAGAAAAGGAACTTTGTGGGTGGGCGAGGGGCAGTGGCGTAGCGTGGGTTGTCAGCACCCGGGGCAAGGCAAGTAATTTGCGCCCCCTAACCCGTGGATTTGCGCCCCCTAACCCGTGGATTTGCACCCCCTAACCCTAATCCCCAGATGTTGCGCCCGGTGCGGCCAGCACCCCCTGCACCCCCCACGCTACGCCACTGGCGAGGGGGGGCTTCTCCTTTTGGAGATGGAGCCATAGGTCCAGTGGGAGGTTGCCTGCTTTGTACAGGGAAGATTCCAGGTTCCGTTTCCAGGGGGCAAGGAATCGGGTGGTGGCAGTATACCCAGTTTGCATGTAACACTGGTTTGTCTCCAGTGCTGGTCCTACTTGGAGGAGATCCATTAAACCATGGGTAGGCAGACTAAGGCCCAGGGGCTGGATCTAGCCCAATTGCCTTCTAAATCTGGCCCACGGACGGTCCGGGAATCAGCGTGTTTTTACACAAGTAGAATGTGTGCTTTTATTTAAAATGCATCTCTGGGTTAATAACAATAATAATAATAATAATAATAATGTATTTATACCCTGCCCATCTGGCTGGGCTTCCCCAGCCACTCTGGGCGGCTTCCAAAAAAATATTAAAATACTTTAATACATCAAACATTAAAAGCTTCCCTAAACAGGGCTGCCTTCAGATGTCTTCTAAAAGTCTGGTAGTTGTTGTTCTCTTTGACATCTGGTGGGAGGGCGTTCCACAGGAGAGTGCCACTACCGAGAAGGCCCTCTGCCTGGTTCCCTGTTGGTGCTGACCTTTAAACCCCTAAACTGCCTCGGTCCAGTATATCTGAAGGAGCGTCTCCATCCCCATTGTTCTACCCGGACACTCAGGTCCAGTGCTGAGGGCCTTCTGGCGGTTCCCTCATTGCGAGAAGCCAAGTTACAGGGAACCCGGCAGAGGGCCTTCTTGGTAGTGGCACCTGCCCTGTGGAACGCCCTCCCACCAGATGTCAAAGAGAACAACAACTACCAAACTTTTAGAAGACATCTGAAGGCAGCCCTGTTTAGGGAAGCTTTTAATGTTCAATGTATTACGGTATTTTAATACAGTGGTACCTTGGGTTAAGTACTTAATTCGTTCCGGAGGTCCGTTCTTAACCTGAAACTGTTCTTAACCTGAAGCACCACTTTAGCTAATGGGGCCTCCCGCTGCCGCCGGAGCACGATATCTGTTCTCATCCTGAAGCAAAATTCTTAACCCAAGGTACTATTTCTGGGTTAGAGGAGTCTGTAACCTGAAGCGTCTGTAACCTGAAGCGTATGTAACCCGAGGTACCACTGTATTCTGTTGGAAGCCGTCCAGAGTGGCTGGGGAAGCCCAGCCAGATGGGTGGGGTATAAATAATAAATTGTTGTTGTTGTTGTTGTTGTTGTTGTTGTTGTTGTTGTTAATTTCCCTCTCAGCTTGGGAAGGAGAGTGATCTGTCGAACTGCGGCTGACGGTCTTAATTTTGTTTTCCCTCCTGCCACAGGATCCATGGACGAGGTTTTGGCATCGCTGAAGCGCGGCGAAATCCTTCTCCGCAAAGTGGAACCGCCCCGCCAGGCGCCATCTTCCAACTCCTCCCTCAACGACAGCATCCTCGCGGCCATACGGCAGGGGGTTAAGCTGAGGAAAGTGACCCAGGAGCCCAAGCTGGACACGGAGAAAGGGCACGCCAGCAGCGAACTGGAGAGGAGCATCAAGGCAGCCATGCAAAGGATCAAGAAAGTGTCTGCCGATTCGGAAGACGACGAAAACGACCACAACAGCGGCGAATGGAATAGTTAACGGGAGCGGGTTTTCGAACTGCGTTCTGGGGTTTCCTTCGGAAGGTTACTGAGGGTTCCCCTTAGAGAAGAAGGTAACTACTGGCGAACACGCTCAGTTCACGCAGCGCAGCAATGAGGTCCACCTGATCTGGCCTGGGCCCTGCATTAACGCCCTGGAACTTGTCCCAGAATCCCTTGCAAGCACACTGGAGTTCTGGGCCAGATAAGTTCATGTAGAAATGTGTCAGTGCGTCCCACACACCCCCTGGATTTAGGAAGTTTGAAAAACCATCATGTTTGATTCTATTCAGGTCAACCAGTTTACTGACATGGGACATTATGCTTTTATTGAATTTTGCACATTTTAAAGGAAATGTATTGGCCTCTTTTTAGGAAACGGAGGACTCTGTGTTTCCGGTGATTTGCCTACCAAAAAATAATGCTTCAGAACTGTTTGTCTGTCTGTTTGTTTTTAAAGAAAAGCTGCCCCCTCGTTTTTGTTGTTGTGCTGAAATCAGCAAAACTTTTATCAAACCCATTTCTGTAAGTTTGCCGGAAACCATCCAGATAGACAATCCAATTCTCAGAATAATAATCAGGTTTGCAGCAGTGACACAGTCAGACTGTGAGGATTGGCTTCGTTTGTGGAGAGCCAATAAGGGGTCACACTGAAATTCTGATAGTGTAGAGTAATTATTTTTTGTGTGTGAAAATCACAACAGTTTCTTTGACTTAATACTCAAACCAATATTTTATGCGGGTGTCACCGTTGTTTGCTAAAAAGGGTATTCCATGCAGTATTTAGTAGAACCTAACTTGGACAAAAGGGACGCGGGTGGTGCTGTGGGTTAAACCACAGAGCCTAGGACTTGTCGATCAGAAGGTCGGCAGTTCAAATCCCCGCGACGGGGTGAGCTCCTGTTGCTCGGTCCCTGCTCCTGCCAACCTAGCAGTTTGAAAGCATGAAGTGCAAGTAGATAAATAGGTACCGCTCCGGCGGGAAGGTAAACGGCGTTTCTGAGCGCCGCAACCCCAGAGTCGGTCACGACTGAACCAAATGGTCAGGGGTCCCTTTACCTTTTACTAACTTGGACAAAACGCTGCTAATGTTTGTGAAGTTTTATGCAACGGTTCCTTTTTAATAGTGCCATCATCAGTTAACTAGGAGAGAAGTACCCATCAGTTTGGTGCGTTTTATTGGAACCGTGCATGCTGCCTTATACACTCCCACGATAGCTCAGTTGGTAGAGCAGGAGATCCTTTAAATCACAGGGTTGTAGGTTCTAGCCCCAGGTTGGGCAAAAGATTCCTGCATTGCAGGGGGTTGGACTAGATGACCCTTGTGGGTCCCTTCCAACTGTACAATTCCATGATTCTATTCAGAATCAAGCCATTAGCCCCTCTAACTCCGTATTGTCTACACTGACTGGTAGCATCTGCCTAGGATTCCAGACAGGAGTATTTCCCAGTCTACCCTGGAGATGTTGAGAACCCAACCTGCATGCTCAGAGAAGGAAGGGCTGGGTAGAGAACATTTCTGCTCCCCCAATACTATCAGCTTTGGGGTTTCGGTTTAAGGACAGCCTTCCAGGGAACTATGGTGAGCCTAGGCAAACTCGGCCCTCCAGATGTTTTGGGAATACAACTCCCATCATCCCTAGCTAACAGGACCAGAGGTCAGGGATGATGTGATTTGTAGTCCCAAAACATCTGGAGGGCCAAGTTTGCCTATGCCTGGCCTAGGCTACTGCCTCCTCTGTTGTCATGGCAACTTTGTGACCTAGGAGGCAAAGATGCTGCGCCTGTGGAAGGAAATGAAATCTGGACCACAGTGTACTTGGGGTTGCTGTGGGCAGGCTCCCTCAGCCGGTTATCCACCTACCAAACTCTGCCAACACTTCAGGGACCTTGCACTAGGGGGAGTTAATCATGCATCATTGAAGGTTCCTTACCTATTTTTGCATTTGGTTTTGGTTCCAGTGCTGCTCCTACAGGAGAGGGTGAGGTTTTGTGCCACAAACCGTGAGGACAACCAGGCACCCATTTGTGTCGTGTTTTATTGCACTTTTCAGTTACAAGTGTTATTTCGGTTACCGTCATAATATCATACCAAAATGGATTAAGATGACAAATAACTTGCCCACAGCCATTGTTTTCAGTGCTGGGCAGAGATCTGAACTGGAGATTTCCAAATTAACTTCAGCTTATAACGAAGTGGGCTTTGTATAACTACAAATAAAGCATGTTGCCATATTTCACACTCCTGCACTAAGCAGCATAAGACCTCCAACAAAGTATTCTGGCCATATCTGGTGTGCCAAGCGAGGGAGAAATCTGATTGATTTTGCTATTAAAAAAACAACCCCCCCATATTCTTCATTTTTCTGAAATGTTCCAAACTCTCCACACCCAGGTTTTTCTCTTGTATCTCTACAGTTTCCCACCTGCTTGCAATTTTCAATTTTAGTGGTCACCAGAAGGCTTAAAACATATCGGGTAGAAGTCAACTAAACTTTACTCAAAGAAGACCCAATGAAATTAAGAGACCTGACTCATTTCAGTGGGTCCTGGCAGAGTAAAACTTAGTTGAATACCACCCTTTCTAATCAACAGTGTTTTTAATCTAATCTAACCCACTTGCTAAAATATGCCAAGATTTAAGATGTGTTTTGTTAATAACCTGGATTGTTTTTACCACTGTATCTTATAATGTGTACGTCATCAGCATCTTCTCTCCTGCATTTCCATCATCTTATCACAGGTTAGGGATAAATGGGAGTCCTGTTCCCAAAAAAAAAACATCTGGAGGGCTGCAGGTTCCCCATCCGTGGCGTAGCTAGTGACAGGTGAAGAATAGGGAACCTGCAGTTCTCCAGATGTTATTGGACTAGAACTCCCATTTTCCCCAGTATAGCATGGCCAGTGCCCAGGGACGAGGGGAGTTCCAACATCTGCAGGGCTATCGCTCCCATCCCTGACCCTTGGCCATGCTGGCTGAGATGGGACAGGATTTGTGAGTCCCCCGGACAGCTGTAGGGCCGCAGCTTCCCTACCTCTACAGTATGTAATGCATCCTTTTCAAGGATTTTAAATGGCCTCATAATGAGTGTGTGTGTGATTAAGTAATATTGGCCATTGAACCTGAAAGGGAGGGGGGATATTCTTCCATTTCTTTTTAGAAGGCAAGGTAAACATTTCTCCCATTCAAGAGCATAATGCCGAATAACCCGCCTAACATGGTATTTAGGTGAGCACTTTATATTTTAAAAATCCCAAACGTGGCTGCATCCCTATTCATCTGATGTTTTGTCTTACATGCTCCTCAATAAAGTGTGCTTTCGGAGGATGCTGGGGAAAGCTTGGTCTCTGCCTCCTTTCTTGCCAGACTCAGTTGGGCCCTGCTTCAAGGCTGCTGCCAAGCAAGAGTTGGAGGAAGGAGGAATCTGCCTTTTGCTTCTCGGCCAGAGATGACCAAAGACCTTCCCAGAACAGAGACAAGAGCCGCTGGAGTTTGGCTGCATTTGCAATTTGAGGGGGAAATGTAGCCACTTGTTGACAATGGACACAGCTTGGGGGACAGCCTTGGCTTACAGTTCTGCTTTATCGCTTGCTTGTTAGCTTCACAGGCAAGAGTCACGTAGGTTTTTGGCACATTTGTTTGCCTCTCTGAAGCATAAGACGGCCTGCCTTTATTTTAAAGCTGTTTTTCAACATCTGGTATTAAGTCACGGAAAACAGAGAGCAACAATTCCACCAAAGTTGGGATGGGAAGAGGGGGGGGGGGAAGCGATCACAAAAAAGCAGTAGTAGATAGAACTAGCAATTTAACTCCAGCTGAACGTTTCAAAATAGTGTGAGCTTCGCCCACTGGGAGAGGGGAAAAGTGGAATCAGCAATGAAATAGTGTGAGGTTTGGGACTGGCTGCTAGCCCTGAACTTAGAATCATAGAATCATAGAGTTGGAAGAGACCACAAGGGCCATCGAGTCCAACCCCCTGCCAAGCAGGAAATACCATCAGAGCACTCCTGACATATGGTTGCCAAGCCTCTGCTTAAAAACCTCCAAAGAAGGAGACTCCACCACACTCCTTGGCAGCAAATTCCACTGTCGAACAGCTCTTACTGTCAGGAAGTTCTTCCTAATGTTTAGGTGGAATCTTCTTTCTTGTAGTTTGGATCCATTGCTCCGTGTCCGCTTCTCTGGAGCAGCAGAAAACAACCTTTCTCCCTCCTCTATGTGACATCCTTTTATAGATTTGAACATGGCTATCATATCACCCCTTAACCTCCTCTTCTCCAGACTAAACATGCCCAGCTCCCTTAGCCGTTCCTCATAAGGCATCGTTTCCAGGCCTTTGACCATTTTGGTTGCCCTCCTCTGGACACGTTCCAGTTTGTCAGAGTCCTTCTTGAACTGTGGTGCCCAGAACTGGACACTGTACTCCAGGTGAGGTCTGACCAGAGCAGAATACAGTGGCACTATTACTTCCTGTGATCTAGATGCTATACTCCTATTGATGCAGCCCAGAATTCCATTGGCTTTTTTTAGCTGCCGTGTCACACTGTTGGCTCATGTCAAGTTTGTGGTCAACCAAGACTCCTAGATCCTTTTCACATGTACTGCTCTCAAGCCAGGTGTCACCCATCTTGTATTTGTGCCTCTCATTTTTTTTGCCCAAGTGCAATACTTTACATTTCTCCCTGTTAAAATTCATCTTGTTTGTTTTTGCCCAGTTCTCTGTCAAGGTCGTTTTGAAGTGTGATCCTGTCCTCTGGGGTGTTAGCCACCCCTCCCAGTTTGGTGTCATCTGCAAATTTGATCAGGATGCCCTTGAGTCCATCATCCAAGTCGTTGATAAAGATGTTGAATAAGACCGGGCCCAAGACAGAACCCTGTGGCACCCCACTAGTCACTCTTCTCCAGGATGAAGAGGAACCATTGATGAGCACCCTTTGGGTTCGGTCAGTCAGCCAGTTACAAATCCACTGAGTGGTAGCATAGTCTAGACCGCATTTTACCAGCTTCTTTACAAGAATATCATGGGGCACCTTGTCAAATGCCTTGCTGAAATCAAGGTAGGCTACATCCACTGCGTTCCCTTCATCTACCAGGCTTGTAATTCTGCCAAAAAACGAGATCAGGTTAGTCTGACACAACTTATTTTTCAGAAATCCATGCTGACTATTGGTGATCACAGCATTCCTTTCTAGGTGTCCACAGACTGTTTGCTTAATGATCTGCTCCAGAATCTTCCCTGGTATTGATGTCAGACTGACTGGGCGGTAATTATTTGGGTCCTCTCTTTTCCCCTTTTTGAAAATAGGGACAACATTTGCCCTCCTCCAGTCTGCCGGGACTTCGCCTGTTCTCCAGGAATTCTCAAAGATGACTGCCAGTGGTTCTGAGATCACATCTGCCAGTTCTTTTAATACTCTTGGATGCAGTTCATCTGGCCCTGGAGACTTGAATACATCTAAACTAGCCAAGTATTCTTGTACTATCTCCTTAGTTATTCTGGACTGTGTTTCCTTTGCTGAATCATTTGCTCCAAATTCTTCAGGTCGGGCATTGTTTTCTTTATCGGAGAAGACTGAGGCAAAGAAGGCATTGAGGAGTTCAGCCCTTTCTGTGTCCCCTGTTTGCATTTCACCATCTTCTCCTCTGAGTGACCCCACTGTTTCTTTGTTCTTCCTTTTGCTACGAACATACCCATAAAAGCCTTTTTTGTTGCTTTTAACCTCTCTAGCAAGCCTGAGTTCATTCTGTGCTTTAGCTTTTCTGAATTTGTGTCTTCACGTGCTGGCTATTTGTTTGAATTCCTCTTTGGTGGTTTCCCCCCTTTTCCATTTTTTGTACACATCCTTTTTTAATCTTAACTCAGTTAAAAGTTCTTTCGGGCCCCACTCTTGGGGGGCCAAAAAAAAATTTAAAGGAAAAAAACCTGGATGTACTTTGATAAGATACATATTTTGTTATGTGCAGATGGCTTTAAATACCTATTAGGTCCATAAATTACCGTATAGCATATATGCAACTCAAAAAACAGCGACAATTTGTTGTTGACAAAGGAAAGCTGGACATATAAAGAGCCCCATTACCTTCAGTAGCTAAGGGCCTCATCAAACCTAAATCTGGCCCTGTGTGAAGGGCTTGCCTTAAACAGTCTCTGCTTATTCCACAGGTGACCTTGAAACAACTAGGAAGTTCCTAACCCATGGCCATTAACTGAAACAAGCTCGCTATCTTTATAAGTGCAGGCTTCCTGTTCACTTCCTTCACAGAACTGGTCCATAGCTGTCAACTTACAGATTTGAAAATAAGGGACCAGCAGCCTCAAAAATAAGGGATCAGCAGCCAAAATAAGGGATTTTCCGAACACAGGTATGTTCGACTTCTGAGCCCCTCCGAGCCAAAGGCAGAAAGCCCAGCCAGCAGCCAAACGAAGCCTCAAGTGGTGGTTCCCACAGTGCAGCAACCCGGCAAAGGGGACGCAGCAAGGAAAACCACCGTCCCCTCTCCGCTGGGAAGTGCTGAGCAAAGGCGAGTCCCCAGGCAATGCGGCCGATTTGATTGGCACAAGGGATGCAACCTCCACCCCCCCAGTCGTTCTTAGACTCCTTATTGGGTGAGCAACGCAGCCAAGCAACACAGTTGGAGTCTCCCTCCTCCCTGGCCTGCAGGGAGGGAGGGAGAGGAGCTGCTTCCTTTGAAACCCGGGAAATTTAAGGGACATCATCAATAAGGGACAGCAGCGGGACACGGCGCTGGGATAAGGGACTGTCCCGCCAAATAAGGGACGGTCGACAGCTATGAACTGGTCCCTCCTTCGAAGTGAATGGGGAAAGTCTTGTGAAGAAGGACTCTGAGCGTGAAAGTAGGGGCACAGAAGCTCAGATGCAGGGGCAGAATGTGGCCCTCCATGACTTATCTGGCTTTCAAGACTCTCCCCTCAGTGACCCTGCTCCTTCTGCTGCTGCCTGTCTCGAAGGTGTCCCTGAATCAGGGCATTTTTTCAGCCGGAACTCACCAGAACTCTGTTCCGGCACCCATCAGGTGGGCGCCATTGCCATTATAACAGAACAAGGGAGGCATTTAAAGTTCTGGCACTTCTTTTCTAGAAAAATAGCACTGTCCTGAGTGTATGTAGAAACTAGCCTCCTTTTTAAAGGTAACATTCACATTTGTTTCTGTGTCCCTGCCCACCCATTCACTTGCGGACCTCAGTAGGGAGTGCGGCCTTGAGGCTGGGGGAAAAAATCCCCACTTCTGATCTCAATTCTTGTACAGTGGTACCTCAGGTTAAGTACTTAATTCATTCTGGAGGTCCGTTCTTAACCTGAAGCTGTTCTTAACCTGAAGCACCACTTTAGCTAATGGGGCCTCCTGCTGCTGCCGCGCCACCGGAGCACGATTTCTGTTCTCATCCTGAAGCAAAGTTCTTAACCCGAGGTAATATTTCTGGGTTAGCAGAGTCTGTAACCTGAAGCGTCTGTAACCTGAAGCGTCTGTAACCCGAGGTACCACTGTACCTACAAATTTGTGGCTACTGCCTTCCATGATTTCTCCTTTCCTCTGGTAGAGTTTACGAACAAAAGCAAATTAAATAAACCAAAGACAGAGTGCCTAATAGAATTTCCTAGAAGAACAGCAGCAAAGATTAATAATGCTGAATTTATAGAAGCTGAGAGATTAAAATAGAACCAGGCAGCATATTAAAATTCACTGCTAGGAAAGGAGTTGGTAATGGCATCACTGGCTTAGGAACGCAGAAACACTGGCGGGGGGAGTGCACTGCCACCAGCACCATTGGGGAGGGGGGTACATTTGCGGCTGCCCCCCGGACATGCGCCACATACCCCCTCACCGCACCGGGCACCACGCCCCCAAAGACAGCGCGCCACGCCCCCAGGACGCACGCCACGCCCTTGGGGTGTGCGCCACGGGACGCGCACCAGCCATGCCCCCGCCTGCTCTCCGCCCCTGGTGCCAGAGCATGCAGCTTTGCCACTGTGTAGAGAGCGACATTATATGCCATATTTTTCGCTCTATAAGACGCACTTTTCCCCTCCTAAAAAGTAAGGGGAAATGTGTGCGCATCTTATGGAGCGAATGCAGGCTGCGCGGCTTTGGCAGAAGCCAGGAGAGCAAGAGGGATTGGTGCGCACCGATCCCTCTTGGTCTCCTGGCTTCAGGGACAGCTGCCCGGAGCCTCCTGAGTGCAGTGGGAATGCTCCCGCTGCGCTCAGGAGGCTTTGCGTTGCTTCGCTGGAGAGGTGCTGTGCAGCTTTCCCTCTGCGCAGCGCCCTTTCAGCGAAGCGGGAAGAGAAACGGAGCCCCTTCCATTTCTCCTCCCGCTTTGCTGGAGAGGTGCTAAAGAGAGGGAGAGAATATTTTTTTTCTTGTTCTCTTCTAAAACTAGGTGCATCTTATGGTTGGGTGTGTCTTATAGAGTGAAAAATACTTGAGGCCCCATGGAGAGCCTCAAGGTCCATAAATAGCAACACCCTAGTGGTCCCGGGCCCTAAGGAAGTCAGATTAGCCTCAACCAGAGCCAGGGCCTTCTCAACACTGGCTCCAGCCTGGTGGAACGCTCTGCCTCATGAGACCAGGGCGCTGCAGGGTCTGATTTCTTTCTGCAGGGCCTGTAAGACAGAGTTGTTCCGCCTGGCCTTTGGCTTGGAGCCAATTTGATTCCCTCCCCCTCTTTCTATTTCTTTTTCCTTTCCCCTCCTGTGATGAGGCTGCATTTTAATATTTTAATGTTTCAATCTTTTAATGTTGTATTTTAATCTTGTTTTTAAGTTGTATTCATTCAACTTGTTCTTATTATTGCTTGTTAGCTGTCCTGAGCCTGGCCTTGGCTGGGGAGGGCGATTTATAAATAAAATTATTATTATTATTATTATTATTATTATTATTATTATTATTATTACTGAAGTTCTCACCCTGGGCCAGCAGGGGGATACTGTAGATAGTTATGCAAATGAAGGATCGAAAGTGACGTTCAGTGATTGGATAGTTTTAGAAAGTTGCTAGAGTTACGTTGTTCTGGAGCTCTATATAAGCAGGCTGACTGAGCCCTTCAGTTCAGTTCTGTTCTGGCTTCTGAATAAACAAGAGCTGTTTGAAGAATCGCTGTGTCGTCTGATATGTTCGCCCACAACCTAACAATTATTATTATTATTATTATTATTATTATTATTATTATTATCTAGCTCAGTATTGTCTATACTGACTGGCAGCAGCTCTTCAGAGTTTTGAACAAGAGTCTCCTAGCCCTACCTGGATTGAACCTGAAACGTTACACATGTAAAACACTGAGCTATGGCTCTTCTCCATTGGAAGTACTTTTTATATGGCTTTTTCCTCTTTAGATCTCCAGTGAATGAGCAACAGCACCCGTCATAATAATAATATATTGCTAAAAAGTAGGCGGAGGGTCATATTGTTTTGCAGAAAGGCATAATTGAGATGGAGCACACAGGGCAAACTCATGCATTTCCTACCCCTGGAACTCACCAGCGCAAGTACAAAATTAATAGCAGATGAGATAGCCAACAGAGCAAAGATGTAAAAAGGGGGAATTACTTGGGAGTTGTGGATGAACAGGTGCTTATTTTGTTCCACACCATTAGAGAAAATGCAGCACGTTCCATCTCTCAGTCTCACCCGTTCCCTGTGCAAACATCTATCGCAGACAAGCTGAAAGTTATAATTAGATAAATGGTGATGATACACATGCTGGGTCTTAGATCGATGCTATTTAAGGACACACACAAAGAGGTCGGTGTGCCAGCCTGAGATCATCCGTGCTTTTGTTTTATTTCATCCATTTCTACCTAGCTTTTTCCATCCTGGAATGGGGCTCCCAAAGCAGCTTACAGAGAAGAGTTCAACCCAGTACAATTCAAGCGACAATAAGAATAATGAAAATTAAAAAGGAAAGAGTTCAAATTCAAAAGTAAAACAGGAAAGGTGGATGAAACCACAAGCAAAACATTACAGCTGTGCTGTATTGTCAAATAAAACTCTACAGCAGAGAGATTCGCTCCAATTTATGCAATTCCTTCCATTACATATATGGAGCTCTGTGGGTTGCAAAGACACTTCAGTGGAGAATCTTTGCATATGCAATGGAATACGCTTTCAAAAAAGTCTAGGTTCAAATTCTTCCCTGAGGTATATACTCAACAGCCCTTTCACTATAGATTCAACTGATCAGATTTACTCCAGATTTACTCTGGCATTTCCCATATAAAGTTTGGGTTAAGATTTCCTTATTTGCCCAGGCGTTTAATTTTTTCCTAAGTTAATTTCTGCTGCTTTGTTTTTATAGTTGCTTTGGTTCATTTGACGATACGTCGTTGTTTATATGATCATTTGATTGGTTATTTTTATGTGTTGTATCTGAATTGATGAAAGGTGGACTATAAAAGCTTTAATTCAATAATAAATAAAGCATGGGGAACAAAGGTGTATTCCTAAACACTTATTTACTGTTAAATTTGTATCCTGCCCTTCCTCGCAAAGGAGGGCAAACAATGAGGAATAAAAGAATAAAAACCTATTATAAAACAATTCTAATACAGAAGCAGATCTCAATTTAAAAGGCTTTTTAGAAAAGGAAGATTTCCAGTAGGCGCCAAAAAGACAGCAGAGATGGCACCTCTCTAATATTTAGGGGAATGTTTTTCATGTCTAATACTCACTGAGGGAATTCCAAAGGGTGGAAACCATCACACTTAGGGCACAATTCCCGCATTGTGCTGGATGGACATCCTGGTAAGATCAGTGGTGGCTGGTGCTCATTGACTTGATAGGGCGGAAGGTCTGGAGACCAGCAGCAGGTGGCGCCAGAGCCAACCAATCCCAGTTTTGTTTCCATCCCTGCTGTAACACTGAGACTGAGGATGAGGAAGAAGCTGATAGCCAGGGCCGCCTCCTGGACTGGTTTTAAGTATGAAGACAAGCAAGTGCGGGGCTGGCTGAGAGCTGACTGAGGATGGCCAGGAAGTGCCTCACTTGCCCTAATGGATCAGCCTCCATTGGGTAAGACGGTGTCCTCACCTGCAGAGCGCAGTGATCAATTGGCTATATAAGGGATCAGGCAATCTGGTCCCAAACTGTATGGAAGAAATAATAATAATAATAATAGTCAATGACAAACCTAGACAGCATCTTAAAAAGTGGAGACATCACCTTGCCAGCAAAGGTCCGTCTAGTTAAAGCTATGGTTTTCCCAGTAGTGATGTATGGAAGTGAGAGCTGGACCATAAAGAAGGCTGAACGCCAAAGAATTGATGCTTTCGAATTATGGTGCTGGAGGAGACTCTTGAGAGTCCCATGGACTGCAAGAAGATCAAACCTCTCCATTCTGAAGGAAATCAGCCCTGAGTGCTCACTGGAAGGACAGATCCTGAAGCTGAGGCTCCAATACTTTGGCCACCTCATGAGAAGAGAAGACTCCCTGGAAAAGACCCTGATGTTGGGAAAGATGGAGGGCACAAGGAGAAGGGGACGACAGAGGACGAGATGGTTGGACAGTGTTCTCGAAGCTACCAGCATGAGTTTGACCAAACTGCGGGAGGCAGTGGAAGACAGGAGTGCCTGGTGTGCTCTGGTCCATGGGGTCACAAAGAGTCGGACATGACTAAACGACTAAACAACAACAACAACAACAACAATAATAGTAATAAATTATTTATATCCCGCCCCGCCCCCCAGCTGAAGCCGGGCTCAGAGCGCCCAACAACAGTAAAAATAACACAGTTTACATAAAATCACAATCAATTAATTGAAATACATTCTAAAATCAATTCAGAGTCAAATTAATGGCAACCATTGGGCTAGAGTTCTACGAGGATTACAGAAGGAGAGAGGGGGTCAGACTGTGCCTTAGCCAAAGGCCTGGTGGAACAGCTCTGTCTTGCAAGCCCAGCGGAAAGATGTCAAGTCCCACAGGGCCTTAGTCCCTTGTGACAGAGTGTTCCACCAGATTGGGGCCATGGCCGAAAAAGCCCTGGCTCTGGTTGAGGCCAGCCTAACTTCCCTGTGGCTCGGGATCTCCAAGATGTTTTTATTTGAAGACCATAAGGTCCTCCGTGGGACATACCAGAAGAGGCAGTCCCGTAGGTACATGTGCTTAGGGCAGCCTTTGCAAGTCTGCTACCCTCCCAGATGTTTTGGACTACAACTCCCATCAGCTCCAATCAGCACAGCTGGAGGGCAGCAGGTTGACAAAGGGAATTCTGAGAGATCAGAGCTCCCTGGCAGACGCCCACTATGATTTTAGGAATGACTCACCTTTGTCGTTGCTGGAAAACACTGGTGCAACAGGGGCCACGTAAAATGATGAAATGGCAATTTAGAAAGCCACCAGGGGGCTGAACCCTTTTGGGCCCCTCTATATTTGGGGGGCTGGGGCCATGCCCCCCAATACCCAAAAAGTGTGGGGCAGAGCTGACCACAGCACTGCTCCAGTGGCTGGTTCCTGCTCCTGATCCTCTTGCCACAGAGGAGGGTTGATGTAGCCTTACATTTGTGGGAGCACCAAGAGGAGAAGGAGGACGTACCAGCCATCAAAACCGCACAACCACTGCATTTGGCTCCGCCCCCGGCTCCTCCTGACCTTGGGACATTGTGACCTCATGCATGCAACATTGCCCCCCCCCAAATCATCCTTGCAAGCCACTATGTATAAAAGTAGTGTTATCAATTTGCCCACATGTAATTAAAAATGGGGAATTATGTCTGTCTTAGATGACAAAGAATACAAATGCGCTTTATGGACCAAAGTGCCATGCAAATTATAGCAAGGCTGGCAAGCAGATGGAGTTAATGTGATTTGCTTACACGGATCACTCGTTCCATCGGCCTGCTCCTCTCCTTGCCACCCACCCTGTTTCCCTCCACTCTCTGTTTTACACGGTAAACTCCTTGGGGGCCTGGAGACCTGCTCCTCTTGTTAAACAATCAGCAGCAATAATCCACTCTCAGACAACGCGTGCAAGCTGTTCGGACAAATGGCAAGCACATTGCCCCCACCCGAGGGTGAGGATTCAGTACAGGTAAAGGTAAAGGGACCCCTGACCATTAGGTCCAGTCGTGACCGACTCTGAGGTTGTGGCGCTCATCTCGCTTTATTGGCCGAGGGAGCCGGCGTACAGCTTCCGGGTCATGTGGCCAGCATGACTAAGCCGCTTCTGGCGAACCAGAGCAGCGCACGGAAACGCCGTTTACCTTCCTGCCAAAGCGGTACCTATTTATCTACTTGCACTTTGACGTGCTTTTGAGGTTGGCAGGAGCAGGGACCAAGCAAAGGGAGCTCACCCCATTGCAGGGATTCGAACCGCCGACCTTCTGATCGGCAAGCCCTAGGTTCTGTGGGTTTAACCCACAGCGCCACCCACCTCCCTTCAGTAGGAGAGCCCAATTCGCACATCTGCAAAAGAAAACCCCACAACAACTAGCTCTCTCTCTCTCTCTCTCTCTCTCTCTCTCTCTCCAACAAGTCAGGAAATGGTGCAACTCTGCTCCAAAGGAGGAGGAAGAGATTTTGAGTCTGTCAAGCTGGGAGACCTTTCCTGCTTTTTCCTACAAAGTTGCAGCTGCAGCTTTATCCCAATCAATATTATTAAAGAATGAGTCATTGGAATCCTCCTCCTCCTCGATCTCAGTCTCCATCTCCAGTGCCCAAGAGCTGCAGAGGTGGCGACAGCAATTACACGCCACCCTCTGCTCTTCTCACCTAGCGGAAACTTTCGCTGCCTCTCTCCTGACAAGCCAATTAAAATTAGCATCGAGGTGAGCTGGAGGTGCGGGGCAGGGTGGGCGGAGAGGCATTTCCCACACAGCTATAAATTGACCTAAACATCGGAGCAGCCCAAGGATTGCTTTTAACATGCTGGCATGCACGCTTATGGGGGTTCGTGTCGCAGCAGGAAAACGGAAGACAACACGGACTATAGCCACTTCTTTTTAGTATTTGCTATTTATTGGCCACTGCGGATGTTCGCAGAGGGGTTTTACCTGTAAGAGAAACAGCGCAGCTGGCTCCCAGGCCTGTTGACTCGGGAACAAGCCCAACGACAACAACAACAATTTATTATTTATACCCCGCCCATCCGGCTAGGTTTCCCCAGCCACTCCGGGCGGCTTCCAACAAAAGATTAAAAATACATTAAAACATCAGTCATTAAAAACTTCCCTAAACAGGGCTGCCTTCAGATGTCTTCTAAACGTCAGATAGTTATTTATTTAGTTGATATTTGATGGGAGTGCGTTCCACAGGGCGGGTGCCACTACCAAGAAGGCCCTCTGCCTGGTTCCCTGTAACCTCGCTTCTCACAGGGAGGGAACCGCCAGAAGGCCCTTGGCGCTGGACCTCAGTGTCCAGGCTGAATGACGGGGGTGGAGACGCTCCTTCAGGTATACTGAGCCAAGGCCATTTAGGGCTTTAAAGGTCAGCACCAACACTTTGAATTGTGCTTGGAAACGTACTGGGAGCCAATGTAGGTCTTTCAAGACTGGTGTTATGTGGTTTCAGTAGCCGCTCCCAGTCACCAGTCTTGCTGCTGCATTCTGGATTAGTGGATACTACAATGTTCAGTAGGGATGCGGGTGGCGCTGTGGGTTAAACCACAGCCCTTGGTTAGAGAGAGAGAGAGAGAGAGAGAGAGAGAGAGAGAGAGAGAGAGAGAGTTGTTGTGGGGTTTTCTTTTGCAGATGTGCAAATTGGGCTCTCCTACTGAAGGGACGCGGATAGCGCTGTGGGTTAAACCACAGAGCCTAGGGCTCGCCGATCAGAAGGTCAGCGGTTCGAATCCCCGCGACGGGGTGAGCTCCTGTTGCTCGGTTCCTGCTCCTGCCAACCTAGCAGTTCGAAAGCAAAGTGCAAGTAGATAAATAGGTACCGCTCTGGCGGTAAGGTAAACAGCGTTTCTGTGCGCTGCTCTGGTTTGCCAGAAGCGGCTCAGTCATGCTGGCCACATGACCCGGAAGCTGTACGCTGGCTCACACCCTGTTCATATCTTTAATGTGCCCTTAAGACAGTATTTGTGAGGAAAGAGATAATGGGGAGGTTTCCCACTTTGACCTTGCAGAGAAATATCTAGGTCAATTTGTTCAGGACCTTTTCTGTGGGGTTTCAGACATGTGGTTTATATATACAGTTATGAACATTTATTTTTTTATATATGTGACCTTAAAATTCTTATAACAACTACTTATTAAATTTATATGCC
Source organism: Podarcis liolepis (assembly GCF_965112155.1). Lineage (NCBI taxonomy): Eukaryota > Metazoa > Chordata > Lepidosauria > Squamata > Lacertidae > Podarcis > Podarcis liolepis. Next base: position 39,836,588 of record NC_139569.1, read on the forward strand.
GCCCTTCATCCGAAAACCACTGGGCACTTCACAACATAAAAATACAAAATGAGAACACAAAACAAATAATAAAAACAAGATCAATACCAACAACCCTACCTCCCAGAGTCACAGAGTTCCCAAGAAAGAGGAATTTATTGTTAAACCACTTTAGAAATTGCAGCTTTGTAAAGGTAATAGGAGTATCTTGACAACTCTCAGCACTCTAACAAGCTACAGCTCCCAGAATTATTTGGGGGAAGCCATGGTATAAAAGTGCTTGTAATTTTTAGTGCGACTAGGGTGCAATTGGCTTCACTTAAAAAATTGCATACTGCCAAAGCCTTCCCACATTTTTAGACATCTATTGCCACTTCACACCTGCCCATCCGAGGTCTAAGACCAGAATGACTATAGCCTATCACATATAAATATGAGTCTACTTAAAATGTGAAGACTGGGGTGCGTACGTGTGATATTCTAAAAATGTGTGTGTGTGTGTGTGTGTGTGTCCCCAAATAACACTATTAATACAACTTGGTAATAATAATTGGTGCATGTTTGAGAGCACAATTGCATAAAGTGACTTGTTTTCTGCCTTGCTTTCTGTGTAGAATGAAGGGGAAAAAAGTATTTTGTCAAACTTTCCCAAGCTGTCTTAGTTTTGAGTGGGTGATTTGGTATACTATAATTAGGAGCTCGTTTCGGAAATGTTCCTGTAGGCCACCATCACCGAGCGCTGCCGTAACCATAGCAACAGCGGTTGCCTGGATTCCTCCAAGAAGCTATTCGGTTCTTAAGAGGGAGGGCCTTCGTTCTGACGTTGCTGTTTACATTCCCCCAAAGGCTTTTCCTGGCTCGGAGACAGCCATGCCACAGCTTTGCAGAGGAGAGAACATTATGGCAACAGATGACGTGAAACGGCTTTTTCTCCTACGTTCCCCCTTGGTACCTGGCTAAGTGTTAGCAACATAATTCTGTTTCATGCTGCCTGCTTTGGGATGCTTAGACAGCGACAGCTCATAAAACAGAATTCGACAGGGATGAGTCAAGCGGAAACAAGGGCACATCCGCCCCATACATTTAAGCACACTTACGCCACTTTGGGACGCAGGTGGCGCTGTGGGTTAAACCACAGAGCCTAGGACTTGCCGATCAGAAGGTTGGCGATTCGAATCCCCGCGATGGGGTGAGCTCCCTTTGCTCGGTCCCAGCTCCTGCCAGCCTAGCAGTTCGAAAGCACGTCAAAGTGCAAGTAGATAAATAGGTACCGCTCCAGCGGGAATGTAAATGGCATTTCCGTGCACTGCTCTGATTCGCCCGAAGCGGCTTAGTCATGCTGGCCACATGACCCGGAAGCGGTACGCTGGCTCCCTTGGCCAATAAAGTGAGATGAGCGCTGCAACCCCAGAGTCGGCCATGACTGGACCTAATGGTCAGGGGTCCCTTTACCTTTACGCCACTTTAACAATTCTGCCTTTCAACCCACCCACCCCCATAATTCTGGGAAATGTAGTTTCATAGGGAACTCTGGGAGTTCTACCTCTGGAAGGGTAATAGCAATGCTCAGCACCCTTAGCAAAGTACAGCTCCCAGAATTCTGCTGGGGAAGCCATGACTGTTTATTGCCACTTCTCTAAATCTAACATTGAGTTAGATTTATGGGAACAATTGTGGAAAATGTAATGTGCTGAAGTTCTCACCCTGGGCCATCAGGGGGATACTGTAGATAGTTTTCACTCAGGTCCACATATGCAAATAAGGAATTGAAAGTGACGTTCAGTGATTGGATAGTTACAGAAAGTTGTTACTGTTGCTTTTGTAGTGGAGCTCTATATAAGCAGGCTGGCTGAGCCCTTCAGTTCAGTTCTGTTCTGGCCTGTGAATAAACAAGAGCTGCTTGAAGAATTGCTGTGTCGTCTGATATGTTCACCCACAACTTAACAGAAAAGTGGACTAAAGTTCGCTGTTTGTCATACACTAAACGAAAACTACTTGAAGATGATCCATAAGTGGTATTTAACACCAAACAGATCAGCAAAGATGTTTAAATCAGAGACAGGTAACTGTTGGAAGTGTAAAGAGGTCGAAGGGTCATTCTTCCACATGTGGTGGTCTTGCAGCGTACTTAAAGGTTATTGGGAAATAATATATAATGAACTTTAAAAAATAATGTTTAAAAGAAAATTTCCCCCCAAACCCAGAAGCTTTCCTCCTGGGTATAATAGCACCAGAAGTCCGCCCCAAAAATCAGAATAACCTATTCATGTATGCGACTACAGCAGCAAGAATGCTACCAGCGCAAAAAATGGAGAACAGGTGCAGGACCAACGAAAGAAGAGTGGCATGTTAAAATGTTGGAATATGTGGAATTAGCAGGAATGGCCAGTAGAATAAGAAATCGAGATGAAAAATGGTTTAAGGACTGGGAGAGAGAGAGAGAGAGAGAGAGAGAGAGAGAGAGAGAGATTAGATGAAAAACTATGATAAGCATGATGCTAGTAACTTCAGCAGTAAGTAAGAACAAGAGATAAGGAGAGTAAAAGAGAAAGGATTGGAAAACTAAGAAGATGCAGGGGGGGGGGGGAGGGAGTGGATTATAAAAGGAGCCATGGGAAGAGAGGAAGGGAAGTCCACTAATGTTTGTACAGTGGTACCTCTGGTTGCGAAGGGGATCCGTTCCGGAGGCCCGTTCGCAACATGAAAAGAGCGCAACCCACAGCGGCGCGTCTGCACACGCGCAGGTTGCAATTCGCCGCTTCTGTGCATGTGCGCGACATCATTTTGCGCTTCTGTGCATGCGCGAGTGGCGAAACCTGGAAGTAACCCTTTGTGGTACTCCCGGGTCGCCCTGGGATGTAACCTGAAAGAACGTAACATGAAGTGGACATAACATGAGGTGTGACTGTATCTTTGAAAGAAATAGAAGATATTACAATTTTGAATAGTATTTGAAATGCAAGTAAATAAAATATGTGTGTAGGGGGGGGGATAGAGTGGCGTCTGTTGTTAGCATATGTCTGTCTCGAGAGACAATGCACTGCGCCTCCGGGGGTGAAGTCAAACCGCTATGCAACTATGGGAAGGGAAATGGCGAATTAGGGCTGGGGATACCAGACTGTTGCTATGTTCAGGAGGGACTAAATCACATGTGATATGCCACCCATTTTTAAAAGTGTGCTTAGAACTGGTCACTGTCTCCCCATCCCCTGAAATATCCACCAAACAGGGTTTTAATCCACATTGGGGCCACTTCCCTTCCCATAACATTTTACCCACTCAAAATCTATGCCAAACACACACACACACACACACACACACACACACACACACACCTCTACCTGTGTTGCTCTTTTCCCCGAAGGCGCTGTTTATTTCAAACAGCACACTGGGGGATCAACAGCAGTGGTCTTGCTCAATTAAAGTGCTCTGCATACATTCAAATCCAGGTTGACTTTTATTTGAAGGGCAGAGGGAACTCTCCCAAGTAGAACACAAAGCAACAAGAAAGTGTAATTCAGAAAACCAGAAGTTTATCGAGTCAGGACAGAACTTTGTATTGTTGTTTTTTAAAAACTTAAATATATGACATAAATGACTCTATAATACAATAAAATCAGATAAAAATTACAGAAAATTCATAAAAGAAAAATGTTTTGCTTTTCCAAATATATATATTAAAAAACCATCATTTACTGCTACTAGAAGAGATTCCACATATCAATGTTTGCTGAATATTCAGTGACATGGAGGAGGGGGGGGGGACTTGTTCACAGCAGACAAGTAACAAGGTAAAAGATAATTTCACACCAATCAACCTACAATAATATCTTCAGGTTGATTAATCATATTTTATATCTGGATAAAAATATACAGTTTAATGACTGCAATGTTTTCCCACACTCTTATAATCAGTTAATTCATCTTTCACTAAACCTTACTTGGAACCATGAGAACATATTGCAAATTACTAAAGGCTCATCTTACTTTTAGAACATTTGGTATAGCAATATCGCACTAAAATACTCTCGTATTTGTTAACTACAAGGGAAGAATATATTTCAGTTCTTAAAAGTGCTCTGTACATCAACATTCAATTTCAGAATGTATCACAATCTGTAGCATAATAAATTCAAAATGCCTTTTTCTAGTATTGTCAACTAACCTCCCCCTCTCTCTGCCAGACACACACATCAAATTGAAAACAATTGTGCAAGACTTAGGATATCAGTTTGTACCTTTTTAGGGGGACAATATTTCTTCTTGGTTGGCATATGGCTAAAATAAAATTATTGCTAGCCGGTATTAGAAAACAGAAAACACAAGTTAATTCCCTTAACTGCCCAGATACATTTTAACTCAAAACATTTTAATAACTCACACTAGGTTTCCTAAATGCCATGGGGGCAGACCTGTGTGCCATGCTCAAAATAAGTCAAACTCAGGATTGTATGGGATCATGGCTATGATGTTAAAATGAAATATACTTCTAAGGAATTGTGCTTAGAATCATGGCCTCACATTCCAGATCCATTTAAGGTAATAACAGCTTCAATAGCCCTGAATCACTACAGGAATCCAAAATCTGCCAACCCACTACTTGTTGCCACTACAAGAGTCAAACCAAAAGATGAAAAGTTGAAGCATATGATGCTCATCCAGACCAGAAGCCTTCTAAAGTCTCAAGCAAAGAGCTTTTTGAGACCTGCTAGGATAATTTGTCCCTGGGAGTTTCGCTATTTGTGATGGCAGCCAGTTCTCCCCACAATGCCGTTAAATGACTCAACTTCTGTGGCATTGTCAGAAATCCAAGATGGCGGCTGTGAATCTCCAAGGCAAAGGCTTCAGGGCCCATGGGACAGCTCCCCAATGATGGAGCTGGCCCTGTCTGTATGCAGTGCAAATGCCCAGTTAAGGTATCTGGTCCTGCCACACTGGGACAAATCCATTCAATTATGGCACCTGATACGAACTTGCTATCAATGCTTCCAAATGCTACAAAGGCCAGGTGGCCACATCTATGCTGTGTACTGTACAGTGCCGGTGTCAAAGCTTTGTCACAAAGCATGAGCTATGGTTGCAGAAGCACCCTTGGATTTAAATGCAGCTGGGTTAAACCACAGAGCCTAGGACTTGCCGATCAGAAGGTCAGCGGTTCGAATCCTCGCAAAGGGGTGGGCTCCCATTGCTCTGTCCCAGCTCCTGCCAACCTAGCAGCGGGAAGGTAAACGGCATTTCCGTGTGCTGCTCTGGTTCGCCAGAAGCGGCTTAGTCATGCTGGCCACATGACCCGGAAGCTGTACACCGGCTCCCACGGCCAATAAAGCAAGATGAGCGCCGCAACCCCAGTTGGTCACGACTGAACCAAATGGTCAGGGGTCCCTTTACCTTTACCTTTCCTCCTTCCACAATAGGTGGAAAGCAATACTAACCTCCCTCCCAAGGTTGTTGCAAGTATTACTCTGGTGATGTTACATGAAGCGCATTGAACACCTCAGGAAGAGCTACATATATAAATGCCAACAGTTATCTCAATTCATCGGCACACATCCATCCAGCTACTCTGGTTACAAGTTACAAGACTGCAGATGGCTACATGCTCCACTTAGAAGCCATGTTGGCTTATAAGCAGCATATAAATAAATAAGTAAATAATGATTATTGCAAACTGAACTTGTTATTGTGCACCAGTTTCCCACAAGATATATTTTCATTCCTTAAAAGAGGGGTGTGTCTGCATGATTTCCACCAAGTGGTAAGGTTAACATCATTAGAGTGGGTTACTAACAGATCCCAGAAATTCATCTTTTGCCCCAGTCCAGCAATTTACATGAAGCGGCCTTCAGGTTATGATCGCAAGCACACTTTTGTGAAAGCACCACTGGAATCGATGGAAAGTTGCATCCAGGTAATTAGAATAATCTACATGTACAGATGAAACACATAGTACAGAGCTTTGGGGGTAGTTCCATTTCAAAACCACAGCTGGCGCGACTATCCCCATTTGGGTCCTTTCCCATAGTAAAAGCAGCCTTCACACAAACACACCCTAATGTGAAATGGTACAGTCCAAAGAACCATGTGATTTACCTACAGAGTGGCTCAGCGTCCTTAAGACCAGGGGTATAAGAAGCCAAAGCAATAGAAAGAAGCAATATAGTAATCAATCAATCAATCAATCAATCGTTTACAAATATGCACATAAACTTTATATGCATATATAGGCACCTTGATGTTTTAAAAGTTAATTTCCACCTTTTCATTTTATCACAGTAAAATGTCATACCGGCTAGCCATTCTACAAACTTCATTCAACACATCTTCCACCAACAGAATACAGTATACATATTAATATCAAGCATATTTGCAGAGGGTTGTGGCCAACTAAAGCCTACTCAGAGTAAACCCACTGAAATGAATGAACCTAAGTTAGTCATGTCTATTAACTTCAGTGGGTCTACATTGAGCAAGGCGAGCCTTGGATACAACCCCAGCGTTCTTTAATAGATACCTTAGATATAGTACCCTTTTTGACTCAAGGTATCTTATTACTACTGAACATAGCATTCAGTATTTCAGACAGTAACTTCTTCAAAATTGCTAGCCCACCCCCCTGGTCTGAAGATGGTGCTTTGGAGTGCCAGATCATTAAATGGAGAATTGACAGCCACCAAGGGGTTAATCCTGGATGAGAGAACTGTCAAAAGTTTCATTTTCCTGACCAGGGTACCAGACATATCAGGTTTTGGGTTTCGGGGCTTGTAATTGAGGATAATGTAGCGAGAACAGAATGAGTATTTTGTGGGTATAACCTGCTCCCCAACAATCTCCCTAGCTTATCTAACCCGGGCGGTCTTAGGTGTGGTTTTGAAGACTGGTGATGATGGGTGGACGCGGGTGGCGCTGTGGGTTAAACCACAGAGCCTAGGGCTTGCCGATCAGAAGGTCGACGGTTCGAATCCCTGCGATGGGGTGAGCTCCCGTTGCTCAGTCCTCGCTCCTGTCAACCTAGCAGTTTGAAAGCATGTCAAAGTAGATAAACAGGTACCACTCCGGCAGGAAGGTAAACAGCATTTCTGTGCGCTGCTCTGGTTCGCCAGAAGCGGCTTAGTCATGCTGGCCACATGACCCGGAAACTGTACGCTGGTTCCCTCGGCCAATAAAGCGAGATGAGCGCCGCAACCCCGGAGTCATCTGCGACTTGACTTAATAGTCAGGGGTCCCTTTACCTTTACGTGCTGGGTGCCTTCAGCATTCAGCCTCCAGATGTCTCACAGGCTTGGATGGTCCACACCGATTCCAACTGTGGAGATGCTTTGACCTCTTCCTCTCTACTGCCTTTGATCTGGCCTCCATGTTGCTGAACCAAATGGGCCCTTGCTTAGCCACACTGGTGGTGGTCCAAATGGAACTAACTGGTACCGTGCAAAGCATGAAGTAATGCTATGCGTGAAAGCAGCTCTTTGGCATTTTGATTCCAGCCTACCTTTGTTTACGCTGTGCTTGGGAAAAGTTTGTTGTTGGTTTTAAATTCATGACATTGCAATGCCAATTGTATTGTATTTGTTGACCATTGGTTATTATGCTCACTTTATGCACTTTAAATTTATTCGGCAAAATATCTTGTGAGGGCAATGCACCCTGAAAGTCTGGTTAGAAATCCATTCAGTTATGCAAATAAATCTGCTGAGGCATGACTAGGTTCCTCCGAATTTTGGTAACTCTGAATTTCTTGTTTATCCAGTCTTAAGTCCAGTTCTCCACATCAGTTTGAGAAATGCACTTGCTTATGAAAATTCACCAGCATTTTAGTGCAAATCTCTCTTGATATGTACATATACTTGTATGCAGTTTCCCATAAAATGCACATTTTTGCAAAGCAATTTCTCCAAATATCATAATTTTTTTGTATACATCATTATTTTCACTTTACCCTGGTATATTCGTTCTTTGTACCCATTACTTGGCTGTAGAACAGCATTGCAAAATTCGGAAACGCGTACATTCCAAAAGATGACTGTGTTTCAATTTATGCATTTGGATAGTGCAAATTATGTCGCTTCATTCACATTCAAATATGAACTGAATCAAATTTCTTACACATCTCCAGGCATGCCATGCAAAGTCCTCATGGAAACACAATGCTAGTATGGACCCTTTTGCCATTTTTTAAATTGGGAGCAAGCATTGAATATGGCAGCAGCACCTGAGGCTCCCCCAAATTGCTTTAGGAGCCAGATTTGGGGTACAGGAAGATGCAGCCTTATTATATCAGAATATTTGTTCATTTAGCCAATAGTGGCTGACTGAATACAACTGGCAATTCTCCAGGTTCCCCAGGGGAGAGTGGTTGTTACCATAACCTGCTGCTTGACCCTTTTGAAGTGCAAATGCTGGGGACTGAAGCTGGCATCATTGCATGCCCTCTACCAATGAGCAACGGTTCTAAGCCCCACTTGATCCCAAATGATCTGGTTTGTGGTCACTTCAAAAGAGGAGAAAATATCTATGATCAACATCTTGAAATCTTCTGACTACTGCTAGGACGGCCCCACTTTCTGGGAAGACAGAGGTAGCCAACTTAATAGCACAACCAACGTGCCATCTCTCCTGGCCAACTCACTGCTACACAAAACCAGTGCAGCAGATGGTAGACTAAAGAAGGGGCTGGGGTGTAAAAACACAGGCCTTTAAATGATTTTTGTAAAAAAATAAAATAAAATACAAGGCAGCCTTGGTGTCATTTATGGCAGCTGTAGGTTTTATAGAAGCCTGTTTTCAGTTCTAAAATGTCAAAGACTTTGCTCCTGGCAAAGGACCGTCTCCGTGTTTTAATTGCCAAAGAAGAGGACATAGCACAGAAGGCCAGTCCTGTCACCCTGTTGGCCTTGGCCTGTGCTGCCCACATGCTCCTCATCACGGCTTCAGCTCAGCCTAACACACCTAAGTCACCTGGCTCTGACCTGAAAGAGAAGCTCTGAACCCAGCCCTTCACCGGCACCTACAGAGATAATTCTTGTGATCTTGGATCAGGAGCCTGTGAATTGTGGAAGAAGGGGAAAGTGGGTTAGGCGGAGGCTCAAAGCAGCGAGAAATCAGATTAGAGGCATGGGGTGGGCGAGGGGGCAGGAAATTTGGTTCCAAGGAGTTCAGTGGGAAAAGGTTTACTGGTGAGCAGATGGCTTTGCTCTCAGGAGCCAAAGGAAGCAAAAATTAAGGAGGGCTGTGTGCTCTGGGTGCAGCCAAATGCTTGGCTTGCTATTTCAGATCTGTTTTGTTAACTCTGTGCATTCAGATCCTTGTGCCTCGCGCCTCTCTTCTCGCGCCTCCCTATGGACCACTCACTACTCTGAGCCTCCTTTCCTAGGCCCATCTGCTAACCCTGCCTCTCTAGAATCTGAGAAGCTCACCCAATGGCAGCCAGACTCCTCTCTCCGCTCCCCACTATCCACCAAGACATTAGGCAAAAGCTCAAGCAATCACGGACTCCGTCACCACCATAAAACCCCATGGCACACTGCAATATAGATATGCATATATATCAGCAGAAAGAATAGCTAACTGTTTTGGCAGTGGATCAGGTTTCATCAGCTAAGAAGCTGTTGCAAAATGCCCTCTTCATACTTTGCACCTTACGAGGAAACAGGAGAGTCACACAGTCCAAAATGAGAGCTTTATGTCCAACGCTTTTTCAATAAGAAGGTGGCTTTTTATATTAAGAGCAGAGAAAATTGAATCACACACCCATGCAATGGCAGACACAAAAGGAGAGAGCACTGTGAATGATGAGTTGAACTCCCTCCTGCAGTTTTAAAAGCAGTTAGAAGCTGCAGGCGCTTAACACACAGGACAGAAAAATGGAAGAGGAGGTAGCTTGCTGTTAGGCAGGGCACCTTTGAGCTTCCACACATCTCCATGGCAGGCAAAGGAGGTGAGTTCGGGTAACTACCAGTACTAAGATCCGTAACGGGCATGACTAAAAAGTGTTTTCCAGTGTGATACAGTCTCAGTAGCTGACAGACATTTGTGTCAGCAGCCTTCCCCAGTGCCCTCTAGAAGTTTTAGACAACTCCCATCCGTCCCAGCTAGCATGGCTAGGGTGATGGAAGACGTAGCCCCAAACATGTAGAAGGCACAAGATTGGGAAGGTTCGTACAGAGCTTAGTTTGAGATACGACTCTGGTTTTTGTAATTCCAAGGGCTCAGCCCTGAAAGAAGCTGAAGGCGCTAACGGGAGTGTTTTGGAGCATGTGAAAATGACTTTCTCATTTCATCCCAGATGTGACCACCGCCAGCCTTGATTCATCTGGAATTAAAGAGCAGGTCTTTGGGGGCAGAGCAGAAACCTTCAAGGTGGGTTGATGTCCCAGGTTGTTCCTTTTTAGGTGGCCATGTGTCTTGATGCTTAGTTTGAAGACACCCCACTGAACTCTTGGATTGAGGACTCTTGGATGGAGACTTAATTCTAAAACCCAGTTGCAACCAGTGCCACTGTCTGCAGCAACTCTTCCATTCCCCTCCCCTCCAATTCGTGCCTGGTTGCTGCTGCATCTAATATCTTTACATCAGGCACCAACCTCATAGCCAGCACGGCACCAATTAACCACATTTCCCCCTTCTTGCCTAAACTTTTGGCAACAACTGAGAAATTCAGAACCGTTTATTTATAATTTACCTGCTCCTTTGTCTTGCTTCCACCTTCATTTCCATGTCACTGATACTTTTATTCAAACAGGCTCTTTGAATCCTTACGATGGTTTAAAGCATAGGTAGGCAAACTAAGGCCAGGGGGCCGGATCCAGCCCAATCGCCTTCTAAATCCGGCCCGTGGACAGTCTGGGAATCAGTTTGTTTTTTACATGAGCAGAATGTGCCTTTTTATTTAAAATGCATTTCTGGGTTATTTGTGGGGCATAGGAATCCGTTCATTTTTCTTCTTCTTCAAAATATAATCCGGCCCCCCCCCACAAGATCTGAGGGACAGTGGACCGGCCCCCTGCTGAAAAAGTTTGCTGACGCCTGGTTTAAAGTCTTTGTTGCAACCAACGTCTGAGGTTTCTCTGGGTGAAGAGGTGGAACATAAATGGTTTTAAAACAAATACCAGTATCCTGAATGTAAAAATGGTGCTGCCAGCCAGTGCTAGGGGCAGCAACTTGTAGGGCCAACTGTTTACATCAGGGATGGGAAACCTGTTCCAGCCCAAGGGCCACATGCCAGTGGATGGAGCAAAGAACGTTAATATTACCTCTGTGTAACACGCCTATGCACGCTCACACAGCCTGCTCTTGTTCTCCATCCGGAGAAGCAAAAGGCATTGCCAGAGTTCAAGGGCAAATTCCAGCCAGGCAAAAACACCTGTGGTACAAAGCAGGACCAGCAAGGGATGTGGTGTTGGAGAACTTCCAAGGGACAGCTGGAGAGGCATTTGACTCCTGGGCCTGAGGCTCCCTACTTAACATCCTTTGCTCCGGGAGTGAACTGACCCTGGTTCCTAGGAACAGTGCCCATCTCTCCGGCATTCAGATGGCTAATGTACAACACCTGCATTTCTAAACACCCTCAAAGGCTTGGAAACCGCGAACCAACTTTGGGTAACTACCACCACGTCCGTTCCACCAGAAGTGCAAAGGGCCACACATTGTGATTTCTACACCGATTTCAAATGCACATTGTTGAACATGGCAAATTCTGTATGAAAAGGCCTCATGGTTTTTTTTTTTTTATAATTAAATAAAAAGCCACCACTGAATTCTTCAAATGAGGCTTCACAATTTGATCCTAAGGCCATGAGCATCTACTAAAAGAATATTTCTCTACCTGCCAATGGCTGCTCCCAAGTGCACTTCTCTTTTTCAAGCCCATGGACAAATTGCAAGCATCTCCTCTCATCTTCACTGTGGTCTGTTACACACACACACACACAAATAAAACTGCACAGGGCTTGATAATCAAGATTAGGAAAAGGCTCGCTTCCTGTTTCTATGGTTGCAGCAGCCCTTAAGATAGAAATTTCCCTGCAACAACTAATGCATATTCATTTTAAGGTAGGTCTAGTTCGATTTTCCTGAGGCAAGAACCCTCCCCCACCTGTTCACAAACCCTCCAAGTCCAGAAGCAGAAAGATAAACAAAGCTCTACCTTAAAAAAGAAAAGTCAACAACATTTTTTGGAAAGAAAGAAAGAAAAGGAAGAATGGGTAGTGGGGGAGAGAACCATTCAATCTTTAAATTCTATGTACAAATCACATTGCAAACAAGAAGAATACTCTGGTTATTTTTTTTTTGTGGAACAGACATTTAGGATTAAAATGCACACCCACCAAATGTTAGTTTACAAAAAGATATATGTTGCTATTCCCTAGTTATCAACTCCCAGTTTAGATAGTCCTTGCCGGAAGTCATGCAATTCATCAATCTTTCCATCTAGTACGTCTAAAAAAGTCTGTAACTCAGTCTTAAGGTTGTTTTGTCTGTGTTTGCTCTCTTCCACCTCTGTCCTTAGAGCTCTGACTTTCTCTTCCAGGTCTTTATTCCTTTTCTCAGCAGCCTTAATAAAAAAAAAAAAGTTGCATTAATGTCTCAACAATAACAAAAAGAGCAAAGGCCCTCCCCACACCTGCCCCATCGCTGCATCTCTTATTTATTGTGTCCATTGCAAACCTACCTGCAAGCAAACTCTGTCAGGGGAAAGGCTATTATTTTATTCTGACTGCTTCACAGAAGGATGTGGAAGAGATGCTTTGCCTTGAATGAGGTCACTTTGGGCAGCTCTTGGCTGGAATTTATGTGCCCTGCTCTGCATATATTACTGCCATTGATAGCGCTTCAGAATTTGTTCTAAACATTATCTGAAGTTGGTTTGGGTCCTGGCTCACCCGTCCACAAATACAACCTGACAAAACAGCGCCTGGGAACTGATATTGTTTCATTCTGGAACTCAATGTTATTTTTTAAAAAAAGTAAGAAAAAGAAATATATGGAGTCTCCCTGGCTGAATGTGTAGGAAGACAGCTAGAATCATCATCATCATCATCATCATCATCATCTTTAAGTTCCCTAGCAATGGAGTTTACACCATCAATATAAGCCTGTACAGTGGTACCTCGGGTTAAGTATTTAATTCGTTCTGCAGGTCCGTTCTTAACCTGAAACTGTTCTTAACCTGAAGCACCACTTTAGCTAATGGGGCTTCCTGCTGCCACCGCACCGCCGGAGCACGATTTCTGTTCTCATCCTGAAGCAAAGTTCTTAACCCGAGGTACTATTTCTGGGTTAGCGGAGTCTGTAACCTGAAGCATATGTAAGCTGAAGCGTATGTAAACCGAGGTACCACTGTACTTGAAATGCATTGCCCCAGAGGATAGAGTCCCATGTTGCCTCTCAACAAATTCATGATGCATGGGTTGAGATGAAAGATTTACAGATGAAGCCGTTCCTAAATTGTAAAACAGGGTACACCTTCTACAGGCTTGAGCTTCCAAGGCAGAAGACGGGTAAGTCAGTGGAGTGCCAAGAGCACAGGATAGCAACTAGGACTTTAGTGCCGAAGGCTCTCTCATCCCTTGAGTAATCCAGGCTCCTCCCTGAACATACTGCTTTTATTGAAAAACATGTCTCCAGCCATGGGTGTAGCCAGAGGAGTGCAGGGGGGCAGCTGCCCCCCTAAATAAATAAAGTAAATAAATCAAAATATTTAACTGACCAACTGCATCACAGATTACTCGGTTCTGCCACACCTAACATAAAGCCTGCCTCCCTCCCAAATAAATCCTTGTTGTTGTTGTTTAGTTGTTTAGTCGTGTCCGACTCTTCGTGACCCCATGGACCAGAGCACGCCAGGCACTCCTGTCTTCCACTGCCTCCTGCAGTTGGGTCAAACTCATGCTGGTGGCTTCGAGAACACTGTCCAACCATCTCGTCCTCTGTCGTCCCCTTCTCCTTGTGCCCTCCATCTTTCCCAACATCAGGGTCTTGTCCAGGGAGTCTTCTCTTCTCATGAGGTGGCCAAAGTATTGGAGCCTCAGCTTCAGGATCTGTCCTTCCAGTGAGCACTCAGGGCTGATTTCCTTAAGAATGGAGAGGTTTGATCTTCTTGCAGTCCATGGGACTCTCAAGAGTCTTCTCCAGCACCATAATTCAAAAGCATCAATTCTTCAGCGATCAGCCTTCTTTATGGTCCAGCTCTCACTTCCATACATCACTACTGGGAAAATCTTAGCTACGCCCATTTCTCTAGCTCTTTTATTTTATGGACATAAGGAACACAAAACATGGAGGTGGTATTCTACCCAATTGCACACTAATGCAATTAAATAAATGGAAGCCTGAATTTATGATTTGGTTGTTCTGCAGTTATTCCCTGGTTCCCTTAGGCTGCTTTGAGTCCATTCTCAGGGTGACTTTTAGAGACCTGTGATCAGGGAGTCCACTTCTCCCTCCTACTAGAGCACTCATTCCTTGACAGGTCCTGCGAAGACAGCATTGCACTAAGCCATTATTGTGCTGTTGGCCTGAGCAGTTAAGGTGTCTTAGTATTTTCCATCTGTGTTATGATTATACCTGCACTAAAGTAACTTGCATTCATGAATGGAAGGGAAAACGCTGTGGCTACTTCCCTACTGCTTGGCTCTCCAAGCAAGCAAGCAGCATTATCCTGACATGACCCCAGAGGAGTAGAGGACCAAGATGGAAAACTGGGTAAAAGTTAAGAGGAAATCGTTTTTCCAACACCTTCACATCTCTACATCTCTACCTGCGCCATCATCATCCAGCATGAATCATACGCTTCAGTTTCCCCAACATAAACATTCTGGCTATAGGTCTTAAGTGGAGTATAATTTTCCTTTTAAAACTGAAAATACATACTGAATAATAATAACCATTCATACCTGCAATTTCTCAGAGACTGTTTCACATTCTGTCATCAACTCTGGTATGATTTCACCCTGTTTCCGAAGATCCTCTATTTCCTAGAGAAAGTAACACAAAAATATAAAGGTTACGAATTTCAACCAGATAATAAAACTTAAAAAAAAAATCAGCATCAGCCATATACACATTACCCAGCCTTCATAAATATATACAGGCATTCCCTGCCCCTCAATTTATGCACATTTAATTCACATGCGACTGTGCATACAAACAGCCCCAGAAACCCAGAGGTTGGGGGGAGAGGCCTGCAAAGGCTTGACGAAGTCCTACTGTGTCTCCAGCTTGCAAGGAGACTCTCCCTGAAGCCTGAAGGGGGTGTCCTCTTTGGGTTCCTAGGAAGGTCTCCATGTGAGCCAGAGGCACAGCGGGGCTTTGTTCAGCCTCCCAGCTAACAGCTGATGCGCAGAAAAGCAGCAGCAATAGCTGCTGCGCTTTCCCACATAGCAGCTGCTAGCAGGAATGTCCGCTGCGCCTCCGGCTCACGCAACCCGGATAAGTAGAGGGCTTAGCGGGGCTTTGCTGAGCACAGCCTCAACAAGTCTCTGGCTCACTGAGACCCTCCCTCCCCAAAGAGGACGTCCCCTTTGGGTTCCGGGGAGGGTCTCCTCACGAGCAAGAGGCACAGTAGGACTTTGTTGAGGCTCTTCAGGCCTCTCCCCCCACTTCTGGGGCTGCTCCCCATTTACACTCATTTCACGTATGTGTGCAAGGGGTCAGAGTGTAACAGTAGTGACTACTGTCTGTGGAATGCTCTTCCAGGCAGGGAGATGTGCTTGGTGCCATCTCTGGCAGTTCTTAGGCACCAGGCTAAGACCTTTCTGTTTTCCCAAGTCATTAGTTAATTAATGCTTCCTTCTATGGTGGCGCTTACCTTTTAGTGGGCTTGGCCCTTATTATTTTATTTTAAATTTTATTTTCTAAATATTTTTTAAAATAAATACTTATTAAACATTCATCACATATTTACACAGCAATTTACCATATTACAATTTATGCACATACACTACACGGAAAAAAGAAAAATATAATGAAAAATAGAGAAGAAGAATAAATAATAAAGATAAAATAAACTTCCAATTGTTCTCAAAAAACTGAATTTCATTTGCTATTTTTTACACAATATCGTGTTATTGTACTTTGTTTCCTTAACTTCCTTCAGAGAAAAATTCTTTAGTTTATTATCTATACATTGCAAGAATCATTCGAGGTCTGCCAGGAGATTTTTGCTATCGTAGTTTTTCAAGTATTCGTTTAATACTGTCCATTCTTTATTCACCCTCTGCATTGAGTACCCTCTAACTCTCCCCATCATTATTGCCAATTGGATGTAGCCTGTCATTTTTACCTGCCATTCTGACTTTGTAGGTGTAATTTCACTCTTCCAATTCATTGCGACCAGAATTCTGGCTGCAGATGTTGCGTACATAAAGAGTGGTCTTACTTCTTTCTTGATTTCAGCTGACATTATCCCTAATAAGAAGGCCTCTGCTCTTTTTGTGAATGGGAATTTGAGTATCTTTTAAAATTCATTATATACAATGTCCCAGAACGCTCTGATTTTTTTCACATTCCCACCACATATGCATATATGAACCACTCCCCTTTTTATATCTCCAACAAGTTTCAGATCTATTCTTATACATTTTGGCCAGTTTGGCCACCGACAGAGCATTTTCATAACATTTTCTCTTAGATTGCAACACGTTGTAAACCTAATATCCTCCCTCCTTGATCCTTATTAACATACTGCTAGATGGGCATTTTATGTATTCTGTATTTTGCTTTTCCCCCCTTTTCTTTTCAGCCTTTGAATAGCTTTTATGAGTTGTATTTTATTTTTGTCAAGTTGCTTTGAGACTTTTTTTATTGTAAAGAACGATAAAGGAAACAACACACCCCAATTCAGATATCATCACCAAACTATGATGTGCATGTGTAAACACTTCAACACATGCTTCCTCTTTTACACTCTGTTTCACTTCCTGATTTGCACTGTACAAAGTTTGTCCCTAAAGCAGTATTGGAAACCAGCATTTAAACAAGATTTCCAGCCCTGCTTTGGAAGCAAGTTATAGTTTGTGCAAAACATAATTTATTGGACTTGGTTGTTATACGAAACTATAGGAACAGCAACCATGGAGGGGAACAGGGGAGCATGGGAACACAAATCCTGTGTTGATGGTCAAATTTGGCCAGGTCACCTGAACCATACCTCTTGGAATTAAGGGGGCAGCAATTTGGAATTGCTATGGCTGCAGAATGAACTCATTTTGTGTACAAATAGGGTCTGTTCGATTTTCGCCCTTAATGTTCCCTATTGGCTCAAGGTGATGCAAACAGTACGTATGCCAAAGCTCTTTTCAGGGATGATATTGCTAACACACTCAACAGTCTGGCTTGTTAAAAGAGCCCCAAGCAGAAGGAAATTGTTTAGAGCGATGGATTTTGATGGATTTTAAGACATCTCCCAGGGACATGGGTGGCGCTGTGAGTTAAACCACAGAGCCTAGGACTTGCCGATCAGAAGGTTGGCGGTTCAAATCCCCGCGATGGGGTGAGCTCCTGTTGCCAATCTAGCAGTTCGAAAGCACGTCAAAGTGCAAGTAGATAAATAGGTACCGCTCCGGCAGGAAGGCAAACGGCGTTTCTGTGCACTGCCCTGGTTCGCCAGAAGCAGCTTAGTCATGCTGGCCGCATGAACCGGAAGCTGTACGCCGGCTCCCTCGGCCAATAAAGCAAGATGAGTGCCGCAACCCTAGAGTCCAGAGTCGACTGGACCTAATGGTCAAGGGTCCCTTTACCTTTAAGACATCTCCCAGCAGCTTTTCCCAAAGAAAAAATGTCATGCTTTCTAACCCTGGCCCTTTGCACTGGTAATAGCATTCACAAAGAGCAGTATTTTGTAACTTTCAGTACTCCCACTCAGCCGGAAAATGGGCTCATTAATATTACAGACTTCTTTCTCACTTGCTGTGGAGGGCTGCCCCAACTTCCAGGCTGTGTGCTCTTATTACACGAGCAGCCACAAAACAACCCAGACACAAGCTATTCTTGGCTTTGCAAGACAAGCCCAGTGTGCACTCTGCTCAGTGTGAAACTGCACGTAAGGAGCACCTTTGAAAACCTCATATTTAGAGGAACACTGGAAGGCCAAGGAAGAACGACAGAACAGCAAGGCAGATGTAAATATTTTAAATTTTAATTGCAACTTGGAAACCTTGGCAAGCAGCAGCAGCAAGATGTACGCCCCCCTACAGCATAAGAGAGTTGCCCCTTCCAAAAAGATGGTCATCGCTGTCCACTTAAGACAGTGAGGATAATTGGTTGAGGAAACTGGGGTCCTGGAATCAGTCCACACTCTTCCAAGCAGGTGGTGGGCACAAGCAAAACTCACAGCATTGACAGTCAGTGGTGTACACCAAAACTGCAGCAGCTTGGACCCTTGGGTGCTGGAGGTGGAGAATTCCCTCCCCCAGCAATTCCCATTTTTGCATGTTTTGCAGAATGTCTGTCCAAGGATGAATCACCCCTACTATTCTGAGCCAGAAAAGTCTTTGTCACTTAATCACTTGCTGTAGGTCTCTGTTTATTACTACCTCAATCCATTTCCCCCCTTCCCACCTTGTGTAATATGAATTTTTATGTGTAGGTGTAACTGTGTGTGTGTGTGTGTTGATAATTTAATGAAGAACAAAATAGCTTGGATTCTCGGGAGTCAGATAAATGCTTAGGGTTGTGATAAAATAAAATAAAAATGAGTTGGTGTGAGTGCAAAACGTTTTAACTTTCTAATATATGAATTATTCATTCTTGTGTAGCCACCCCCTACACCCCCCCCTTGCGCAGGGTCCACAGAGGAGAGCCTCTGATGAAGACCACAAGGCAGGGGTGGCCCAGGATGTTTTGCCACTAGAGGCGAAAACCCTGGCTGTGATCCCCACCCCTCTTCCCACTGCCACGTACTTGCCCCCTCCTGCTCGATCCTGCTGCTGTGCTCCTCTACCCCAGGTGAACTCGAAGAGGGTGAGCAGGAGGAAGATGGTGGCCCAGGAGCAAATAGAGGAGTTGCCACTTGAGCATGCTGCTGCAGCCTCCAGGGTTGTGGAGGTGGAAAGCATTGAGGAGCAATGAGTGCCTGGCAGTGGCAAGACCTGGGAGCCAACCACCAGGTGCCCAGCAGTGGCAAGAGTCAGAAGGTAGCAGCAGGGGCGCCAGCTCATAGCTGTCAACGTTTCCCTTTTTTTAAAGGGAAATTCCCTTATTCCGAATAGGATTCCTCGCAAGAAAAGGGAAAAGTTGACAGCTATGCGCGGCCAGCTCCACCTGTGCGGGGGGGAAGCATGATGGTGTGGGGAGTGGTGGCACTGCTGCTGGTGGAGAGGTGACAGGAGGTGCAGCCCCAGCTATTAGCAGTGGCTTCTGCTCCTCCTCCTCTCAGGGTGATGCCCTCCCACATCTTGCTTCAGACTGCTTCGTGGACTGCCTGCCTGTGTTGCAGGGTCTGGGCTGGTTGATAAGGTGGATGGGTGGTCCTTAAGGTTTCGTGGTACCAAGCTGAACTGAACCCAGAAACTAATTGGGGTTTTTGTGTGTGTGTGCAAATTCCAAAAAGGGACGCGGGTGGCGCTGTGGGTTAAACCACAGAACCTAGGACTTGCTGATCAGAAGGTCGCCGGTTCGAATCCCCGCGATGGGGTGAGCTCCTGTTGCTTGGTCCTTGCTCCTGCCAACCTAGCAGTTCGAAAGCACGTCAAAGTGCAAGTAGATAAATAGGTACCACTCTGGTGGGAACATAAACGGCATTTCTGTGCGCGGCTCTGGTTCGCCAGAAGTGGCTTAGTCATGCTGGCCACATGACCCGGAAGCTGTACGCCGGCTCCCTTGGCCAGTAAAGCGAGATGAGCGTCGCAACCCCAGAGTCGGTCACGACTGGACCTAATGGTCAGAGGTCCCTTTACCTTTTACCTTTAAATTCCAAAACTAAACTCTATTTGTGTCTCTGCCTTGGCCCCATCAAGCCACCTTAATCCCTTATTCCAGTTCAATGAATATATGCATGCTACAACAAGAAGGTTTTTTTGTGTGTGTGTTTTGCGCTGTGTCACCATTATCCTAAGATGTCAATCTTCCTCCCAGCTGCAGCTGCTGAAAGCAGGGAGAGGCGGGTGGGGAAACAAGAAGGAATAGATCTAAGACAGCCCCAACAAGTTTTCCAGACAGCTGTTAATTCAGTACAATGCAGTTGTCTGTCAGGGACCAGGAGTCAGGTTCCTCTTCTGCAGGTGAGGAAGAGTCGAGTACTCTGAACAAGAAGGGGAAGGTCACACAGGGACAGCCTCAGAAGCGCTGCTTCCCAATGAACCTGTACAGCCAGAGCCTCTCTGGTCTGAGGATGTGGCACTGTATCAGAGTTCTGGATTCCTAGAGTACAGGACAAGCACTGCCCTACCTTGCCTTGACTTGCCCCTAGCATGAGCCATGCCTTGCATCCAGCTTAGGCCTTGTTTCAGCACAGAAAAGGGTAATATCTTTTAGTACTGCTCTATTCTGCATTGGTCAAGCCGCACCTGGAGTAAGGTAAAAGGTAAAGGACCCCTGGACAGTTAAGTCCAGTCAAAGGCGACTATGGGGTTGCGGTGCTTATCTCGCTTTCAGGCTGAGGGAGCCGGCGTTTGTCCACAGACAGTGCCACCCCTGTCCCTGCTCTATTCTGCCTTGGTCAAGCCACACCTGGAATGCTGAGTCTAGTTCTGGGCACCACAGTTTAAGGACTGTAGAGTTGGAAGGGACCACAAGGGTCATCTAGTCTATGAAGATGAAGAAGAAGAAGAAGAAGAAGAAGAAGAAGAAGAAGAAGAAGAAGAAGAAGAAGAAGAAGAAGAAGAAGAGTAGTAGTAGTAGTAGTAGTAGTAGTAGTAATAGTTTGGATTTGATATCCCACTTTATCATTACCCGAAGGAGTCTCAAAGTGGCTAACATTCTCCTTTCCCTTCCTCCCCCACAACAAACACTCTGTGAGGTGAGTGGAGCTGAGAGACTTCAAAGATGTGTGACTGGCCCAAGGTGACCCAGCAGCTGCATGTGGAGGAGCAGAGACGCAAACCCGGTTCACCAGATTACGAGTCCACCGCTCTTAACCACTACACCACACTGGCTCTCTATGCGCTACCAACTGATCTAGGATATTGACAAGGGGAAACATATGCAGAGGAGGCTGGCCAAGATGATAAAGTGGCTGGAAACCAAGCCTTATGAGGAACAGTTGAGGGAGTTGGGTATGTTTAGAAGAGAAGACTGAGAGGTGAAAGGATAGCCATCTTCAAATATCTAAAGGGCTGTCACATGGAAGATGGGGGAAGCTTGTTTTCTCCTGCTCCGGAGGGCAGAACCTGAACCAGTGGATTAAAATTACCAGGAAGGTGATTCCAACTAAACTTTAGGAAGAACTTTCTGATTGTAAGAGTTACTTGGCAGTGGAACAAACTGCCTCAGAAAGTGGTCAACTCTTCTTCATAGGAGGTTTTGAAGCAGCAGCTTGATGACCATCTTCTCAGGGATTCCTTAGGTGTGATCCCTGTGTTGCAGGGCGTTGGCCCTTGGGATCCCTTCCAACTCTACAATTCTATGCTCCATTTGTTTTGTCCCTTGTATTGAGCAGATGGAGTTGAAACCAAGCAGGAAATTTTGGTATAGACTTAATACAATGCGCAACAGCTTTCAAGAGATCTATACAAATGTCTTCCAACACTGGGTAACTGTTGGATTGGAATAGCTTGACAACTCTATGAGGTACGTTAGGCTGAGACGCCAGTGACTGCCCCAAGACCACCCAGTGAGCTTCAAGGCCAAGTGGTGATTTGGTCTCCTGGGTACCTAGTTCGACACTCCAAACCAGAGAGCCAGTGTGGTGTAGTGGTTAAAAGCGGTGGACTCGTAATCTGGTGAACCGGGTTCAATTCCTCGCTCCTCCACATGCAGCTGCTGGGTGACTTTCGGCTAGTCACACTTCTCTGAAGTCTCTCAGCCTCACTCACCTCACAGAGTGTTTGTTGTGGGGGAGGAAGGGAAAGGAGAATGTTAGCCACTTTGAGACTCCTTAGGGTAGTTACAAAGTGGGATATTAAATCTAAACTAAGGCCCGGGGGCCGGATAAGGCCTGAGGGACTCATTTATCCAGCCCGCGGCGACCGCTGCCGCCCGCTCTTACCGGCGCTGTGCTGCTGCCCACTTCCAGGTCGGAGGAGCACTGGAAATAGCTTGTGAGCATGAGCAAGGGTTATTTGTACATGCGCGTTATTTCCGGTGCACATCTGGGTCCGAGGAGGCCCGTGCACATGCGCACAAGCTATTTCCGGTGCTCCTCCGACCCAGAAGTGTGCCGGAAATAGTGTGTGCACGTGCTTCCCTGCCCTCCGCACGATCGGCACTGGAGACACTGGCCTGAGGCGCAGTAAGTTTGCTGACCCCTGCTCTAATTGCTGTATCACACTGTGTCTCTCTGGTTTCCTCTGCGTAGAAGAAAAACACCTTCCTCACACATTTCTCAAAGGACAAATCCCCAGGGTTCTTTGGAGGAAGCTTGCAGTATACGCGTACCTTAAGAAGGGTACCAACCATCACTTCTACCTGCCCCTGTGGGTTATCTAACCCTTCCAGCTTCCCCAGGAGGGCTCAGCTTGCTCACTTAGAAAACAAAAACCATTCTACCCAACTTAAAAATTTGTCCAGCTTTTGTTACTGCATTAAAACAGAACACACACACACACAAAAATGAGAATAAGGTCCCAAGGTAAAACAGACAGAGCACAAAAGCTTAATGTTTTGCTAGGAACCCATGGCATTTTCCGGAGCATCAGTCATGTCGTTGTGCCCAAAGCCTCCAGGGCTTGCTCAGCTTCTAAAGTAATCTGCATTAAGGTTTTCTATGTTTTTGTTTCACAAGTACTGTGGAAGCGGACTGATTCCCCAAAGATGTTGTGGCTGCATGTCCGCAGCTTTAAGCACTTCATTACCATTCTTTGTTTTACATACCAGCTCCTTGTCTTGCAGCTCCGTTTCCAATTCCTGGAGGCGCCTGCTCAGCTGCGCATTTCGTTCTCTCTCCTTATCTATTTCATTGCACTGCTCTTCCAGTTCGTCAATCTTTAAAGAAGGGTTGAAAGGAGCCAGTCTGAGTTCCCAATCCACTACAAATATTTATCATTTGCTTTTCACGTTTTTAAATAATGGAAATGTTGCAGGAAAATTAGGAGATAGCAGCAGGTTGCTGAAGGGGCTGGGGAAGGCCTAGAGCAGAGTTTTTACCAAACTTGGGTCTCCAGCTGTTTTTTGGACTACAGTTCCCATCATCCCTGACCTAGCTAGGGATGATGAGAGTTGTAGTCCAAAAACAGCTAGAGACTAATTTAAAGCACTTGTTTGTTAAGGGTTGCTAGAAATTGTAACTCTGAGGGATAAACTACAAAACCCAGAATTCCTTGAGGGAAACAGTATTCTTTGAATGTGCTTTGGAGGGAGAAGCAAAGAGGCTGCAACCACAGCAAAAAGGCTTGTGTATAGGCCAGCTTATGAAGCCAAGATGCAATCATCCAAATGCAGCCAGTGTGTTCAAGGTACAGGTCCTTATGAATGAAAAAAGAACTCATTTCTGCATAGTTCTCCCAGCACTGAGCAAAGCTGCCTTTCCCCACAAATCAAGTTCAGTGTTGTGGGATTCTTGCTACAAGTAGCATTGATGGAAACCAAAAAAACCCTGCTGTCAATAAACTTCTGCCAGGAGTGTGTGGGTCTATTGCCGTATTTTTTGCTCTATAAGACTCACTATTTCCCTCCTGAAAAGTAAGGGGAAATGTGTGTGCGTCTTATGGAGCGAATGCGGGCTGCGCAGCTATCCCAGAAGCCAGAACAGCAAGAGGGATCGCTGCTTTCACTGTGCAGTGATCCCTCTTGCTGTTCTGGCTTCTGAGATTCAGAATATTTTTTTTCTCTCCTCCAAGAACTAGGTGCATCTTATGGTCTGGTGCGTCTTATAGAGCGAAAAATGCGGTAACAGTGAAATACCGCACCATATTATTTAGTGGCAGTGCACACTACTATTCCTGGACTGCTCCAAAGTTTATACCTTTTTGTTATTCTCCCCTGATATTTACATCCGGTACATCTAATATTGGGCAAATCAGTTTTTAGTAGACAGGAATGATTGTGCCTTGACCTCTCCCTCCAGCAATTTTTGGACTATCCCAGGGCAACTCAGCACAGCTAGGTATGCATGAAGGAGCACCAGGATTTCTATACTGCCTAAAATGCATTTTAAGTTCTCAAATTTAATTTTTGCAAGTTGCCAATGCATTACATAAGTGAAGTAAATGGATCTACCTCCAAGGTGTGTTATGGACCAGGATCCATAGGCTAGCTATTAAGTATAGATACTAAAATATTCATCCCGGAGTAAGAACCAATTTATTTGCTACCACAAATGCTTAAGACCCCTGTTCTTCTCACAGAGCTATACAGTGGACCCTCCGGATATGAATTAAATTCATTCTGGAGGTTCCGTCCGCAACCCGAGAAGTCTGTAGGAAGACGTACCACTTCTGCGCATGCACATGGCGCGATTAGCGCTTCTGCCCATGCGTGCATGTGGCGAAACCCAGAAGTATACACTTCTGGGTTTGCTGCGTTCATAACCCGAAAGTTACATATCCAGAGCGGTACAGAACTAGAGGATCTACTGTAGTTCCTTGAATGGTTTAACAATAAATCTCTCTTCCCAAGGAACTCTCAGGACCCTGCAGTTCTTGTCCAGTACTTCAATACTCTCAGGTCCATGGGCCCCTCCTTTGGACATGCCCTCTCCTCAAGCCACCCCCCTGACTAGCCGCTGCTGGTGCTACAGCAACATCTGATGTCTCCTCTTCTGGAGCCTTCGCCCTGAGCCCTGCCTGGAGCTGTCCAGGGTACCATTGAAGCTTTGCCTCTGTAAATTGCCCAAACCATCATTCAGAAGAGAAGGTTTCCCAAAAGGAAATGCAGCCCTCAGGGTTGGAGAAGTTTCCTCACTCCTCATCTAATCAGGACAGCACACTGGCATGTTTTCTGACTAATAAAATTAGTAAAGCACCACCGTTTCAATTTGCTGCATTCAATACCTTGCTCCTAAGTTGATCGTTCTCATCTTTGCAAATGGAAAACTGCTTCTTCCAGTGTTCTATGCTGGCTGCAGATTCTTGGAGTGCAGAAGTCAGTCTGGCATTGCTCTCCCTAAGACTGTGAAGTTCTGTTTCCCATTTCTTTACATTGGAGGAGCTAAAAGAAAGGGGGGTGGGGAATCACACAAACATTGGAGATTTCTCTTTAGTTTTTTCTATAGACCAGATATGCAGCATATAAAATACCTCAGAACTGGGAGGGGGAAGTAGTTTGAAATATACATAATCCTGATTAACAGGGATGGATTAAGCATTTTTAAGATTAATCACACACACATATTCCAGCGTGCTCTCTCTCTCTCTCTCTCTCTCACACACACACACACACACACACTCAAGTTTACTACAATACAACAGCTCTGTTCATGGTATAATACCTTCATATTTGGTTAATATTACTCATATTCATATTTATTGTTGCAGCAGGTCAAATAAAAAACTTTATACCTCATGAATTGTGTGCCCTTATTATGCTAATCTTCTACAAACCTATTCCAGTTCTGCAAAAAGACTGTATTTTTTTTTGTCTCCCTTCTTGCATCCTTATATAACTCGTAAGCTCTGTCATTATGAAATATCCATACTTTCTCAATTCCCACTGTCACCTTGTAAATTTATATCCATTTGCTATGTCCAGCCTTCCAAGCATATTCCCAAACTGCAAACGTAACTGGGTTACTCAAACCCATTTATTTTGGGCAGTCGTGGAACCAGGGAGTTTCCTAAAGAGAAAACACGTGCCATTTTGGCTGCTTTCACACGGGCAATTTACTGGACTGGCCACACTTTGCACACCTACTTTGTGGCGGCAGGGTGCTAGAGTAAATGGCCTTTACGCTCTTCTTTTGTTCTTAATACTAGAAAATCTCTCTCATGGAAGTCTTTTGTTCTTAATACTAGAAAATCTCTCTCATGGAAGGCTGACTGTTAAACACCTCTCTCGTCAATATCATAAATACATCTGAGGGCGTAACAGTGTCCAAGAACAGTATCGGTATTGTTTTAAATCCTTCCAGCAGGACAAATACATGTGGCGTGGCGAAACTTCTCTTATCCTCTTTAAACAGCATAAAGGTATAAAGCCTCTTAGCGAAACAAAACAAGGCACAAAAGTGACCCAAAAGCTTCTCTCTGTCTCTCTCTCTCACGCACAGAGCACTATTTGTATTGCTCTAGTATTGGTGGATCACAATAGACCTCCTACTTACCGTATTTTTCGCCCTATAGGACGCACCGTCCCATAAGGCGCACCTAGTTTTTTGGGGGGGGAAATAAAGGGGGAAAATTTATTTTTCCCCCAGGCGCGGGGCTGGGGCGGCCTGAGCTTCCCCCGACCCCAGCCCACAAACAGGCAGCTCTTTGTAAGCCGTGGGAGCCCAGCGCTGGCTCCCGCTGCTTGCGGAGAGGTCTGAGAAGCCTGGAGAGCGAGAGGGGTCGGTGCGCACCGACCGCTCTCGCTCTCCAGGCTTCAGCGAAAGCCTGCATTCGCCCCATAGGACGCACACACATTTCCCCTTCATTTTTGGAGGGGAAAAAGTGCGTCCTATAGGGCGAAAAATACGGTATTTGATTTTGGCTTCCAACAGGTTTGACCATGTTTGGGTGGGCCTGGGTTTAAAAGGGCAGGGGAGGAGATTGCCACATGGGGAACCTCCAGATGTTCCCAGCTCCCAACTCGCATCAGTCTCAGCAAGGATGGGCAGTGGCCAGGATTGTGGGAACTGGAGTTCAACAACATTGCGCACCACTGTAGGGAATGTTTAAGTTAGAGCATGGAGTTGAAAGGAGCATGGACTAGAAGCGGCCGCCGAGACCACATAACACCGGTCCTGAAAGACCTACATTGGCTCCTAGCACGCTTCCGGGCACAATTCGAAGTGTTGGTGCTGACCTTTAAAGCCCTAAACGGCCTCGGTCCAGTATACCTGAACGCCCTCCCACCAGATGTCAAAGAGAAAAACAACTACCAGACTTTTAGAAGACATCTGAAGGCAGCCCTGTTTAGGGAAGCTTTTAATGTTTGACAGACTACTGTATTTTAATATTTTGTTGGAAGCCGCCCAGAGTGGCTGGGGAAACCCAGCCAGATGGGCAGGGTATAAATAATAAATTATTATTATTATTATGGAGTGAGCCAGTGTGATGTAGTGGTTAGGGGATTGGACTGGGACCTGGGAGACCAGGGTTCAAATCTCCACACAGCCAAAAAGCTCTATGGTTGACCTTGGACCAGTCATAATCTCTCAGCCTAACCCATTTCACGGGGTTACTGTGAGGATGAAACAGAGAGGGAAGAGAACTTCATGTGTCACCTCAAGCTCCTTGAAGGAAAAGTAGGATAACTGACGGTTGGAATGGTGGTGGGATTTTATTTTATTTTTCAACTGACAATTTGAAAAAAAAGAGGGTGGTAATAGGTTTAAGAAGTTACTAGTTCTATGCTTAGAGGGCTTGGACACTTACCCTGATACCTATATTAACACAGTGCTGCTACCACAGTAATAATGTGGCACGACTTTATCCAAACATGTTTGTAAGACATGCTTGTATTATGTGAATTGCAGAGCTAAGTTTATAACACGTCAGTTACTGGTGTCCAGAACAGAAAATGACCAATCCACTTAAGAAATAGGCAATATCATAATAAAAACCATATAAAAAAGCAAGTTGTAGCAGATTTAAAAGAGCAGCCTGTTAAAAACAAAATTAAATTAAAAATGGATTAAAACACAGCGAAGCAGGAAAAAACAATCAGCTCGGTGGGCCAAACACCTGTTTAAATAAAGAGGTTTTTTGCCTTCTGGTGTTCCAGTTCCCTCCTCCTTTCTCCTCCCTCAGGAGTCCTGCCCCATGTTGAGGTTCCTGAGCATGTACAGAAGCTGTCTTGGGACTATTGTGGACTCTTGGCAGGAAAGGGGGTGAGGGGGTTTCAGTGTGTTCCAGTTGTTTCATTCTTGTGCTTTGGCATGGTTCCCGGAGAGAAAGCAAGTTGCAATGTGGTTCTGAGAAAGGCCTGAGAAGACAATGGGCTCTGTTCTCTACCTTGTTGCAATCTTTTTAGTTACAGCAAGCGGAATGTTTCTGATGCTTAGCTGCTGAGAAAATGATTTTGAAAAGCTTTGAGAAGCTTTGAGCCTGCTTTGGTGGGGGGTGACTTCGGGCCTAGGTGAGGTCACCTGTCCTCACCTTCCTTCACTGGTAGAAGAATATCAACAAGAGAACTAGACAAGTTATCTCAGCAGGGAGTTTCAACGTCAAATCAGAGCCCCCCAACCCCCATAGGATAAAGTTAGCTCTCAACTCCTGCTTGCTATCTAACCACGCATTTAAAGCAAATGACGTCCCACAAAGAAACTTGGGAACTCTGTGTTGTTGAGGGTGTTGGGAATTGTAGTTCTGTGAGGGGAAACTACAGTTCCCATGCTTTAAATGTGGTGTGGATTTGCCCTAAGAAATGGCTGTTGGTGCTAATTGGGACAGACAGGGTGGAAAGCAGGGAGGACCAACAGTAGGGGGAGCCAGAGTGCAGCCACTTCCCTGACTGTTTGTAAGTACAGTGGTGCCTCGCAAGACGAAATTAATCCGTTCCGCGAGTCTCTTTGTCTAGCGGTTTTTTCGTCTTGCGAAGCAACCCTATTAGCGGATTAGCGCTATTAGCGGTTTAGCGGCTATTAAAGGCTTAGCGGCTATTAAAGGCTTAGCGGCTATTAAAGGCTTAGCAGATTAGCGGCTAAAAGGCTATTAGCGGCTTAGCAGCTTAGAAAAAGGGGGGGAGCGGGGAAAAATCGGAACACTCGCAAGACGTTTTCATCTTGCAAAGCAAGCCCATAGGGAAAATCGTCTTGCGAAGCAGCTCAAAAACGGAAAACCCTTTCGTCTAGCAGGTTTTCCATCTTGCGAGGCATTCGTCTTGCGGGGCACCACTGTAGGCAGTGACTGGCTGAGGGCAGACTGAGGTTGTGTGGGCAGCACTCCATTCACCCTAATAGCCCAGCCCCCACTTTTAGTACAAAAGAAGTACTCTCCCACTAAAAAGCATGGGCACTTTTTTTGGCCTGGGAACGCAGGGACCAACAAATAGTCAACAATAATGTAGTCATGAAAGCAGCTTCACCTCTGGGCTAAGGCAAGTTTCAGTTTGTCATTCTCTGTTTTCAGTTGTGCATCTGAGGGACCATGTGACGCCTTCTCATCGTCCGTTCCATTGACGCTGGACGCCCGAGTAGAACACGGAGTTTCGCGGCCTGATTCCTGCACAACGCATTCCGCAAACCAAAAAAATTGTTACGATAAAGGCCTGCTGCTTCTCAGCGTGCTACAGCGCAGAACCCCCGCAGGCGCCCCCACCATCTTCCAAACGACCCAGAGGGAACACCTTCTGCAAGAAAGGACGGTCATTGTATTTCAGAGGGCGGGTCAACGCAATCGGATCACTTGGAAAAATTGTTCCTGGACTGTATCACCTCAGCTTTGAATGCTATTGGAAAATTATCCGTACGCAAAGATTTTCAAGCCAGGCTGGGAAATGGCTAGGCCCAAATTCTTCTCCTTAAGATGCAACAATTTCTATTTCAGGGGCAGGCCGAAGGTAGATTTGGATCTACTGGTAGATTTCTAAGTGATTTGCAGTAGATTTCAAAATGTCTCTGCCTACCAGTGCTTTAACAAGTTCAAGTAAAAATTGAAGTAAAAAAAAAAATCTATCATGGCTGGTCTTGCGTTAATTGCTTCTCTCTTAACATCAGTGTCCCTTGCTTGTCAAATGAGAGTACTAATTGGCTGCCATATGTCTTCATTCAGCAATGTGGGCCAGTTTTGGAGGGTTGTGTTAGAAGCACTGATGCCTGGAAACTTACAGGTAGATTTGTATGCATTCCAGTGTGCAGGTAAAACTGGCTTCACCATTTTGTGACTGGCTCTCGCTTGCAGACCTTAACATTCTAGGAAAACAGAAAAAAAGATCCCTCACCTCTGAATTCTCCCTGCTATGAGTGCAAATGAAGGGAGCTCTGGAGATGCCTTTTTTAAGGATACCGTGCCAAACATGTGACTCTCTTTACCTAAGGTCAGAAGTCGTACAGTCCAGGAACAGCTTTCTCAGCTCATCCGCTGTATGTGGCATCTGCCATCAGCCTGGGCCAGTAGGCATCAAGCAAGCAAGCAGATCCACCAAAAGCAATCGCCAAGAATCATTTTCGTTGCTGCTGTTAAAATACTTTACTTCTTTGCTAACACTCACCTGAAGCTGACCCTGGGTAGCATTTTCAACTGCTCTTCTCTTTCACAAAATCCATTTTCAAATCAACGAGATCATGTTCCCATATTCCACATTCAGATAAACCACTTACTTGGGAATGATTGCTAGAAGTCTCTGTTTTTTCTTGAGACCGGTCTCTTGCCAGTCTGGCAGCTTCTTTCACCTCTTGAAATTTCTCTGCAAACTGAGCATAAACACATAAGCAAAGTGTTACATTAGGACAGCCGCAAATAACAGCTTACTCTAACTGATTTTAAATTAGCCTGCATGAATTATGAAGGTCCATAGAGCAGGCATGTCCAACTTTCAAGAGACTGAGATCTACTCCACTATAAAAAAACTGGCAGTGATCTACCAAAGCTGTTGAGCTTTTATTTAAAAATATATATATTTGGGGTGGGGGGTGGGTTTTCCGCGATCTACCGAAATCTACAACGTACCCCCCATGATCTACCAGTAGATCATTATCTACCTGCTGGACGTCCCTGGCATAGAGAAAAGTGAGCTTTAAGGTATTCCTCTGGGGGCATCCAAAAGAATCAGAAATTGAGGTGGAGGGGTTCTAGTTTTGTTTCTATACAATGAGGTCTGGTGGGGAACCTCAGGCCAGTAAAAATCAGGCTCTCCTATGGCTGTTAATATATATATTTAATTTGCATTTTATTGGTATTCAGTTACAAATGAATTAAGTTATAAAAAAGGAGAAAGGGAAAAAATTCAGCAGCAACAACAAAGGGTACGCAAAAAGATATATAGCTGCAAGCTGCATAATTAAGATAACATTTAAATGTGGCCCGGAGACGATTGCAGAAAGCACACCATTAACATCTGGATGCTGAGAGCCTCAACCAGAGCTCCAGTTGTGTAACACTGCACACTGGCAGATCTCTTTTCCCCACAGATTAGCTGCACACTTGGCTAATTCTGATTTATAGAAGGTCAAAATTAGAGCCAAATCACACAGGATGCAAGATAACATATCTATTTATTTATTTGTTTCCTATACCATCCTTGTGTCCAGCTGGGAGCTCAAAGCAATGTACTGCATCGTTAAAATGCAGTCAATTCAAAAACACTGTATTAAAACTGATTCTAAAACTCTCCATATATGCAATGCAACCTAATTTAGAACTGCCCTTCCCTCCCTTTCTCTTAACATGTTGGGGGGTGTGTGTCCACATTTGATTGATGCAACAGTGCTGTGGGAAGCTGTGCTTCATACTCTCCCTGATCTAAAGACCACCGCCCATTCAATCCTACAAGGGGAAAATTAAAGGTTCAAATAAGATGCGGAATAGAAGGGGAATTTCCTGCTCCCACCCTTGGGTGTGGTGTCTACTCCCAATTCTGCTCTTGAAACGTCAATTTAATGAAAGAGAAATGTCTGTGATGGTTTGAGGCGGAGTGACAGGTAATGACAAATAATCATTTGAGAGCACATTTGGGGTATGTGTGTATGTGAGGAAAGAGCCTTAATAAATTCTTGCAACTGACCATGAATGTAATTTGGCTGTCAGCCTTACAGTAACCTCTGGCCTCAGACATCATAAAAATAATGGATGTGAGGCTGTTAAATGTTGAAAATTTATTGCTGGGTTTAGGGAGCAACAAGAATACAGATCCATTATTTCATTATTGTCGTCCCATAGTAATCCAACAAGCCTAACTAATGCATGTCCTATTGTACAACTTACCTTAAGGTTGCACAATTCTCATTAAATAAAATAAGATAATATTATCCCTGCAATGCTTAGGGTCTCAGAATCCTGATCTGGATAAGGAATCCACCCCCTTTAAAAAATGCAAGACCAGAAAGAATCACATGTTTCCATCTTGCATAAGTCTTCCACAGATTTTGACATTTAGCCTGCATGAAATTTTTATGATTCTTGCTTTGTGTGGGATTTAATGATGCAAGCCAGCAGGGAAAGCTACAGCTTTAAGAAGTTGAGCCTATATCAAAAACTGTTTGCAAAACCTTTGAACTTCATTGCAATCCCATGCAGGCACATTCATAAATGACACTGAAGTCCAATTAACAGTTATTGCCACATCCTCCTTCTCATTCCTGTGGACCAGCATGTCATTACTACTGTAATTTACTTCTTCCCAAATGGTAAACTAAGGCTCAATCAGAAGAATAATTTCTGACGTAGCTGGAGGGATCAACAGTGGTGGGCTTCTCTCTGTTTAAAAATAAATAAATCGGGAAATTGCTGCTTTAATTAATTCACAGCAATCCACATTGACAAAAGTTTGTTATTTGTGCATTGTGGGGTATCTTTTTAAGTCACATCCACACCATGTATTTAAAACACCTTTTTACCACCTTAACGGTCACGACTTCCCCCAAAGAATCCTAGGAACTGTAGTATACCCCTCACAGAGCTACAATTCCCAGCACGGTTACAAGCTACAGTTCCCATCATTATTTGAGGAAAACCATGCACTCTGAATGCTATTTAAATGTATGGTGCGGAGCAATATAAACAATTCTCATAAGAGCAGAGCACATCATCCTTAAAAGTTTATCACAAATTTCTGATGCTGTTACACTATCACTACAGTTATTACACTACCTACTTTTTGAAGTTATTTCACAGTTACTCTAGGACAGGGGTCGGCAGCGTGTGGCTCATGGGCTGGATCCGGCCCATGAAGACCGTTTTACTGGCCCATGAGCTGCCCGCTCGGTGAGTCCCCTCTGCGCTATGCTAAACCACTCGCTGACTCGCTGAGCGGCAGTGGAAATCGCATCTTTGCACTCAGATACCAGAAATCGCTTCTGCGCATGCCCTGACACTGAAAATCGCTTCCAGGATCTCAAGCCAGGAGACCAGCTTGAGATACAAGGGACTGAACATACAAAGCATTTTCGACATGAAAAGCATGTGCTCTGTCCCTGAGCTATGACTCCCTCCCCTTTGGCCATATATGTTTCCAGGGCAGCTTCAGACTCTTGCAGGAGCGCTGACACGGCCAACCCTATCATTAGGCCAAATGAAGCAGCTGCTTCAGATGGCAGGTGCTAAGGGGCAGGGAGTGGAGAGGAAGTACTGGGAGGATTGAACTGCACGTACCGCACAGCCTGCCCTACAGCTCCAAAGCTGGGAGTGGTGGCGATGGACGTTTTCCCATCAGCAGTGCTGGGATTACAGCCATATCTGCACTATATACCGTACATTTAAAGCAGCATAACAACTTAAACAGCTGTGGCTTCCTGCAAAGAATCCTGGGAACCGTAGTTTAAGGGTGCTGAGAGTTGTTAGGAAACCTCGGTTCCCCTGGCAGAGCTGCAATTTTCAGAGTGGTTTAACAAGAGCACCTCTTCCCAGAGAATTCTGGGAACTGTAGCTCCACTAGGGGAATAGGGTTCTACTAACAACTCTCAGCACACTTAAACTACAGTTCCCAGGATTCTTCATAGGAACCCATGATTGATAAAGTGCTAGAATAGTGCTGAAAATCTACAGTGTGGCCTAAGAACCAGCGTGGCATAGCAGAATGTTGGGTTCGGACCTGGGTTCAAGGCAGCCTTTCCTTATAGATATTTAACTACAGAACAAAGACCACTTCTCCAATGCAAGTCAAAATAATTTAATAGAAGCAGAGAAGGTGCATAATGTCTGTGCATGCATTTGCTCTAGAATTCTGCTTTGTGCCTATTTTCTTATGGAGGTGGCATGGGGAATCTTTCAGGGAATTTCAGAAAGGAAAATGCAGAGGATTGAAAGAGTGTGAGCTGCAAGGTACCCATATGGTAAGCTTAGTCCAAGGGGAACAGAGAACGAACTGAGCAAAGGACTATTCTTTGGAACCTGGGAAAAGACTGGGAGGTTCACAGCTGACTGTTTAGTCTCTCACTCTGCCAATTTACATGGCCCTAAAATACAGTAGAAAAAACCAACAACATTGGCCCCATTCATAAGCCACAATTAATGGTTTATGGTCAATGCTCTGATCTTCTCACCTTTGCTCTTCCCCATTCCTGCCAGGAGGAACGAAAGCATTATGCCTGGCTTAGCATTATGTTCAAACTGGGGATCCCAGTCTGTCCAGCAACAAAACAAACCATGGTCTGCAGCCAAGGTTTGCTCTAGTTTGTTTGAATGAAATAAACCATGATCCCTGGTTTGGGCGTAACACTAAGCTGGGGACCAGGGTTTCTTTCTTCCACACATTAGTGCAAAGCAGTGAGACAGGTGCATGCATGGTAAACCATTAAATATGGTTTGTTGTGACGTGTGAACTAGGTCCTTGAGTGGCTTGGCCTTCAATTTGGGCTTCTTTAAGTTCTGTGACACACTTGCGGAGAAAGCAGTATTAGGCTAGACCCTCCAGACTAAGCCAGTTGAAATTAAGTCCCATTGAACTCAGTGTACTTTATCATCATAACTTGGGTCCCATTAGGGATCCAAGTGGAACTACCCAGGAGTAGATCCAACCCATAGTCTTTACTTGAGGTTCCAATTTTGTCTTTTGGATTTCTTCACATGGATGTTCATCATTGACCTGCTTGCAGAACTGTTCAGGGAACTTGAGGAGAAAGAGTTTCCTTGGAGTAAGCCCCACTGAACTCACTGGGACAAGTATAGGATTCTGCTGCAGGGCACCCCAGGAACCCCAAACGAAAAGCAACAATCCATAATGGTGCAGACATACATGGGAAAGTACAAAGGATCCATTTGGAAGAACTAGTTCCCAGCCTGATTTAGTTTCAGTTATAGAAGCAGGGGTGCGGTGAGGGGACCCAAAGTTTGCTTTATCTACATTGTTAATATCAAAGGAAGAAAACTGCTGAATACAGGTGGGTGGGTGGTTAAGTGCCTAATATTTAGAGCAAACGCTTTGGGGGGGGAAATACAGCTCTACTCTCAAGACAATTACAAAATTATTGCAGATCACAAGAACTGGAACAACCACTTATTGAAAATGTAGATGGAAAGAATGCTACATTTCAGACCGAACCAGATTCGAAGCATGCTCCATGCACCCGCAGCAGAGTTCCTGTGAACAATGGTTATTTCCCCCAAGGTTCTCTTTGGCAGGTGGCAAACTGAAGGACACTGCATTGATTCTTAGGAAGATGTCCACAACTGTAGCAGACTATGCTGAGGATCTGTCAGAAGTAGCTAAATAACGCAACAATGAAACTGTATTTATTTATTTTCCGTACCACTGTTCATCCAAATATCACAGGGCGGGTTACAATATTAAAAAAAAAAAAAACAAAAATACATACCATAATAGCAAATAAAAACAATAGCAACCCCACACAGAGAGATTAAAAGTCCATAGATGGTTTAATTAGCCTGTTTTTGCCTAGTGCCTAAAGATATGTAACAAAGGCGGCAGGGGAGCCTTGCTGGAGAGAGCATTCCACAAGCGGGGGGCCACAGCAGAAAATGGCCCACTCTCGTGTTGCCGACCTCTGGACCTCTTGTGGAGGTGGTACACGAAGAATTGCCTCCAGTGATGACTTTTAAAGTCCTAAACGGCTTTGGCCATATATACCTGAAGGAGTGTCTCCACCCCCATCATTCAGCCCAGACACTGAGGTCCAGCTCCGAGGGCCTTCTGGTGGTTCCTTCACTGCGAGAAGTGAGGCGACAGGAAACCAGGCAGAGGATCCATCCCATGCGCTGTTTTGGCTTCCTCTTTAGCCATAGCCGCGTGCAGCCTCTCCCTGCCGGAGGGGCTGCGCGCGGCTATCCCTGAAGCCTTCTGAGCACAGCGCAAGTTCCTGCTGCGCTCCTCAGGCTTTGGGTTCCTTTTGCTGAAGCTGGGAGAGCAAGACTCTCCTGGCTTGAGCGAAAGGAACCTGAAGCCTCCAGAATGCAGCGGGAACTTGCGCTGTGCTCGGAAGGCTTCAGGCAGCTATCTCTGAAGCCTGGAGAGCAAGAGGGGTTGGTGCACACCAATGCCTCTTGCTCTCCAGGCTTCAGCAAAAGGAACCCAAAGCCTCCGGAGCGTGGAGGGAGCGTTCCCTCTGCGTTTCGGAGGCTTAGCGTTGCTATCGCTAAAGCCAAGGAGCCTGCATTCGTTCCACAGGACGCACACACATTTCCCCTCAATTTTTGGAGGGGAAAAACTGCGTCCTATAGAGCGAAAAATACAGTATTCTCTTGTTGTAGATGGTCCAGCCTAAAGGTGAGCAGAACGTGGACACTGCTATGGAATACTCAGTCGCCGAAAATGGCTGCCATAGACAGCAACAAAGGAAGTCTGTCCCAATGCATATTTGTCACAAAAAAAGGACTGTGGCTCTTCCCTCCGAAAGAGTCCAGAAGTATGAGGAGTCTACACCATGTTTTCATCTGGCTGACAAACACAGCCACCACTTTTAGCTGTTTGAGGCAGCAGCTGGGACTTCTGTTAACATGGCCTCTAATCGAACATCTGATGCCCTATAGCCTTCAAGGCTATGGAGGACAAGATTAATGAGAAAGTTGTGGAATGTTCAAGGGCATCACGTTTAGTGAACTAATACGATCCGGAGACACTAATGGTGAGTAGTTCTTTTTTAAAAATGTCAACTATCTGTCCTGATAAGTGACTCATTTCTAGCCTGGGAAAATTATTCTGATTCTTTGACAAGAGCACCAGCTCAACAAATAGAGCGCACATTGTGTACACCATTGGGCTATTCATCACCAAGCTACTACTGCTAGTTTAAAAGGGTCTCTAATAGGAAGACTCCCAAAGTAATAAATCATTCCTACGACATCCAATTCGCCTGGATCTACCGGCACCTAGGCTCCATCTGCGTTATACATTTAAAGCAGTATCTGAAAACAGCATCATAAACAGCTATGGCTCCCCCCCCCCCAAAAAAAAAAAAACTCCTGGGAAGTGTAGTTTGTTAAAGGCGTTTATTTGGGATAACCCTTTTCTGCCTCCCAGAGCTACAGTTTCCAGAGTTCTCTGGGAAGATTGTAAATCCATTCTGGGAATTGTAGGTCTGTAAGGGGAACAACTCTCAGCATCCCTAAAGAAACGACACTTTCCAGGATACTTTGGAGCAAGCCATGGCTGTTAAAGTGGTATGATACTGCTTTAAATGTATAGTGCAGCTGCAGTATTAATGGCTGTACGAGCAAGACTGTACCTCCACTGCCAAAGGCTAGATCCAGCAGACCGTTCTTTTGTTCTTAGATGGGATGTCGTGTTGAAGTGAGGAGCAGAACACACAGCTGTTCTGTTGAGCAATGCCTTTGCATTTAGCCTAACACCTAGTTTGGCTTCAAGGCAGGCACAGAAAGCTAGGCGTAGAAAACCATATGATCAAACACACTCAGAAAATTTCTAGCTTGAACGTTAACACCTCCCACAAACTCTGGCCCACTCATTGATTACAGGAGATTAATCGCTTGCAAAGAGCCAAGTTGCTATTAATTAAGACAAAGTGGAAGAAATCCAGTTTCTCTCTCTCTCTCTCTCTCTCTAAAACACACACACACACACACACACACACACACGACTACCACAAGATCTATATGTTCCTCCTTTTAATTCATTGAGATTGCAGGAGATTTTACAAAAGCAACAACAAGTGAAAAAGTAATTCAAACTCAAGTTACCTTTGTTAGCTGCTGTTCAGAAGAAAATCCCAGGCCAAACACAGTGTTTGCTCGGCTATCAGCCCACTGGCCAAACTTCTGTGATGTTTTCGTGAAGGTCATATTAGGTGTGATTGTGCTATTTATAATAACCTAGAGAGAGAAGGGGAGGGATGGAAACACAAAACAAAAATAGGTACACAATTCAGAAAAGAATATTAGGATTACATATTGTAGGAGAAACAGCCACTTGCCAAAAAGCTTGCTGTGCAAAAGAAATATTCAGATGAACAACAACAATAAGCATATTGGTACATGGGCTTCAGCTACACTGTACTGATTTGACTTGCATATATTTATGTTTCTCCTTTCGTTTATTGTCTTGAATCAATCATTTTTTAAAAAAAGAACAGATAAAAGATATTCAGTTCCATTACTAGATTTGAAAACGGAATTCAACCGCAGGGGATTGATCTTCCAATCCTGAGTTCATTGAACCTACAAGTCAAAATCGTCCAAACAGTCAAAAGGTTGCTTTAACAGCAAGTTCAGACCAGAAGAGCAAGAACTGGACTTAATAATTAAGATGGTGCTATGACAGCCATAACAGTAGTCAGGGCTAGGGCACTTCAGTCTTCACAAAGGAGACAGACTTATTTAAAAAAACAAAAACTCAAGAGTCTGGTGGCTCTGACACTACCTAGTTGCAGCCCCTACACACAACCCCATACATTAAGTTGTTATTATTCCTCGTGTTGCAGGTAGGGGTTGGGGATTGAGGCTGTGAGCCGCAAAGGCCGCAAAGTAAGTTCATGGTACAGGTGACATTTAAGCTCTTAGGTGCTACATTCCAACAGCATTTTCTCTTTTCAAAAGGAAAAACGGGTCAAAGGGTTGCATCCAACATAGTGCTACGTTAAAGTTGCTTTGTGATATACAGTACTTGTTCTGCTGGCATGGTTGTGCAAGAGAATGCAAGAGCAGGTTGCTGGTAGTGAGGCATCAGGCATAAGCCTGCATTTTATTAATGTTTGATCAGGACTTGTATATTAGAGAGAGCCTAAAAGATTTTCAAATGTTTCAATGCCAGGCAGAGAAAACCTTGGCCATTCTCCTAAGACAAGGGGCCCCTTTTTGATTGATAGCAGAAAGCAATTCTCAAAGTCGTAAAAGCTGAAATTACAGACTGAGTAATGACACTGAACAAAGGCAGAGATAAATATAATTAGGAATGGGCAAATAGTAAAATGATACCATGGGCCTCTCTTAAACCTTGAGCTGTATTTTCTAAGGCCAGAGGCAAATGGGAGAAAAAAAGCATCTAGCTGGGAAGTCTTTTTAAAGCATCTAGCTGGGAAGTCTTTTTAAAGCTGTTTCTTCCTTAAACAGATAATGGGAAAAGCAGCTTGCTGAAGGGGAGGAGGCTTCTTCTGAAACTGTTTTAAACTGAGTCCTTTTCTTTCTTTCTCTCTCTACTTTAAAAAGGCCTTATTCCTTTTAAGAGGCTATCTGTGTTGTGTATTAAATATGTTGGCTTAAATGTAATTATGCAAAGGATTTAACAAATGCTAGAAGAGTTGTATTTATCTTGAAATTAAGTCAGCCACCAGTCCAGCCTCTTGCCAGACAAGAAGACGCCATCAAATGCTGTCCTGATATATTAGCTGTCAGACATTTGTTTAGAAACCTTCAAATGAAGGATATCTTTCAATGTTGATGTGAAACTCAAGATCCTTGACATATGTTTAAGATAAAAATTTAAGATTAACCATTTGTTTTAGAA
The DNA here is from genome assembly GCF_965112155.1 of Podarcis liolepis. Taxonomy (NCBI): domain Eukaryota; kingdom Metazoa; phylum Chordata; class Lepidosauria; order Squamata; family Lacertidae; genus Podarcis; species Podarcis liolepis. The sequence continues at coordinate 39,876,305 of NC_139569.1, forward strand.
GGCAATAGGGCAAGGAGGGCAAGAGGTGAGCTGGTAATTAAGATTCCTTGTTGAGACACATGTAAGATATATTACTACTTATTTGTCATTTATAGATGTAACAATATATAGCTGTTTGTCTTCCATATAAGGACAGAAGGATATGGGTGTATCTTTTTGTGATTGGTTCTAGCAATCAGCCAATAGGAAATCCAACCAGGCTGATTGGACAGAGGCAGCCACAGGAGGAGCAAAGGGGGCTGGATTAAGGGAATATAAGGGCTGGCCATAATGGCAGGAGGCCAGGCCAGAGCTTGGTAACCATATACCACTGTGCCTCTCATTTATTTGTCTGACAAATAAATAATTATTTTAAATTCTCTATTGCTGCGTTGAATATTTCATTCCAGCTAAGCGTTAACCACAAGCAGGGTGCTACATTTTATGGTGCCCTGTGACTCGGATAAGTGGTCTGCTGGAACGCAGCCCCTTCGCTCTACTGAGCAGGGTACAAGAGAGAGGATCTCTAAACTGCTTACCCAAGCGCGCACTGGTAAATTTTTCCAGGGGGAACGCAGAAGTCTCGTCTGTCTGATACCCTGCTCACTGGCGGCGACGGACCGGGGGGAAACGGAACCAACCAGGGGTAAGTGCACAAAGGGATTTTTGGCCCTCCAATTAATTGGGAGGAAGAGAAGTCTTGATCAAACTTCTGCGTCTCAGTAAGTGGGAACTGAGTACGCTAGGTGGTTGGGTATATCAGATGGTGGTCTGGTGGGGGGAAAGGGAAAGTTGGGAGGTAGTGTGTGGTGAAGTATCCAGCGCATTGTATGTGTGAGAAAGTACAGAGCAATCTGTAGCTGACCTGAGTGTGGAGTGGGTAGTACTTCGGTTCCCAGTGAGGCGACTCCATCTGGGCAAGAAACCCCACGAAGCGTGTGTGTGAGTGACTGAGTGGATACTTCACAGGGCCATACAATGGGAGTTGGGGGTTCAAAAGGGGAAAATACACCTCTTGAATGTATGTTAAATAATTTTAAGAAAGCCTTCTCAGGGGCATATGGAGTCAAAATGACGCCAGAGCGCTTGAGAACGTTATGTGAATTAGAGTGGCCGAAGCAAAATACTGAATGGCCATCTCAAGGAACCTTTGATATAAATTTAGTAAGCAAACTTTGGTCCAACATCGCCAAAGAAATTGGAGGGTGCCCAGAACAATTTTCATATATAGATTCCTGGCTGAGCACATTAAATAAAAATCCTCCATGGATAAGGGAATGCAAAGTCCAACGATGCAAATTATTGGCTGTAAAAGCCGAAGCTAGAAAAGGAATCTTGCCAAATAAACTCAAACCCATTTTTGAGGGACCAGAGGAAGAGCTGCTTCCACCTCCACCCTATGCTCCACATCGAAGGGAGCCTAATCCAAACACTCCACCAGTTGTAACCCCAAGGCAAGAAAGTGGAATGAATAATGGGGCTGGAGTCACAGAACTTGATTCCTTGATAGATTATGATAAATATCTTCAGGAGGCATTGGAGGCCTATAATGAAGCCCAAGCAGAAGCAGTTATTCCATCTGTGAGTCCCAGTAGAACTCCATCTACAGTCTCTTTTAGTGGAACAACTGATTGCCTACCCCAAACTCCTGTACATCCAAGTCCTAGAGAATTATTACAGAAGTTACAGGGAGACCTTAATCGGTCAGCAAGCAATACAGCCAGGCGTATAAAGCTGCTAAAAGAACGCCTTGGGACAAATACCATCCCCTATGATTTGAGGCCCCTAGAGCAAAGCGAAGAGAAAGATCACGTAGTAGCCCCTCTCAGAAGAGTATTTGATGCACTTGAGGAGCCTGTGCTGGTTAACGGGCTACCTGGACCAAGGCCACCTCGAACTTCGACCCTGCAATATATTCCATTCACGACTACAGATTTGATGAATTGGAAAACACACACCCCATCTTTCGCAGAAAAACCTCAGGCTATGATGGACTTGGTGACTTCAATAATAAATACTCATAGTCCTACTTGGACAGATTGCCGCCAGCTCCTGAATACTCTGTTCACCACTGAGGAAAGGAGAGACATAATTGAAAAGGCACAGATATATTTGCGTGAGCAGGCCAGAGTGGGAAATATTTTTAATATTGACCGTCATCTCCAAGACAACTTTCCCTTGGAAGATCCTAATTGGGATCCAAACAATGTAATTCACCTGGCCAGACTTACCACCTACCGCCAGACGCTTGTGCAAGGTATCCGCAGGGCATGCCAGAAGCCCACTAATATGTCTAAAGTCTCAGAAGTAGAACAGAAACCAAATGAGAGTCCAGGAGACTTTTTAGAGAGGCTGCAAGAAGCCTATCGTATATGGACTCCTTTTGACCCTGAAGCCCCTGAAAACAGCAGAATGATTACTGCTACATTTGTGGCCCAGTGCGCTTCTGACATTCGTAAGAAAATTCAGAAATCAGAAGGATGGGAAGGGATGCTGATGAGCCAAATTATGGCCATTGCACGCCGAGTTTATCGGAATAGGGATGAGGCTGAGAAACAAGAGAAGAAGAAGTGGCAGAAGGAAAAGATGGTAATGCTAGCCACAGCAGTGAAGCAAGACTACCGCCCCTTAAATGGAGGAAGAGGGCGGGGAAGGAATCCACCACTGGGAAGGAATCAATGTGCAAATTGCAAGAAGGAGGGTCATTGGAAGCGGGAGTGTCCTGAACCCCTGAGGTTGGAAGAAGTACGCCCAGGCCCAGGCCCAGGCCCAGGCTCCGGCCCAAGAAACCAGGGACGGGGACGGGGAATGATCCGAGATGGAAGATATCAGAGACCTGGACAAGGACGGAGTAGGGACAATGTCATTGGACTGGCAGAGGAGGATTTTACCCAAGACTAGGAAAGACCGGACTCCATAAAGTTAGGCTTCCAGGAGCCCACGGTCACGATTCAATTAGGAAGCCATTTAATAGACTTTATGATTGATACTGGGGCTGAATACTCAGTACTCCCAGAACTATTGCAGAAAAAGGCATCCAAAAGTGTAGTCATTAAAAGTGCCACTGGTCAGTCAGCTAAGAGGTCTTTCCTCCAACCTTTGGAATGCCAGATTGGGGGACATCGTTTAACCCATCAGTTTTTGTATATACCTGAGTGTCCAATACCTCTCTTAGGTAGAGATATGCTGTCCAAATTGCAGGCCCAAATCACCTTCACTCCTCGAGGTCCAGAAATGAAACTGCCATCAAAGGCAGCAGGAATAATTTCCCTCTCAGTACCTAAGGAACAATCATGGCGCCTAATGTCAGCCCTGCAAGTCCAACCCACATTGGATACAGAGTTAAACAAGCTCCTCCGAACTCTACAGGTGCCACCAGGAGTATGGGCCGAAAATAGCCCACCAGGAATGGCCAAGAATATAGCTCCAATTGTAGTAACCTTAAAACCTATGGCTACCCCTGTATCTGTAAAGCAATATCCTTTACCCCGGCGAGCAGCAGAGGGCATCCAGAAACATTTGGACCGCCTATTAAAATATGGTCTGCTTAAGCCCTGCCAATCAGAGTGGAACACACCCCTTTTGCCTGTTCGAAAACCTGGGACAGATGAATACAGGCCAGTGCAGGACTTGAGGCTCGTAAACCAGGCTATCGAGACCTTGCACCCAAATGTACCAAACCCATACACCCTGCTGAGTTTGATCCCACCAGAAGCAACATTTTTTACTGTATTGGACTTGAAAGATGCATTCTTCTGTTGCCGGCTGGCACCACAGAGCCAACCTATATTTGCCTTCCAGTGGGAAGACCCTTTAACAGGAACAAAAGGCCAGCTAACTTGGACGAGATTGCCCCAGGGATTCAAAAATTCCCCAACTTTATTTGGCACTGCCTTGGCGAAGGATCTAACAAGTTACCCCTCAATACCTGGAGAAAAGGTGGTTCTGCAATATGTAGATGACCTTATACTAGCAGCAAAGGATTTTGAGACCTGTAAAGAAGGGACAGAGGAACTGCTCCACTTGCTCTGGCAAGCTGGCTACCGAGTTTCCCAGAAAAAGGCACAGTTATGTTTAGAAAAGGTCAAATATTTGGGCTTTGACATCTCACACCAACAACGAGCATTGAGGCCAGAGAGGAAAGAAGCTATTTGCCTTATCAAGGAACCTACCACAAGGAAACAACTCAGAGGATTCCTGGGAACAGCAGGGTTTTGTAGACTATGGATACCTGATTTCAGCAGTCTGGCCAAGCCCTTACATGAAAGCACTCGAGGTGCAGAAAAGGACCCATTCGTATGGGGACCTGAGCAGCAACAAGCCTTTTTAGTTATCAAACAACGACTTATGGAGGCCCCAGCCCTTGGACTGCCTAATTCGGAAAAACCCTTTCAGCTGTATGTACATGAACAGAATGGGATTGCAGCGGCAGTCCTGACCCAGAGATTAGGAAGTTGGAACCGTCCAGTAGCTTATTTGTCAAAACAATTGGACTCAGTAGCAAAAGGATGGCCTCCATGCCTAAGGGCAGTAGCGGCCACTGCCAGCCTTGTCAAAGAAGCTGATAAATTTACCTTCGGCCAGACGATGTATGTGAATGTACCTCATGCTGTTCTGACACTCATGGAATATAAGGGTAGTTATTGGCTAACGAACCCAAGGATGGCTAGGTACCAAGGCCTATTGTGTGAAAATCCCAGGATTCATCTACGAGTAGTGAATATGCTCAATCCAGCGACTTTGCTGCCCCTACCAGAGGTAGATGATGAAGAATCACATGATTGTCTCCAAATAATGGATGAAGTTTATTCCAGTAGACCCGATCTGAAAGATGAACCATTGAAAAATCCAGATGTTGTATATTATACTGATGGTAGCAGTTACCTGCATGAAGGTGCCAGACGAGCAGGATATGCTGTGGTCACCAATGAGGAAGTTGTGGAAGCTGAAGCTTTGCCTGCTGGCACCTCAGCACAAAAAGCTGAACTTATAGGTTTAACTAGAGCTCTGCAATTGGCAGCCGGATGTAAGGCAAACATCTATACTGATTCTAAATATGCCTTCTTAACCCTGCATGCACATGGTGCTCTATGGAAAGAAAGAGGTCTAATAGGAGCCCACGGGAAGGCCTTGAAATATGGACCTGAAGTAGAAATCCTGTTAGAAGCAGTATGGGCTCCAGAACAGATTGCTGTAATGCACTGCAAAGGTCATGGACGAGGAAGGGATCCAATAACCAGAGGAAATCATGCTGCTGACAAAGCAGCCCGAGAGGCAGCCCAAAAGCCTGTGGGAGGATTTATAGCAGCCCTCATACCAGAGGTAGTTCCAGAAGAAGTTAAACCTCACTATACCCCAGAAGAGAGGAAGTGGGCTGAACAGGAAGGAGCAGTTGTGAAGGACGGTTGGATGATCCTGCCAGACAATAGGATTTATGTACCTCATCATCTAGCAGGCACAATTGTAAGAAATTATCATGAATCTACTCACCTTGGCGGTACTGCAACCAGAGAGAGTCTCAGTCGGAAGTTGTATATTATTAACCTATCACAATTAGCAACTTGCATTTCACAGAAATGTGTTCTTTGTGCTAAAAACAATCCCAGGCAGGGACCGGTACAACCTCCTGGAATCCAACATGTGGGATATGTCCCCATGGAAAGCCTAATTGTGGACTTCACAGAACTGGTCCCTTCTAAGGGATTCAAATATCTCCTTGTGTTTGTAGATACTCTTACCGGATGGGTTGAAGCTTTTCCCACCCGAACTGAAAAGGCACGAGAGGTAACTAAGAGACTCCTCACTGAATTGATCCCGAGATTTGGGTTACCTAGATGCATTGGAAGTGATAATGGGCCAGCGTTCATTGATCAAGTAGTACAAGAAGTATGTCGAGTCCTACAAGTGAAATGGAGACTGCATGCAGCCTATAGGCCTCAGAGTTCAGGGAAAACTGAAAGAATGAATCGGACTCTGAAAACCCAATTGGCAAAATTAACCCAGGAAACGGGATTGGGATGGGTAGATGTGTTACCCATAACACTGTTTCGTGTTCGGTGTGCACCCACAAAAAGACTTAAGTTGTCACCTTTTGAGCTCCTGTATGGGAGACCGCCCTCCTTTGTTCAGGATATTCCAGCTGATCTTAAACAAATAGGAGACCATGTGACACAGGGACAAGTGCAATCTCTCTCCCGTGTTTTTGTTTCTCTTAACAGGTGGGTCCTCGAGCGCACGCCGTGCAGCATTGCCGAGCCGATTCATCAGTTCCAGGCTGGCGATAGCGTATGGGTGAAAGAGTGGAAACGTGATCCACTTGCACCTAAGTGGCGTGGACCTTACACCGTCTTGCTCTCTACTCCAACAGCGGTGAAGGTAGCTGAGGTGACCCCCTGGATTCATCACTCCCGTTTGAAGAAGTCCGAAGGCAGTTGGACGTGCAAAGGTGACCCCTCTAATCCTCTTAAACTGACTCTCTCCAAAAACCCCTGTATCTAGCCCTACCGGGAACGGGCTAGGTCACGGGCAACATTAGACGACCGGCCTGCTGCAGCCACAACCTGGAAGCTGGCTGACCTGCGCACGCCTGAAGCTTGAGGAGCATCTGAACCAGCGATTGTGAAAGGAAAGATTCTCTTATACAATTAATTGACTGCCCACCCCCTTGTGGAACAATTATCAGAGATATTACTCATTGGGGATCCTCGGGATATATGTTTTGGTCTTGGTGGTTCCCCATTTCTGTCACTGGGGGAATTATATTGGGACTAATATTTATTTGCTATCACTATAAGGTAATCTTTTGTGGAAGGAATGCATATGCTAGACATCAACATGATTCTATTATTAATCCTGATCCCTTGGGAAGGGGAAGGGTCCTTGAATCTGGCCAAATTGACTAAATATGGATTCCACCATGACCACAATATGTGGGTAGGGTTAGCTGAAATGGTAGCCAATGTTGCAAATAGGACCAATTGCCTTGTTTGCTCTCTCGGGCCAGATGATTCAGAGGGAGGTATGCCCTTATTACCGATACCATTAGATGCCATTGGTATGGTAAGCGAAATACCACACCAAACAGAAGTACAGAATTTCCCCGGATGGAACTCAACTAAACCATTACGAGTTATACCTGTACAAGGGGAATTCTGTGTACATAAATCATCAGATGCAGCTGATTCTACCATGATAGGCTCTTCTCATTGTCACTATACTTGGGATAATATTAAGAATACCTGGGCACACGATACTACCTATCGAACTCGGGATGCCTTGCCCTGTGCACCTCCTTTTATTCATGCATGGAAAGTGGTATGGAACATAACTGTGACAGAAAAAGGCAATCTAACATACTGCACTGTGAACTCTCTACCTCTTTTGCTATTTCGCCTTCTGTACTCCACGTACCAAAGACCTCAGACACGATGGTTGTGGTGGATATGTGGAGAATGGGCATACAAGAAACTCCCCTCCAAATGGAGTGGGACTTGTTTCCTGGGATGGGTATTGCCACCAATGTGGATTATGCCCACTAATTTGCCCAAGCGTACACGAAGAAACGCTGATATTTCTCATATAGCAGGAGGAAGTACCCAAAGTTGGAGCGGTACTGATGATTGGCCACCAGAGCGCATTATAGCCTATTATGATCCTGCCTCCTGGAATCCTGGTGAGCTCATACAAGGGGCACGGGATCCTATTTATAATCTAAACAGAATAATTCGATTGCAAGCAGTAGTGGAACTTGTAACCAATGCAACGGCCCGGAGTTTGAGACTTATTGCACAACAATTGGATGAAAGTAGAGCCGCCATTTTGCAGCTGAAAATGGGAATGGATTATGTACTTGCCAAGCAGGGAGGCCTATGTGGAGTCTTGAACTTGACAGGGAATGCCTGTTGCTTTAACATTTCAGATAATGGTGAGGCAATCCGTGTGTTGGCCACAAAGATGGAGAATATAGCACATGTCCCAGTACAAACATGGGAAGGATGGGATATGGGATGGCTCACCAATTGGTTACCTAATGTCACAGGACTCAAAGGGATACTATTGTCTTGCTTGTTTTTCTTGACAGTAGTGGTAATGGTTTTATGTATGATGCCATGTATCATTTCATGTTTTAGAAGTACAATTAGCAAGATGGTTTCAAATGAAACTCTACCTCATATCATGGCCCTATACAGAGCTTTACCTCAGGAATATGATGAAGGTCAAGCTATCAAGGACACTTGGGACGAAGGTCCTTGAGCTTGAAAGGGGGGAATGAGGCATCAGGCATAAGCCTGCATTTTATTAATGTTTGATCAGGACTTGTATATTAGAGAGAGCCTAAAAGATTTTCAAATGTTTCAATGCCAGGCAGAGAAAACCTTGGCCATTCTCCTAAGACAAGGGGCCCCTTTTTGATTGATAGCAGAAAGCAATTCTCAAAGTCGTAAAAGCTGAAATTACAGACTGAGTAATGACACTGAACAAAGGCAGAGATAAATATAATTAGGAATGGGCAAATAGTAAAATGATACCATGGGCCTCTCTTAAACCTTGAGCTGTATTTTCTAAGGCCAGAGGCAAATGGGAGAAAAAAAGCATCTAGCTGGGAAGTCTTTTTAAAGCATCTAGCTGGGAAGTCTTTTTAAAGCTGTTTCTTCCTTAAACAGATAATGGGAAAAGCAGCTTGCTGAAGGGGAGGAGGCTTCTTCTGAAACTGTTTTAAACTGAGTCCTTTTCTTTCTTTCTCTCTCTACTTTAAAAAGGCCTTATTCCTTTTAAGAGGCTATCTGTGTTGTGTATTAAATATGTTGGCTTAAATGTAATTATGCAAAGGATTTAACAAATGCTAGAAGAGTTGTATTTATCTTGAAATTAAGTCAGCCACCAGTCCAGCCTCTTGCCAGACAAGAAGACGCCATCAAATGCTGTCCTGATATATTAGCTGTCAGACATTTGTTTAGAAACCTTCAAATGAAGGATATCTTTCAATGTTGATGTGAAACTCAAGATCCTTGACATATGTTTAAGATAAAAATTTAAGATTAACCATTTGTTTTAGAAGGCAATAGGGCAAGGAGGGCAAGAGGTGAGCTGGTAATTAAGATTCCTTGTTGAGACACATGTAAGATATATTACTACTTATTTGTCATTTATAGATGTAACAATATATAGCTGTTTGTCTTCCATATAAGGACAGAAGGATATGGGTGTATCTTTTTGTGATTGGTTCTAGCAATCAGCCAATAGGAAATCCAACCAGGCTGATTGGACAGAGGCAGCCACAGGAGGAGCAAAGGGGGCTGGATTAAGGGAATATAAGGGCTGGCCATAATGGCAGGAGGCCAGGCCAGAGCTTGGTAACCATATACCACTGTGCCTCTCATTTATTTGTCTGACAAATAAATAATTATTTTAAATTCTCTATTGCTGCGTTGAATATTTCATTCCAGCTAAGCGTTAACCACAAGCAGGGTGCTACAGTAGCAGAGGTTGCAATTTGATCTGCAATGAGTTTCCGCTAGGGTACTTGCTGCACTGGATTCCCCTGTTTCACAGCATTAAAACTCACCTGTCCAGTGGTGGGAAAAGAACGCGGGGTGGTACCCAAGGTGGGCACAACAGAAACATTAAACACAGGTGGGCCAAATGATGCCAGTGGAAGGGCCCTCACTTTGTTTTCCTCTCTTGCTGAGTGGCAGGCCACTGATGGAGGGAAGGGACTCAATATCTTTAGGCAGTTGCCTGGGCTCACACTTCCCAGCAAGGCCCACTGCCACCAGCCATCACTTTAAAAAATTCCCACAATGCCCAGAGAGAGACTGGTCTGAGTTACTGATGTAGGCTGCCCAAGAGTGACACTGCTGTGTAAGCACACTTGGGGGGTGGGGGAGCACTGGCAAACACAATCAACCTCAGCAAAGGCTGGATCCGGCGCTAGTGAGAAGGGAAGAGACCAATGCAGCAGTTGGGCCAGGCAGGCAGGCAGGCAGACAGGAAAGGAAGATCTTATACTCTCTCCTTCTCCTACAGGCAAAGATGGAGAAGACCTGGGATGCACGCCAGTTCACGTTTGTTAAGAAGCACATTTGAAATAGTTTCCTTTTGCAGCAGCTGGGATTTAAAAGAGGAATATATTGCACAGGAAGCAGACACTGATAAGTCTCTGTGATTCACGCTAAGCGGCAATTAAGGCAAACTACTGGGGACCCAGCTTGAACCTGAATGGAGGAAGACGCAGTCCTGCCAATCATATGCTGAACAAAGGAGCTCCGTTCTTGTTGCAAAAAATGAGACATAGCAAGAGAATGTTGATGGGAGAGAAAAGGAGCTAAATTAGTCCAGGAATGCCTGCAAAACACAGAGCGCTTAGCACACCCACCCAACAACGTTTTTTGACATGTAAAAAAGTTAATCAAACCTAGGAATAGGGGGCCACATCACCATCGCACCCAGAATTTGCAAGTCTTCCATGCAATTAAAATAGATCTTATCTCCTGATCTGGGAAAATGCCAGCTGAAATATTTTTAAAATCTACAACGCTGCCCTTATTTTTAAGGAAATCCATCAAAATCTAAACTTCTGACATGGGTTCCCATATATCCAGATTTTCCTGGACATTAAGTGATTTCCGCCTGGGACACTGTTTCTGAAGGCCAAATCCTGGCTACGTCTGGGATTTTCCGGACATATGACAGCCCTAACTTCAGTGAACACTGAAGAAGTCCTTTTGGTTGAAATGTGTTGGGTTTTTTATATTTAAATTGTTTGGTTCTTTACCGTTATATTTGTGTTATAAATCTTATAGCAGTGTCATAGAAATACTTTTTCTGATCCCAACTTGTTCATTGTCATTGGAGGCAAGATTCATCACTGTTCGCTTTGCCAGTTTGCCAACCCCTGAACTGCCCCATGAATCCAGGGACTGCTAGTTGTATAACCTGACGACCTCACTTCTCTGATGTTTCAACACCAGCTTCTTGTCCTTTGCTTTGCAGAAAGGATGAACAATTGCGACTCCTCTTTTTTTTTGCCTTAGCATTACTTTAAAACAATGCATTTTTAAAACCAGGTACCTCTACCTATGAAAAGCTGTAGCAGTGTGTGAGATGAAGCCAGACAACTGCTAGATTTTATATGAGGGATGAGGGAGAGATTACCCATTGTTCTGAAACCTCATGCAACCTAATCTAATTAGGACTGCAACATCCTCCTACACTCCAACATTAGACAGTGACTAAACGCAGACTTGGTGGCTTCAACATCAAGCCCAGACTCTACCCTGTTTTTGCTTAATATCCAGACTGGTAAAGAGCTCTCACTGCTTTACTTCCTTTTGGTTAGTCCAAATAACAAGCATTGCCCAACTGTGGACCATACATATTGGCTATCAAAACGGATATGCAGATTAATATTTTTATTCATGGCCGACAGAGGGTACCAATAGATCTCTTTGACAGCGACTAGCGGGGTAGGTTGGCATTCCAGGAGAATCTAGTCATTTGCAAATCCACACTGCAGAGGACAGTAAAATAGAATCCCTTTATCGCACCCACTCAGGGGCTTAATACGTTTGATAAATGAGGTCATTATTCTGCATGGTGCTTACTAGATTTACACTTCCTTCTTCTGTTCTCCAGTTTCATCACAGATTACATTAGTGCTCAGGGAACTCTTAAAGCATATTGGAGCAGCTATTGTTGACCAGATTGCTTAGCTCCCCCCCTCCCCCTTGTTATCTACCAGGAATGGAAGTTCAATGCATAGACAATCCTGCTCATCCCAATAGTTTAAAAGCTCCTTTGCATATAGTTTTCTGGTTTCATATGCCTCATAAACTGGTAGGCCACTAAAACCCTAAGAAGAGCCTGCAGGATCAGGCCAATGGGCCATCTAGTCCAGCATTGTGTTCTCACAGTGGCAAATCAGATGCCTGTAAGGACCCTACCAGGGTTAAGGCAGGGCCCTCGCCAATTCTGCCACAAGATCTCGCTAGCACCTTCTGCTGCCATCGCCCCTTTGCGGGCAACACCACACAACCCTGAGAGGGTAGACTTTGGTCAGGAGAAGTGGGCCAGCACTTTCCTGTTTCACCTCAGGTAACAAAATGGGACGCCACCCCCCCCCCCCGACCCCATCATGCACATCTCCTTTGCTAGAGTAGGCAAACAACAGATGCTGGCATAAGACAGCTTTATAGATTCCCAAAAAAACCCACCAATTATCCCACCTTTCCCTCCCACTACAAAAATATGCATAGTACATTATAACTTTGGGTGAGCATAAACAACACATAAATGTATTTTTATGTATTTTAAAATGTGTTTCTCTTTCCTCTTGGTTTTAATGTATCTATGTGGTGGTACATTGTCTGTTTGGTTGTAAGTTGCTTTGGGTTGCCCTGGACTAGATAAAATGACTGACAAGTTAATCAATCAATCCACCAAATTCCAATGGCTCTTATCCCTTTTGTCTTTGTTCCCTTATGTCTATTTTTCTATATTGTCAAATATTTAGCAAGGACTATGTTCCATGGGTGGCGCTGTGGGTTAAACCACAGAGCCTAGGACTTGCTGATCAGAAGATCTGTCCCAGCTCCTGCCAAGATAGCAGTTCAAAAGCACGCCAGTGCAAGTAGATAAATAGTACTACTGTGCCGGGAAGGTAAGCGGCGTTTCCATGTGCCCTGGTTTCCGTCATGGTGTTCCGTTGCGGTTTAGTCATGCTGACCACATGACCCGGAAAGCTGTCTGCAAACAAACACCGACTCCCTTGGCCTGAAAGCGAGATGAGCGCCGCACCCCATAGTCGCCTTTGACTGGACTCAACCGTCCAGGGGTCTTTTACCTTTACTGCCTTAATAGTGGACAACATCCACTATCCCAACCCCAGTAAATATTGCAATTGCCTTGAAAAAGCCATTGTGCATAAAGCATCTTGCACCATATCCTGCCTAGTGGTGGTATACGATTGTACAGTGTTACCTCGGGTTAAGAACTTAATTCGTTCCAGAGGTCCATTCTTAACCTGAAACTGTTCTTAACCTGAGGTACCACTTTAGCTAATGGGGCCTCCTGCTGCCGCCGCACCACCACCACGTGATTTCTGTTCTCATCCTGAAGCAAAGTTCTTAACCCGGGGTACTATTTTTGGGTTAGCGGAGTCTGTAACCTGAAGCGTATGTAACCCGAGTGTTATGTACTGAGTTGAATAGGATCCAAACTGCAGCAGTCTGATTGGTCCTAGAACAATAGGATCCAAATTGCAGCAGTCTGATTGGTCCTAGAACAATAGGATTCAGAATGCAGCAGTCTGATTGGTCCAAGAACAATGCAGCAGTATGATTGGTTGGCAGGAACCACCCAATCATGCTCCAGATATAAGTGAATCCACAACCTGATTGGTTTACAGTAGAATTCCAGAATTAACCAATCATGTGCAGCCCATTGTGTAAATAATGTATATAAAGCAGATACTTTGAGGGGACTTTCATTCATTCCTCCTCACCACTATGAGCTGAATAAAGAGCATGAAATCACTTTGCGACTCTGAGTATATTTCACCGTGGTACCCCTGTACTGGCAAAACCCCAGCCGCAAAGGGTTAAGGGTGATGGGAGGAAATCAGGAGGAGATCTGGCTAGCTTTGCCTCACTCACTCCCCTGGCATAGGATGCAACTCTGGCTCTGTGACACAAGCATCTGCTTGCCTTACCAAAGGCAAAGTGACATCCTGCTAAATTTCTGGAGAGCAGCCATGTCACTACGTTGGGGTGAAAATGAGATTCCTGTGGTGCCTTAAAATAGGCTGCAACCATGAACGCTAATGCCACAATAAATTTGCTTGCCTTTTAATGTGCCAAAGGACTCTTGATAGGTTAAACTTCCTGCTTTCTCCCTGCCCTAAAGCAGCTTACAGAGGAGCAAATCGGTAACTAGACAGATAACATGCGACAGTATTTGCTTACTTTTACCATGCTAAAACGCACAGATAATGGCAACTTCAATTATTATTAGTTAACATATTTAAAAATAAGCCATGGAATTATTTGGGTAATATGGTTATGCCAAGTGCCTAAAGGGCGAATGAAGAAAAACCCCAAAGAGCGTTGCATTGAATGCAATGACGTAAGTTGTGATTGAAATGTCTGATTTAAAAATCAACCCATCTTCTGTGTTCTCCATCTGTAAGGGGTTGCTAGCTGCTAGTCTAAATAAGGTTCTTCCCATCTCTTTCAGCAACTGAGGTCTCCTCCAGGGAAAAGCTTACCAATTTCTTCTGCCACAGCGCTAGTAACAGGAGAGGTTTCACCGGCTAACCTCCCGCTGTCATGCTAAAAGTAAAAAGGAGCAGCCCCTAAAGGCCCAGGCATTCACAACTCTGTCTTCTCATTGAGAATACTGAGAGATGTTGGACCAGGTAATATCTGCAGGTGTTCTTGAATTCTTCATATGAACCTAGGCTTGGTACCTTGTACCAAGTTGTTATGACCCATCTAGTTCAGTATTGTTTACTGCGACTGGCAGTGGCAACCCAGCATTTCAGAGAGGAGACATTCTCACCCCTACCTGGAGATTTTGGGGATTGATCCTGCATGCAGAGCAGATGCTTTTCCAGTGAGCCACGGCACCTTCCCTGGCACCCTGCATCAAAGGCATGTAAAACTCCCACACAAGTAACTTTGCTGCCGTTTCTTTGACATAATTTGTAATGCTGCATTTCCTAAGACGTTAAGTGGAACATAAAGGTAAAGGGATCCCTGACCATTAGGTCCAGTCGTGACCGACTCTGGGGTTGCGGCGCTCATCTCACTTTATTGTCCGAGGGAGCCGGCGTGCAGCTTCCGGGTCATGTGGCCAGCCTGACTAAGCCGCTTCTGGCGAACCAGAGCAGCGCATGGAAACACCGTTTACCTTCCCGCCGGAGTGGTACCTATTTATCTACTTGCACTTTGATGTGCTTTCAAACTGCTAGGTTGGCAGGAGCAGGGACCGAGCAACGGGAGCTCACCCCATCACAGGGATTCGAACCACTGACCTTCTGATCGGCAAGCCCAAGAGGCTCAGTGGTTTAGACCACAGCGCCACCTGGGTCACCACTCAACATCTGAAAAGTCACACAATAGAAGCAAGAGGGGTTGATGACCCTTTCCTCACCAGGCTTTTAATAGAAATACATAAAGACTAGCCTGTTGGATCAGGTCAATGGCCTGTCCAGTCCAGCATCCTGTTCTCAGAGTGGTCAACTGGATGCCTGTGGGAGACCAGGAAGCAGAACATGAGCTCAAGAGCAAACTCTCCTCTTGTGGTTTCCACCAACTGGTATTCAGAAGCACTGCTGCCTTCAACTGTGGATGCAGAATATAGTTATCATAGCTCTCTACTTTTCTTAAAGCCATCCAGTGGTGGTGATCACTGCCTCCCTGTGAGAGCGAGTTCCATCGTGCGACGAACACACACACAAAATTTGCAATATATTGCCAGGTCAAAAAATTATGAAACCAGTATCACAATATGGACTTCAAACTGGTTTTGGGTGATCTATTGCCCGGCCCTACTTGACACATCATCTTATCCTTTAGTCCACCATTTTCTGCAAGAGACTCCAGAGCAGCATTTGAATTTTTGCACCTGGCTATCGGCCACTTGCAAACCTAGTGGAGATGCCTGTGAGCCAGGATGGCGCATGACGTCTTCACTATTTGGAGGTGCATGCCTGGGGATCCTTGGATGTTGACTGTTTTCAACAGTCAGAATGAATTTCAGGAACCAAAAAGTTGTACAGTGGTACCTCGGGTTAAGAACTTAATTCATTCTGGAGGTCCGTTCTTAACCTGAAACTGTTCTTAACCTGAAGCACCACTTTAGCTAATGGGGCCTCCTGCTGCCGCCGCACCGCTGGAGCACGATTTCTATTCTTATCCTGAAGCAAAGTTCTTAACCCAAGGTAATATTTCTGCATTAGCGGAGTCTGTAACCTGAAGCGTATGTAACCTGAAGCATATGTAACCCGAGGTACCACTGTACTGAAAAATACGACTCTAGAGCCATATTCCCCCAAAATGGCAACGAGGCATTCTGTTTTTGCGACTAGACTATAACCTTGGTTTAAGGAGTCATTTGGCGCCTAGCTTATATATCTGAGTTTCTAACACTGCTGCAGAGTGACTCCAGACATTTTTGTTTCGACAAGTTCTTCTCCTTGGATGGAAGGGAGTTCATTTTGTACTGTTTTCAAGCTATTTTAGCTGTTTCTATGATATGTCTGTAAATTGCCTTGAGACATACATAAAAGGTGATTTATAAACTAATAAAATTAACAAACGATAGCCATCTTCTAAAATGTAGCGCCACCCTGCATAGTTCTCATTTCCATTCGGACATCTGAACAGGTTCCTCTTCTCTTCTCTCTCCCTTTTTTAAAAACGATTCAAAGCATGCACAAATCCAGCCACTGAGATCTCCTGTGCAAATGGACCTCAGGTACTCACAGGAGGAACAGCAGCATCTAAATTGAATTAATAAAAATATGTTTTGCAAGGCAGCAGGCAAACACCTGAAAGCTGCTTCACTTGCACAGTTGCTTACAGGCTTCGCAAACACGCTCTTACAAAACACCCAGAGATACCTTAAATTACCTTCCCATGAGGCAGAGACAGAAGATTTAAATGTTTTCCTGTGGGTCGTGGTAAGAAAAAAAATCACAGCAGGAGGAACAAATTTAGCAAATTAAAAAAGAAAAAGAAAAAAAAGGAGGGAGGATAATCAACACCCATTCTTGTAATTATAAGAAACAGAAATAGAATGGTTAAAATTAAGTGAATGTTTAAACCCAACCAAGAGTTGAGGTTTATGAGGGATTGGGGGGGGGGATTTATTCAGGGAGAGAAGACGTGGAAGGGGCTACAGGTGTGTGACCGACAGCAGAGCCAGACCAGAGTCTAGTGATGCAGTCCCCCCTGAAATTCCACCAGAGTGCTGGAGCTTCTCCCTGATGGACTACAGGGGTCAGCAAACTTTTTCAGCAGGGGGACGGTCCACTGTGCCTCAGACCTTGTGGGGGCCCGAATTATATTTTTTGGGGGGGATGAACGAATTCCTATGACCCACAAATAACCCAGAGATGCATTTTAAATAAAAGCATGCATTCTACTCATGTAAAAACACGCTGATTCCTAGACCGTCTGTGGGCCGGATTTAGAAGGTGATTGGGCCGGATCCGGCCTCCGGGCCTTAGTTTGCCTACCCATGGACTGCAGAGTCAGCTAGCCACAGAGAGGGGAGGAACAGCACTTTGGGTGGTGGTGATGGGGAGAATAAAAGGTACAGTTTCTGAAGGAGAAGGTTAGAGGGCTAGATTTAAGATAAGGCTGGATTTTAGAAGAGGGAAAGGATTTGATTTGAGATGTTGGGCAGGTTTCAGGTTGGGAGATGGGGGCGAGATGGGGAGAACTGATTCCAAGTTAAGTTAAACATCCACACTGTGAAGACTATCCATAGCGAGAGTACAGAGCCTCTCAGCTTGGATAGGGAGACCGGGTTGAGGGCCTGGGAAAGGTATACAGATAGGAGTGTCCTGGGAGGGCTGTGACTGAACCGGGAGAGGTAGATCTCATGTGAATTCAGGCTACCTGGGTGTCAGTATAGCCAGGAGGGGCGAGTTCTCCTAGGTACTGAAGACTCCCAACCCAGTAACAAGAGGTGAGGGGACCCCCTGGGTCTGTTATGCCCTTTGGAATACCTCAGGTGTGAGATTGTTAAGAGATTATTGAACCAAGGTATTACCGTATTTTTCGCCCTATAGGACACACTTTTTCCCCTCCAAAAATGAAGGGGAAATATGTGTGCGTCCTATGGGGCGAATGCAGGCTTTCGCTGAAGCCTGGAGAGCAAGAGGGGTCGGTGCGCACCGACCCCTCTTGCTCTCCAGGCTTCAGGAGAGCCCCGTCGCCAGCCCCGCAAACTCGGGGGACAGCGGGAGAGGCGCAGCGCGCCTTTCCCACTGTCCCCCGACTTGGCTAGAAGGCTGGCGGGGGGGGGGGGAGAAGCCTGCTCCTCCCCGTCGCCAGCCCCACAAACTCGGGGGACAGCGGGAGAGGCGCAGCGTGCCTTTCCCGCTGTCCCCCGACTTGCCTAGAAGGCTGGCGGAGGGCTTTCCCCTCCTCCAGCCCCGCAAGCTCCCAGAGCGATGCCAAAGCTGCACGCAGCTTCCACATGGCTCTGGGTCCCGTTCTGGGGGCTGGGGGAGGGGGAAGCTCCGCTTTCCCCGCCCCCAGCCCCGCAAGCTCCCAGAGCGATGCCAAAGCTGCCAAAGCCCGAGCTTCCCAAGCCCCGCGCCTGGGGGGGGGGAATAATTTTTTTTCCTTTATTTTCCCCCCCCCAAAAAATCTAGGTGCGTCCTATGGGCCGGTGCGTCCTATAGGGCGAAAAATACGGTAATCGGTGAAGGAAGTGATATAGTGTTGAAAGTATTTAATTGTAATATCTAAGTAACAGAAACTGAGTTGAGCATTTTACCATCTAATCCAGAAACCTGAACATCTACACCTGAAGTGCAACAACTGCTTTTTAGTAACAAGTTGAAGAAGAGCTGTGCCTGTAGCGTTGTGTTTAAGCCTGAAACATCCTAGAGTTAAAGTAAACCAGCTAACGTCTACCTGAAAAAACGCATTTCCTGACCCACTTTGTTTCATAAACCCTTTTTGTTCAATAAAACTTTTGATTCTTTTCTGCCTGAGACTCTAATCATTAAGTTTTCCCTCACACAAGTCCCCCACTAGGATAATCTGTGGTAAATTGTAGAAATCCATGTAATTGGTGTACCGTGAGGTGGGTGCACTATTATTAATTGGGGGCAGTTAGCGGGAGTGGATCGGCCGCATTATTTACAGGTGGCATTAAGTGGTTGGGTCCGCTACAAGGTATATTAATGAAAAGTTTTCATTTTTGGATCATTAGAGTGGCTGGGTGGATTGGAAACTAAGCTTTAAGGGGAGTTCAGGGAGGGTATACCTTGGGACCTGCTTTCAGAGTCAGGTATGAAGAAGTCTTTCCCCCCCATTTCAAACTTGTGTATTGAATTTACACAAAACATAAACATTAAATTGTTGTTCAGTATCACAACTTGCATTACATATTTGCTGTAACAAAACAATACACGGGTGCCCTTATTTCGGCTTTAGACAAATCAGTTATTTAGATAACCTCTCCAAATATCTTTTTGAATAGAGGGCAATGGGAAATCTCTTTCATGTTCATTGACATAAGTAATAAATGGATGCCACACCATGTCAGACTTGTTGCTTTTGGAAGTTCCTTGTACAACCCTAGGTACTGAAGACTCCCAACCCTGATTCATGGGTATTTCTGACTGGTTTCCCTACTGCTGGGCTATCACCAGGCAGGCTGCAGTCAGAAGAAAACCCATTAATTCCTTATGACCCTTAAGACAACTTGAGCTAAGGTCCAGTGTGAGGAGTGCTTAATGCTTGATTAAGCTGCATGACTTGTTTAGTGATAACGGAAGACAGTGGTCCAGAGTTTTTGTAAAAGAATACATTCCCATTATACATTGATATATTATACATCCATCTTTTATCCAGGGTTCCCATACCCTTTCCAGCACAGAGGGGGCAGCCAGTGGTTTATTTTATCTAGTCGTATCAGTGTCCAGTACCAACAGAAGATGATTTTGAGGGAGGCTTCCAGAAGGCATGCTGATACCCTCTTTAAGCAGGGAGCTTTGCCAGATGATGGGCCTCTGTCTTTACTCCTAGCTTTTCCTCTCACATTTGCCTTAAACCAGGCACCCCCAAACTCGGCCCTCCAGGTGTTTTGGGATTACAATTCCCATCATCCCTGACCACTTGTCCTGTTAGCTAGGGATGGTGGGAGTTGTAGTCCTAAAACATCTGGAGGGCCGAATTTGGGGATGCCTGCCTTCAACCTTTAGAATTTCCCATACTATGCTCCAATATTACAATACAGGGGTACCTCGGGTTACATACGCTTCAGGTTACAGATTCCGCTAACCCAGAAATAGTACCTCAGGTTAAGAACTTTGGTTCAGGATGAAAACAGAAATCATGTGGTGGCGGCGCAGCAGCAGGAGGCCCCGTTAGCTAAAGTGGTGCTTCAGGTAAGAATAGTTTCAGGTTAAGAACGGACCTCCGGAACGAATTAAGTACTTAACCCGAGGTACCAGTGTATAAACTAGGAAGGCCGCCCCTTTCAATTCAGAGTTTGAGTTACAGCACAGAGACCCAAATGCAGTGAGGGGGTTGTAATTCTTCCCCTTTATGCTCCAGGTAGAACCGTGACTTGTGTGCAACCCCCCCAGCTCTTCCAGCATCGTTCCCCTAGAGACTGTGCCCTCCCCACTGTTGAGAAGACCTCAAATTCTACACAGCTCCTTTGACTCCCAATCACTGAACTGATGGCACTTATCTACCAGTCTAGAATGGGAGTCAGGGGTGAGGAAGCCAGGGTTAAAACTTTATGCCGCTCTTTCAATTAGGTCTGAAAAGAGGTCCTCATGGCATCAGAGCGCTGGATGAAAATCCATGTACTTTTTGCAAAACCAGTACCATGCCGTTACAGAATAATAATAATAAAAAAAACAAGAAACACAAAACTTTGCTGAATAGGCTTAATGAGCATAAGCCAATGTCAAAGCGGTGCTCCACCTTCTTGCCACCACTCGACTGGTGACAGCTGCCAAACACTTTGTGACCATCTATTTATATCCGGGGTCTGGGCACATGTACCCTTTGATTATCAAAGCATATGCCCTACAAAGAATGCCAGACATGAAACCTGGGATTATAAATCAGTTGGAGGCTTGGCAGCCACTTTTAAAAAAAATGCACAAGGGATATTAAACAAAAATTCTAGTTTGTTCTGAATGGCTAATATTGGTTCTGCTCCCAATTGCGACTTCCAAAATGTGAATAAATGGAGAGCCCCCTATAACAATACTCATAGTGTCATATGCAATGAAACATATGCAGATTTAATCTTTATTTATTACATGCCACTTTTTGGGGTTTACATTGAATTGATCAACCAAGAGTCCCTTAATCAGATGGCAACTCTAGCCCTTTTGGTCCACATTTGCACTGTACATTTAAAGTAGTATTATACCACCATATATGTTTGTTCACTGTGCTGTGAGTTGTTAAAGGTAAAGGGAATCCTGACCATTAGGTCCAGTTGTGACCGACTCTGGGGTTGCGGCGATCATCTCGCTTTATTGGCCGAGGGAGCTGGCGTTTGCTTCTGGGTCATGTGGCCAGCATGACTGAGCCACTTCTGGCGAACCAGAGCAGCGCACGGAAACGCCGTTTACCTTCCCACCGGAGCGGCACCTATTTATCTACTTGCACTTTGACATGCTTTCGAACTGCTAGCTTGGCAGGAGCAGGGACCGAGCAACGGGAGCTCACTCCATCACGGGGATTCGAACCATCAACCTTCTGGTTGGCAAGTCCTAGGCTCTGTGGTTTAACCCACAGCACCACCCACATTAGGAGACATCTATTCCCCTCACCAGTAGAAGTAACATCTGTGCCCTTTGTCTGTTAAGCTAGAAAATGGGAACAGGCGGCAGCACTGTCTTAAGTTGCTGCCTTATTATTGTAGTGCAAACTTTGGAGACAAACAAAAGGCAATCTCTGTTCACAATACAGGCAAATGCTACGAAGTCATTAAAAGCCATGGAAACCTAGGATTTCATACATGTCAGGAACAGTTACAGTTCAGCGGGGAGGAATACATTAGGGATCCCGACAGCTACATGAAGTTATAATATACATAACTGCTGCAAGCCATTCTTAAGCTGGATAGCCATGTGTGTTCCATTAAAATTACTTTGCAAAGATAAATACACCACCCCTGATCTTTCACTGTACTTCCCATAAGCCAGACCCAGTAATTCGCTGGTGTGCAGAACAAGCACTATGATTAGTGAGCAGGCATCTACTGACGTATTTCAATTTATTGGAAGTTGGATGATGCTCTGTGGCGCAATGGTGAAGATGTAACAGCATGAAGCTTCCTTTCATGGGAAAATAAATCTCAAAAGCTTCATCCGAGATTTGAACAGCAAACTAGTGACAAACCGAGTTTTATAAAGAGACATTAGTGGGAACATAAAAAGTAAAACTCCCTCCCCGCCCCCCCAAAAAACTAGCCTAAGAAAGAAGAGGTGTTCATCGTCAGTATGTGCAGGACTGTGCGTAATTCTAATTGTGCCACCTCAAAAAAGGTAAGCTGCACAGCTGGAAAAGAGCAACTAACATGTTCAAGAGGATGAGATGCCTTCTCTGTGAAGAAATGGCTGCAACATTTGCACTTTTCATTTAGAAAGCAAGATGATTAAGAGGAGACATGACATTTATATAATCATGTATAGTGTGGAAAGAGACCGCTTCACCCTCTTTCAACACTAGAACAGCTCAAAGGTAAATTCAGTGATAAAACAGTACAATTAAAAACAAAACAAAACATGCTTAAAAACAATTTAAAACATCTAAAAACATAATCAAACCATCATGTAAGTGTTTTAATCCCAGTCAGTACCACCCTGGGAGGTAGGACAAGACGCTAATTTAAAAACTGATTAAAGAAATCTCCTTCCACCCTTTTGTGAGACTAATTTCTCAGTAAGCACACCAAGTTGAAAGACTTCAAACAGCTTGGGACTCAGCTACATTAGTAAAAAAAAAAAAAGGGGATCTGAATGCATTATAAGCATGCAACACCAGGTGGTGCCAGAGAGCACAAAACATTTCTATAACTTTTTTACATAGGTTTTTTTCCTTTTGTTATAATTATTTAATTTCTGGCTTATTTATAGCATCCCCTCCCCCCCGTGTGTAGATCCACCCATGAAGAGCTCAGTGCAATATATACTTCTATATTCCATTATGAAATGAAAAAAAATCTACTTATTCTCACTGCAGTCCACAGAAGTTAATTTATCTGAGCCCAGCTATTCAGCACTGCAGTTATTTTTTTCAACAGGTAACAACAGGTGACTTGATTAGAACAAAAAGAAGTTTGGGCAGCCTTGTCCTTTGCATGGCTCCCAAGGGGAAGAGAAGGCAACTGCTTGTGCTCTTTCAAATCTGCATCCTTTTAGGTCACCGTTGTTCTGAAGGAATAACAATGTAGGTCGATTTTAATGAGCTGTCTGGTGTGTAGTTTTCCCCATGCGCTGTGCAATAATTTTCATGAGCTCATGCCCTTTCTCCAGAATAATCCCTCTGTTAATTCTCCCCCTCTCTTTTACCTGCAATATTCCTTTTTATCAGGTAGCGAAGACACAAGTTAAGAGTCCTCACAGCATGTTCTTCATCTGCTTTGCAAGTTTGGCATTGCAAGTTGCATTCTTTCCCGTAAACCCATCCTGGGGTAAAAATGCCTTATAAGTTGAATGTTGGACCAACTGTCAAGTCAGTCAGTTTTTAATTGTGTGTAGGCAATGAGCGTTACAATGTAAGAATCACAAAAGCACATTTATCGAAGACAAAGTTTTTTAAAAATCAGTTTTTGGAACTGCAAGTCATCAAAACTTAAAATCGCAACATTCTCCAAAATAATTTAGATTTTAAAATCCCCCTGGCAGACAACACTGTTTGGGGTCCAAAAATTAGTCCAGAACCTTCATGCGGATTAAGTGCATATAAAACTACCCGGTAGGTAACAAACTTGTCTACATCCATCAGCAACCATATAATTTTGAAAACATCTGATTGGCCCCTTGGAAAATTCTTTGATATAGATGAGCTGTATCAAATGGCAACACAATATACATAGCACAGTGTCTTCAATCTGGCCTGATATGCAAGCACAAAGGTAGTCATTTGTTGATCTGTTAAATAATTTACCAGCCAGATTTCCAATTATGCTTGAAGAATTTCTAAGCTGAGTAAATGGGTGTTTAATAGGAGGGGAACTGGTTTTTCAGTTTGTTCTGAAAGGGCAAAAAGGTGCATTTGTGTCCAATGTAGAGAGGTTATTTCAAACCAGTCCTACTGATCTCTAAGTATTACACTCATCTTCACTCTCATATGCCATAGTAAATACACACATACACAAAGTGGATTCTATGTCTTTTAATTTGTCTTTCTTTGACTTTTAGTACATCCCTCTTGAAGCAGCAAGGATGCTCATTAGTAAAAGAACAAAAATAATTTCTTAGTCACGGTGGAAAGTTTCTCTGCAACCATGCTTTAATGGAATTGCTTCATTGCATATTTTAATTATGTGTGTTTATATTTTAATGGGATTGTTTTATTGTGTATCTTAATTGTGCATTTTAATTATGGATGTTTAACATTTCTGAGGTTGTGCAATTGGCTTTTATGCTTGTAAACCACCTAGAGGTCTATTGCAGCATAAAGCAGTATATTCATGAATTAATTGGTGATGATTTCTGGGGGGTGGGAAATCAAGTTATTTTACTGGTGTTTTTCATATGGTCAAGAGCTATCATGAAACATTACATGTAGCTATTATATGCATTGCCTTTTCTGCAAAAAATAAAAACGAGGTGCTATTAGTCACAGATTGATTAAAGGGTGCTGGTACTCTGTACCACTAACTGCTGTCACAAAAGGGACCCTGGTTATATGTAGTCTTATCTAGAAAGGTTGTTCTGCCAATGTCAAGATAAATAGGATTAATGGGAGCCTGCCCCATTTGACAAGACTAGAGGTGGTCTGCATGTAATCCTCAGCCTAATTTCAGACAGGTGGCAAGGAGAGGGAAAAGGTGGTAGCAGAGTGAAAAAAGTTGGGTGCCTCTCCCATCACCAGCTAGCAATCTCCCAAGAGAATAAAAGATTCCCCGCCCCTAAACTAGGTCTATTAATAGGCACATTCCCTATTTTCTCCACAATCTGTTGAATGTTTTCCTGACAATGGAACTTACCTGCCAGTTGCATCACTTGGTTAGACAAAATACAACCTGGAAACTGAATAGCATAATCTTGCTAATGTACTCTGGATGTTAACATTCTGAATAAGATGTATGGTGAGGCAACAAGAAGGAAAATGCAAATTGGTGCAAATTGATGCTAACTCCAGGTGGGAATGTGCTTTCTGGTTGAAGGCGAATATGTATTTAGATGTTATTACATCAGTAAAGAATGTGGCAAGGCATGGCAACAGATTACATGGAAGTAGCTGCCTCAGCAGCCGAAAATCGGATGACATCAACAAACTTTGAACTCGCTTAAAATTAAGAGTACCACTTTCCTCTGCCAAGTGTTGGAGGCTGTGCACTCCACTCTTCAGGTACCCACATTTATCACTCAGCTATACAGCTGCAAATAAAACATTTTAAGTGTGTTTTAAGTGTAATATACAATGTGACACTAGGTGGCAATGGTGAGCCTTATGGAAAATTCAATGTATTTTTTAAAAGGCTTTTTTGAAAAGCCATTTTCAGAATGGTTTTTATATGTGTGTAGATTCCACCACAGTCTCTACCCACAAGTAACACATGAAGGGGGCTTTTAGATGTGAAGGGAAGATGAATTAGCGAGCGCACAACCACACACCATCAACCGCAGTAACACTTTCAAACAAAACACCCTTAACACTCAGAGACATCTGCAGCAAACAAGCAGATTTTCTTGTCTACCAGTGTTTTTCTTTTGCAGCCCCTGCAACATGCTACCCTAGGCAACAAACCAGTTGCACTCAGCAGGTCTTGTCAAAACTTTAAAAGTCTAGTCTGCATTAAATGGCCACATATTAGGTGCAATTTTCAAGTTTAGTACAAACTTTTCTGAGAGATGCAGCTATTATTTTTTAAGCGGAAGATTCCAGGCACACTGGAACTCATAGCAAGCCTGCAGAGTATATAACACAGACTCCCATTTACCTCAGGGTAGAAGGCCACTGTTGGTGCATGCAACAGTACGCCAGCAACCTTTTAAAACTGGAAAAGCCACTTCCCACAGAAAAAGCAACAGCAGGGAGAGGAAAGTTGAGCATTCTCCCTGCCGTTTATCTAACCCAAACTGTGCACGGTATGAATGTGACAACCAGTGGAATAGCAGCAAATTCAGAAGTGGGTGAATTTTGTGATAGTCATAGCCACACACCGTCACAGCCACACCCACTATACAACTTCCAAAAGCATTATTGCATATTTATAACAATGTTATGCAACTATTTTCTGTGCACATACACACTCAAGTGATGTGAAGTGCTCCAATATCTTCTTTCGGGGTGTGTTTCCCCAGAAGTTCCCTTGCACCTAAAAGAACTTGCACACCATACTCTTGAAACTGAAGCACCTTGTGCTTTCAGTGTTTTAAAATGCTCAGCTTTAAATGCGCACCACTGGTGGCAACCAAGTTTGCACGCATGAGCGTGGGTGTGTGAACACATGTGCAAACATACACAACCGGCTGCAGGACCCTGTCAATGCATATTTGATGGCAAACCCCTTTGCAACACTTTGCTTTTGTGTGGTGTGCAAAATGCCTCTTTATCCTCAGCAACTGATGGGCAAGAGAAACAAGCTTCTAGGCTGCCTACGAATTGCTCATGGGTAACCTGGAATTTGTCTGACACTCAGTTTCAAGTTGAGAATTTGACCTTGCCCTGCACACAGAGGCAGAACACCAGCTTTACCTGCAGAAGATCCAGCTGGAGATGTACGTATTTTTTGCTCTATAAGATGCACCAGACCATAAGATGCACCTAGTTTTTGGAGGAGGAAAACAAGAAAAAAAATATTCTGAATCCCAGAAGCCAGAACAACAAGAGGGATCCGGCTTCTGGGATAGCCTCTTGCTGTCCTGGCTTATGGGATAGCCGTGCGAAGCCTCTTCAGGGCAGTGGGATGAAGGTTCCCCCTGTCCGGAAGAGGCTGCGCACGGCTAAGGCAGAAGGCTCCCCCAAGAACCACGCTCCCTTTAAAGAGTATGTCGAGCATGTGTGCGGCTCTTGGGGGCTTTTCCCCGAGGAGGGAGAAGGGCTGCCCTTCTCCCTCCTTGGGGAAAAGCCCCCAAGAGCCGCACACACGGCTCTTTAAAGGGAGCGCTGAGTAGAGCCTCCCAACTGCATTCACTCCATAAGACACACACACATTTCCCCTTACTTTTTAGGAGGGAGAAAGTGTGTCTTATAGAGCGACAAATATGGTAAATGTCCCCTTCCCTGAAACACACCGCCAGTCGCTGTAGGAAGTACTGCCCTAGATGGACCAGTTGTCTGACTCAGCAGAAGGCAGTTTTCATGTTCCTATGAGTCAACAACTTCACCCCCCCCCCCAATGCATTTAGCACTGTAACTGGCTCAAGTGGTATTAAAAATAGGTTAGAAACCCTTCCTTTCCTAATCCTCCGTATGTTCTATTCTGTGATGTCTTTACACATAGACCTTCCCTGCGTTTCTCTTGGGGGGGTGCCATAGCTAAGCGGCAGAACACCTGTTTCATATGCAGAAGGTCCCGGGTTCAATCTGGTATCTCCAAGCAGGGTTTGGAAACCCTGGAGAGCCGCCATCAATCAGTGTAGACGACACTGAGTTAGACAGACCAATGGCATAAGGTAGCTTCTTATGTTGAAACTTCAGGGTCTCACTACAAGGGCATTGGGGTCAAATTCCACAGCACTACATTATCATCTAAATCAAGCCACATCCCTGATTACCTTTGGAAATAGGGTTCCTGATGGAGGCGACGTTACTGCCAAACCATGGTTTAGTGCTGCGTGAATGCATTGGTTGTGGCGGGGAGCAATCTATGGCTTGTGCAAACCACAGTTTGCAAGCAACAGCAAAATATAATTTCCCTAAAACTCAGAAATAAGGTAAGCAATTGGCTGGCCCAAGGAGAGACAATGTTGCAGGCATATGGCTCGCTGCTATGCCTGAATGACGCCAGAGACCGCTGCTGTGATCATAAAATGAGGCAAAGGTTGCAGCCAGTTTTTGGAAGTTACCTTGAGCCTAGGAAGCTCAAGTCATAACATTAAGTATTGCAACAACAACAAAAACCCAACCAAAACAACATCCTGTATCAAATAGATTCTTAATACTATCTCTCTGTCTAGAGATGCAAACCTTGAGCTAAAACTCCCATCTTTTTACCTCCAAAATAAGTTTCTACAACCAATTCTGCTTGGAAGGGGGAGGGGAGAATGAGAGGAGCAATATCCCTTTGTCCATTAAACAAAATGGTTAAGTAAGGCACCCACACAATTAAAATGTATTTATGAAATACCGTTAGCAAAGAGCTATTACTGATCATAGCTTTTCTGCAACACTAAAATTACAATCTCATAATTCATGTCTTCCTTTAAGAACTCACAGAACAGTTTAACAAAAACTCCCAGTAATTTCCCAGCTAGGCACTGAAAAGAGCTCCTCAGCTCCACCACTGACACAATATGAGAACCTTACTAGACAATTTACCAAGCTACCTCAAATTTAAAAGGATGGAATAAGAGGAAGAAGCTCAAAAAAGTTGATAGCGATGTTTGTTTGTTTGACTAGTTTGGTAAGAGACTAGTAGCCTGTTTTTCCATGCTGGCAACCAAGGGTTATTATGGGATAGGGAACTCTCAGCAGCCAGCTGTCTTCTTAGCAGACATTCTGTGTTATCGTAGGGGGAGGAACCTACATTTTATCAAACATACTGGTAAAGGAGAGATGGGTTTCCTGTCCTCCACAGCCAGATGGAATCCAAACAGACTGAAGAATAGAGAGGTCTGTCCCTCCCCCTCCAGCACTCACTTACAGGAAATTCCTGGCTGCCTGTGGCTATCAGGTGAGTTGGTAAGTAAAAGGTTCTCTTAGTCGTCCTATGCTTTTCTTCCAATGAAATGCATACGTTTTCACGATTAACCATACACCCCAACTTTCCTGCAACAACTAAAGTTTATGAAATATGGACAAGCCTATTAAAGTTTCATATATATATATATATATATATATGCAGGTTTTGGTGTCTTCGGGTGTCTTCCCGTGTAAGAGTTGGGGTGTCTAGGCGACGTTTCGACGAGGTCTCACTCGTCATCTTCAGGCTGGTGCTTTCGGCTTCTTGTTACTGGAACAGAGCAGGATCTCAGTGTTTGAGTTCCTATAAATACTGTTGAGGGGTGTGGTGTATAGCCTCCAACGTTCTGGGCAGAGAGGAAGTTCCCAGGTTAGTGTGCCTTTTCTTCTTTTGTTCCTTAATTACTTGAGGGATATCTTGAGTGATTTCTTGAGTGATATTCTGAGTACCACTTAGGTGGGTCATTAAGTGTGGATTAGTTGCTAAAGCTTTCGTGTCTTGACCTCTTGAGCTTGTGAAGAGTTTTTCTGAGAAGATGGCTGTACTGCACTTAGTTGTGCTCTGGCTTGGCTTCGTGTATAGGGGCGAGCTGTGGTTTTGTGCCCTGTGCCAGCCAGATCTGTGTAGGGATTGCAGGGGGGTGCAGCATCCGGAGGTGCCACTATGGTTTGGCTACTGGATGGTGTCTGTAATTTATCTGTGGAGAGGGTCTGGGTTTGGGTCTGGTGTGGTTGATTGGTGATGGCGCCAATGGTTGATTGGTTGATTGGTGAAGAAGAAAAGGCACACTAACCTGGGAACTTCCTCTCTGCCCAGAACGTTGGAGGCTATACACCACACCCCTCAACAGTATTTATAGGAACTCAAACACTGAGATCCCGCTCTGTTCCAGTAACAAGAAGCCGAAAGCACCAGCCTGAAGATGACGAGTGAGACCTCGTCGAAACGTCGCCTAGACACCCCAACTTTTACACGGGAAGACACCCGAGGACACCAAAACCTGCATTCCTGTACCCGTGAAAATCTACGAAAACAAATATATATATATATATATATATGAGAGAGAGAGAAATGTACATGAGCCACATTCATACAAATTTTCCCACTTCAGTGATATTTCAATTCTGCAAGCATGCCAGATGTATCTGCGCCAACCTCCTACCTTGGTGCCATCCACACTGATTATCCGATAGCTGTTTCTTGTGCTGTCATAGAAGTAGGAAACAGTTACAGCCTGCTTGCTTGCAGGTACCCAGTTCTTCTTGGTGGTGTGGTCAATTTGGAACACATGCGCTCTGGTGGTGAAGATGGGCTGCTCTCTGGAATAGGGAGGGACAGGAGAAATGGAATGCATCATGAGTTTGTGAAAGATGGAAATGCCGCGTCTGTTCTGCCCTTGATCAACAACGTAACGTTGATCAAGTCTAGCCCAGTGTTGAAACAGCTCAGGATGAGAACTCTGGAATTCTGAAGCAGGAGAGCAAAGCTACAAAGAGTTACACCACTTAAGTCTTATACCTATTCTGACCCATATCACCTTACATTTTACCTCCTCCTTATCCTGGGAAGTGCCAAAACTTGCTAGCACCGCGCTTCTTCTTCTTAAATTTCCACACTATTACCAAATAGCCAAATTCCACAGCTCCTTTTCCTGCATGTGTCACCAACCACTCACGGCTATGAAGTTATAAGGTTTAAGTAGCTGTTTTCTTCTGGGAGAAATGGTTGTGTGTGCATGTAAAGAGAAGGGATCAGATCCTTGAAAGGATGATGGAATAAATATGTCAGATAGTATGTGCTCCATGATCACATTCTCTTACCGCTGCCACTTTGAAAGACAATAATGATTTTTAAAATATATATTTTTAAAGCTTTTAAATTTTTGACACTTAAAACGGGAAAACGTCCCATGCCCAGACCTGTGGCCAACTTTATGACAAATGTGTGTATTTTCAGCTACTGCTAGAAATTACCTTGTGCAAATACCAGAGACAACTGAAGCTTAGTACTGTAATTCAGGTACATAGTTTAATACACAACACACGTTTCTAAGCAGGTGGCTCTGGTGAATGCTAATGCAGCAGGACGATAAAATGAATTCAAATATAATGTGAACAGCCAAATGGCATACAGGAAGCACCATCATTCTTCCCCAATCCCCTTCTGCATTCTAATAAGCAATCTCCAATGTAGATCCACGCATATAAAAATGACCAGTACCTAGGTGGTTGAGA
The DNA here is from genome assembly GCF_965112155.1 of Podarcis liolepis. NCBI lineage: Eukaryota > Metazoa > Chordata > Lepidosauria > Squamata > Lacertidae > Podarcis > Podarcis liolepis. Next base: position 39,907,309 of record NC_139569.1, read on the forward strand.
AGAAGATTGTGTCATGCATTTTATCTACAAAATGCAAATGTTCCCTAGAGTAAAGCTTAATTTAAAAAATCCACAGTTTGAGGGATTAAAATTCTGCTTCTTGGTTTCATTCCAGGTGCAGGATTCTTATAGCAGGTATTCCTCACAAACAAGTAAAGAACTAGTTTCCACCAATTCTTGCAATTCTCCCTTTTACTTTGCCTTTTTGTAAGCGACTCGGTACAACTTACAAAAGTAAAAAGGAGTATGAGGTATCAACCACATGTGGTGCGCTCATTTTAAAACGACATATGTATTGTTGCTCAACATTCCCAAGTGCCACAAGTTCCAGGGCAGTTTAAAAAATGAACAAACTAAGGTCAGAGTCCTTCTGGAGAGAGGAAGAGGGAGAACGTGCTGCAAACAAGCATATATATGTGTGTGTGTTTGTGTGTTGAGCACAAGCACCCAAAAAAACAACCCATCAAGTCCCCAAAACACAGAGAATGCTCTTGGACATTCAGCCAGCTGCACAACTCTTTCTCCTTCGCTGACCACAATACAACTGCTCTTCTGTTTCTTCTCTAGCCCCTAATCAAGCAAGATGTGGACCACAGCTAATAGCCAAGAGCCATCGATACAGATATAAGGAAACAGTTTCTAGTCATCAAGGATGACTGAAGCAGCATTTTTGATAAAGGCTCTTCTATCTGCAGAGAAGGCTCCACATGCATAATAACCAAAACCTTGTCCTTAAATGTCCCCCTGCAGTAACACTCCTTGATATAGGCACATAACTCCACCTTTTAACGGGGCTCAGATTAACAGACCCCTCCAAGTGTCCCTATTTTCCAAGGACAGTCCCAGATTTACAGATGCTGTCCCGGTTTCCGATTTGATCCTGGAATGTCCCACTTTTCTTTAGGACATCCCTATTTTCATCGGAGAAATGTTGGGGGGGATGGAGTTATGTGACCCCCAAGCCAAGGAGATAACTATACAACCTTTAGAAGACATCTGAAGGCAGCCCTATATAGGGGCTTTTTAAATGTTTAATGTTTTATTGTGCTTATATATTTGTTGAAAGTCTCCCAGAGTGGCTGGGGCAACCCAGTCAGATGGGAGAGGGGTTGGTGTTGTTGTTGATGATGATGATGATGATGAAGAATAAGGTAAAGGTAAAGGGACCCCTGCCCATTAGGTCCAGTTGTGGCCGACTCTGGGGTTGCGGCGCTCATCTCGCTTTATTGGCCAAGGGAGCCGGCGTACAGTTTCTGGGTCATGTGGCCAGCATGACTAAGCTGCTTCTGGCAAACCAGAGCAGTGCACGGAAATGCCGTTTACCTTCCTGCTGGAGCGGTACCTATTTATCTACTTGCACTTTGACGTGCTTTCGAACTGCTAGATGGACAGGAGCAGGGACCGAGCAACGGGAGCTCACCCCGTCGCAGGGATTCGAACTGCTGACCTTCTGATCGGCAAGTCCTAGGCTCTGTGGTTTAACCCACAGCGCCACCCGCGTCCGGATGATGAATAGGACGTCCTTATTTTCATCAGATAAACGTTGGGGGGTATGGACTAAACTCCTTCCAGGCAAACACAGACAATGCTCTTTGACAGATACTTGCTAAGGGCAGAGGAAGGACATGGGAAACTGCTTTATATCAAGTCAGACCATTCGTTCAGCGAGCTCAATATTGTCTATACTGACTGGCAATGGGTTTCAAGGAGGAGTATTTCCCAGCCCTACCTGGCGATGCTGGGCACTGAACTCAGGACCTTTTTTGCATGCAAAACAGATGCTCTACCACTGAGCTAAGTCCCTTCTCCAAAGGCCCAATCAGGTCTATCATCTTCTAAATGAGCCATGAAGGCTAACCATTTAATAGACAACCATTCTACCCAAGGCTGCTTGATGCAGAAAAAATTATAACAAGTTTTCTTTTTCGTAAGTCATTGTGAGAGTTATTTTAGATGAAAAGCAACTAATTTACACCACACACCTGGCTATGCACTTAAATCATTACGAGCCAGGTGATCATTAATTGAAGCAATCTTTATTTGTGAACATATTTTTTGCTCTATAAGACTCACCTTTTCCCTCCTAAAAAGTAAGGGGAAATGCGTGCGTGTCTTATGGAGCGAATGCAGGCTGCGCAGCTATCCCAGAAGCCAGAACAGCAAGAGGGATTGCTGCTTTCACTGCACAGCGATCCCTCTTGCTGTTCTGGCTTCTGAGATTCAGAATATTTTTTTTGCTGTTTTCCTCCTCCAAAAACTAGGTGCGTCTTGTGGTCCCGTGCGTCTTATAGAGCGAAAAATACGGTATATCTGGGGAGTGCCTGATCACCTCATCTGCCTCCTGAGAAATCTCTATGTGGGACAAGAAGCCACAGTTAGAACTGGATATGGAACAACGGATTGATTCAAAATTGGGAAAGGAGTATGACAAGGCTGTATATTGTCTCCCTCCTTATTTAACTTATATGCAGAATTCATCATGCGAAAGGCTGGGCTGGATGAATCCCTAGCCGGAATTAAGATTGCCGGAAGAAATATCAACAACCTCAGATATGCAAATGACACAACCTTGATGGCAGAAAGTGAGGAGGAGTTAAAGAACCTTTTAATGAGGGTGAAAGAGGAGAGCGCAAAATATGGTAGTGATGTATGGAAGTGAGAGCTAAACCAGTATTGGAAGACACAAGATCTACCCACCCTGGAAGAATGGCAGATGAAGGTGATGGATTACATGGAACTGGCGGAAATGACTGGCAGAATCCGAGACCAGGGATAAGAGTCGGTGGAAGAAGATTGGAAGAAATTTAAAGACTATTTACAGAAATATTGTAAAATTAATGAATGTTAGAATGATGTTGGATAGAAATTAAGGGGTTTTCAGCTGTAATACTATAAAGGAATATGAAAAAATGGATTATTAAATAGGTAAAAAATTAATGTTACAATAGCTTAAGATTAAAGACTATGATAAATGAAGAGGGTAAGGATTTGCTGAACCAACAAACTGAACTGGAATACAAAAAAGGGAGGTGTGAGGAGGTCCAGGAAATAAGCTAATGAAAAATAAGTAATGGAAAGAATGAGTTGTTTTTAACTATCTTTATTTTGTATTTTCTTACTTTTTTATTTTTATTTTGTAACATTTTGAAAATCTTAATAAATATCTTATTAAAAAAGAGAGAGAGCTAAACCATAAAGAAGGCTGATGCTTTTGAATTATGGTGCTGGAGGAGACTCTTGAGAGTCCCATGGACTGCAAGAAGATCAAACCTATCCATTCTGAAGGAAATCAGCCCTGAGTGCTCACTGGAAGGACAGATCCTGAAGCTGAGGCTCCAATACTTTGGTCACCTCATGAGAAGAGTAGACTCCCTGGAAAAGACCCTGATGTTGGGAAAGATGGAGGGCACAAGGAGAAGGGGACGACAGAGGACGAGATGGTTGGACAGTGTTGTCGAAGCTACCAGCATGAGTTTGACCAAACTGCGGGAGTCAGTGGAAGACAGGAGTGCCTGGCATGCTCTGGACCATGGGGTCACGAAGAGTCGGACACAACTAAACGACTAAACAACAACAACAATGTATCTGGGGAAACTTAAGAGTTGTGGTGCTGTTTTGAAAATCAACCCTCTGATGAACCACACTGCTTCTAACACCTTGGTGTTCAAACCAATAGCAGCCCTGGAGTTCTTTCAACAGGGGCTCCATGAAGCCTACACACTTGAAAGTGTTGAGCCTATCACAAGAGATCAGGGGTCACCAACGCAGCTCCAGGAGCCTGCGGAAGGCTTCAGTAAATGTGTCCTCAAAAATCATTCAGTCAGTATAGTTGTATGCCACCTTTCCAAAGTTAAAACCATGCTGAAGGCAGCTTACAACATACAAAAAATGGCATAAACACAACATTAGTATTCATAAACAATGAACAAAACACGAAAATGTGCACAACCAGGCTGAGCAATTTCCACCTGACTCATAGCACCTAAAATAAAGATACAAAAAATTAACAGCAACCACCCCTGCCAACAAACACCCCTTAACAACACCCCAGCCCAAGCATCTGTTCAGCAGCCTCAGCTTTTGTAGCTGGAGTCAGTCCGGCCCCCGCCTTCCCAGGCCAGGTGGAAAAAGGCCTGCCTGCAAGACAGGGGTCAGGTCTTCCAAGCCAAGATGCATGAGTCTGCTTGCTCTTTTGATTCACTTGCTCAGCTTCTCCTACATAGAACATGGCCCCTTCATCAAATCAACCTTTTCCTAGAGGCCAGGATAGGAAACCCACCTTCCTCTTCCTTCTGAATGGAAGTAGTGTGAAAGACCTTCTCCCTCTGACCAAGTGCAGTGGCGGCTGATGTACATGCCTCAGTTTATTGATTAAGGGGAAACCTGCCTGTTTCTGTACTTTTAAGGTGTGGTGACTATTTGTGACTGGCACCCACTGAACTTCCAAATGTGCCCAAAAAGTATGGAGGCCCCTTCAATAGATAATGATGGCCACTGACATCAAGTATGAACATTACCAGCTTTTAACATTTCCAAACCAGCCCTCATTAAACAGCTCTACATAGCGAATTTTCTCCAAGCATCCTACACACCCACAATGCCAGGGGAAGGGAAGAAATGGTATATGTACATAAAAAGCTGAAAATCCAATAATGACAAAACAGTGGGTGGAACAAATGGCAAGTCTTCTTAAAGAGTTTCACTTGTTCGAGCTGCCTTACATCTTGTGTGCACCTTCAGCTTCTGAACCACAGCCAGATTTTTAAAAGCCTACATACCCAAGATTTATCCTTTAGCTAAAGAACAAGCTTACATCTGATGCTTCGATCGTAATTTGAACATATTTAGGTGTTCAGAAGCATGCCAGGTGTCAGGTGGTAAGGCAGCTGAAATGCTCTGTTCTGGGTTTGTAAACATTCCCAACAGCCAGGCATAAGCCAGCATGGCAGAGTGGCTAGTATAGGGGCAGGGAACCTGTAGCTCTCCAAATGATCATGAATCATAGCATTGGAAGGGACCCTGAGAATCATCTAGGCAACCCCCTGCCGTGCAGAAATATGCAGTTGCCCTATAGAGTGGTACCTCGGGTTACATACGCTTCAGGTTACAGACTCCGCTAACCCAGAAATAGTACCTCGGGTTAAGAACTTTGCATCAGGATGAGAACAGAAATTGTGCTCCAGTGGCGTGGCGGCAGCAGGAGGCCCCATTAGCTAAAGTGGTGCTTCAGATTAAGAACAGTTTCAGGTTAAGAACGGACCTCCGGAACGAATTAAGTACTTAACCCGAGGTACCACTGTACAGGGATCAGACTTGCAACCTTGGCATTATCAGCACCATGCTCTAACCAAATGAGCTATGGTGGTCATCTTGGACTCCAACTCTTATCAGTCAGGCTGAGATGCCCCAGCCAATGGTCAGGAACAGCAGGAGTTGGGAGCATAATAGCAGTCCTGTTGGATGAGACAAAAAGGCACATCTTTAGTTCAACATCCTGGTCTCATGATGGCCAACCAGAGGAATATAGAAAGACTGCATATGTTAGTTCTTTAAGAACTTTCTGGACAATGCCACCCGAGACCCAGGGATTTGTTCATTTTTAATATCACCTTTATAAGCCCTATATGTTACAGTGCAACTCAGTTTATTACACAGCAGTGCACATGTACAAGTTTGTTTGCTGAGCAGGTATCCTTCCCCATGCCCTGGTTCTTTCAAATGCCCACATCTGATGCCCAAAAATGTACCGTATTTTTCGCTCTATAACACGCACCAGACCATAACACGCACGTAGTTTTTAGAGGAGGAAAACAAGAAAAAAAATATTCTAAATGAAATAGTGGATATATGATTTTTGTGGTTCATGCTGTGGCCACAGACATGTGATCTGACAGTGAGTTTGGAGTAGCCCAATGCAAAAATCCTGAGGATCCATGTGGATCCATGCTTTGTAACCACGGAGGAGGGAAGGAAGGGGAACCATGGATCCTCTGCTCACGACTGCAGCAGATCCCCCCCGCCACCCATAGGCATTCCCTCCATAACACGCACAGACATTTCCCCTTACTTTCTAGGAGGAAAAAAATGAGTGTTATGGTGCAAAAAATACGGTATTTTGCAGATGACAAGACGGACAAGATGAATACAAAATGGCCCCCTATTATATAATATAATCTTATGTGTGTGTGTGTGTGTGTGCGCGCGCACACACACACACACACACACACACACACACTTTAAGATTATTTTGTTTTTGTTGCAACAGACAAATACGGCTACCCGTCTGAAAATTGTTAGCTATGACTTATTTTAAATATGATAAAAGCAGAGCAATCATGATTTTTAAAAAATGGATTTGGGGGTATTAATTCACGCCTGCAATTAATAATCGGCCTGGAGTGTATCAGAATAACTTGCCTATGTATATTCAGGAAGGAGGGGGTGAATGGATGAACCAGTTCACAACTTCAAAAATTAAAATGCATTTAAAAAAAGGGAGGGGGAGCCTGTTCTTGTGCCTGAAGGCAAAGCTGAAGAAATATGTTAATTATGATGTAGTTATAAATCCTATTTTGTGTGGCCCTGAACTAAGCATAAACGAGATTCCACAGCCCATGTATACTTGAATTTTACACAAGACTAGAAATTGTTCGGAAAGAAGCTGTGACAATATATTTGGACACCTCAAATACCAACCAGGACACAGTATTAAAATGAAGGATATAAACCTTCCTGGCACTCAGCTTCCTCTACTTCTGATTTATTTCTGTGCTCTTCACACAAAAATGAAGCTCCCCTGTCCACATCTATGTTTGCTAGCAGCAGGCCTTAAAGTAGAGACCCATTCCCAGACTATTCTAAGCACCTTTTAATCCAAAGGAAGGTAAACCTACAGCCCTTCAGGGGTTGGACTACAACTCCCATCATCCTTCACCACCCATGGCCCCATCTGAGCTGTACATTTAAAGCGGTATCATACCACTTTAAGCATTCATAGCTTCCCCCAGAAAACCCTGGGTAATGTAATTTATTAATAATGCTGAGAAGTTGCTGTTGTTGTTGTTGTTTAGTTGTTTAGTCATGTCCAACTCTTCGTGACCCCATAGACCAGAGCACAACAGGCACTTCTGTCTTCCACTGCCTCCCGCAGTTTGGTCAAACTCATGCTGGTAGCTTCGAGAACACTGTCCAACCATCTCGTCCTCTGTCGTCCCCTTCTCCTTGTGCCCTCCATCTTTCCCAACATCAGGGTCTTTTCCAGGGATTCTTCTCTTCTCATGAGGTGGCCTCTCAGGATCTGAGGCTCCAATACTTTGGCCACCTCATGAGAAGAGAAGACTCCCTGGAAAAGACCCTGATGTCGGGAAAGATGGAGGGCACAGTTGACCGCTATTCCCTTCACAGAGCTACAATTCCAAGAGTTCTCTGGGAAAAGAGGGATTGACTGTTAAATCAAGCCTTCAGACATGCATATAAAGCTTCTCACCCTTCAACAAAAAGTTGAAAGGTTGGTGTTCTGTTCTGTTGTTGTGGCTGTTCCATTTCATTTGAATATTGATCCTAATAGGAGAAGACAGGTAGGCCAATCAAGCCTTTTATACTGCCAGCAACCAGCACTGCGAGGGATGTGAACAGTGTCACTTATAGATTGACAAATGGAACAGATAGACTAATTGTATTTTAGTTGTCTTTGGACAGCTTGCAAAAATCACATAACCATATGGTGATTATTTCCACTGTGTTGGAAATAAATTTAACACTTACCACCCTCAAAAAAACACGTGGGTTTCTTTTTCGCTGCTGCTGTTGTTGGAAAAAGTTAGAATCTAGGGTAAATGGAACACTGTCAAGCACTGATCAACAAACCGAGCACAGAACATTTCCTCCAGAATCCTAGTTCAGTATTAATCCCAGAGCCTGAGGGGAGCACAATCATTGATCCTGCTGATTGTGTGATGGGTCGCTCTGCTTGTGTACTGTACTGTTGGAGCAGCTGGAGAATTTATCAGAGGAAGGATGCACAGCTGCCGCCTGCTCATTTGGTGGTCCAGTATCCAAAAAGTGTGCCCTGGTACTGAATTCCAGGAACAGCAACACCCACACCAATAAATCTGCAATTGCAACCACTTTAGGACAGGCTTCTAACACAGAGAGAGCTGACTGCCTTGACAGCTGAAACAATGAGGGTCTTATGAGGACAGACACACTTCAGGAGCCCTGTTAAGGAGGAAAGCAGATCAGGGGGAAGGTTTTAAAGTGGAAAACTGGTTGTAAGGCAAAGGATTCGTATATGCACATACTACTGCTTCTCTCCACCCAGAAACTGAGTTGCTTTTTATTTTAAAAAAGCTGGGGGAGCATTTTTGCATATATTTGCATGCATCACATGGTCCCAGTGAGTATCATCAGGCAGACTGTGGTTCCTGCTTTTAGTGTTTTAAGGTGGCACGATAGAAGCATCATTGAGCATGGTATGTATACTCATCTTACCGCCATTACTTGTCAATGAGGGTTAAAAAAAAAAAAAACCTTTCCACACACAAAAACCCCCAAAACCTTGGAAAGCCTATTTTGATGAGAATGGAGAAAAAAATATCACAAAAACATACAAATGCCACAGAGTTGGGCTACAGAGCCTGTTTAACTTCCAGCATGAACAAATTCTTTCCATTTAGCAGCACTATCACTTATTATTGGGACTGCAACAGGATTAAACAATTTTGTTAAAATGACTAATGTATGGTTTTTAGAGTGGCTTTCAATTAAAGTTGAAGAAAGGTATGGCCTACAGGCACATGAGGCCACCACCATCAGCGTTATTTAAGTGACATTGCTAACAACCCTAGTTCTAAACACCAGTCTCTGCTATCAGCAGCAAACCCACTTTTTGCACTCAGAACCCCAGTGGCAAGGAAGTTACAGGGCTCACAATTCTAGAAAAATGTGCAATTTTGGCACACTTATCCATGTACACAAGCGCAATCTTATTTACTGCTCTTTCGATGGGAATTAACCAACTGTCCCATGGATAATAAACCATGAAACATTTCCCTAGCCTGAGCTAGCATAAGCACATTTTATTTATTAATTTAAGTGAGTGATTAACTCGCTCACCAACATTTGCATCCCTCTGAAGCGCTTAGGCACAATCTCTTTTCAATGCCAAAATTGCACTACCTTCATCCACGTTTCTTCATTTGAATAAGCAGCACCAGAACCTGACAAGATGCCAAAAATGTCAAACGAATGCATCTTTCATTTCCATGGCAACTTCCACACGTAAAGAATGTACAGAATTGCAAAGCTCATAAAAATAACTCTGCACTCTGTCCAAACATGCATATACTGTATACATTTCCCCCCAATTCTCACTGCCCCATCTGCCTTCCTCGCATACCAGTTCATCAACAGCAATCTATAATCAGAGACCAGAAAGAAGGTGAAATATGTCCAGATTCAACTTTCTTCAAGATTTGGTTCGAATCTCTTCCCCTCTTGGGATGCACCTGTTTGGATAAGTTGCTCTTTTCATTCTGAACACTCTAATTGTGCACCCCAAGTTTCTCCAGCATTGCATTATACCCTTTCTCTGCTTCACTCAGCAAGTTTGTCATTATCCACACCCTAATTGCTGCCACACCCTGATCTACAGGAACTCATTCATACCTTCTGAATCAGGGCTAAGCTGCAGCACTCCCATTTTTCACCTGCGATTGGGATGACAAGCACTCCTTAAAACTAAAGGCGCATCCAGATGCACAAAGCTTTGAGGGGCAAGCCCACTGCAAAACAGTACCCGATGCATTGTGTTAAGGCATGCACCCTACAGCAGCTGTAAGCCAAACATGGTGCCATCCAGATGTTGGACTCCCAACCCCCCATCTGACGTGATCCAAAGAACTAGCCAATTCCCCTTCCACTCCAGAGGGGCTTCTGAACTTTTTTAAAAAATTGATTTCTGGTGTGTGTTTTTCAAACGGGAAGAGAAATAAACATTCAGGCGAAGTGATACACATGTTCTGCTCCAAAAGATTAATGCAGACAGTCTACCTGGAGGAAGAGCAACTAAGCAAATGCATAAATAAAAAAATTCCTTCCAGTAGCACCTTAAAGACCAACTAAGTAGTTCTTGGTATGAGCTTTCGTGTGCATGCATTTCGTGTGTGTATCTGAAGAAGTGTGCATGCACACGAAAGCTCATACCAAGAACTACTTAGTTGGTCTTTAAGGTGCTACTGGAAGGAATTTTTTTATTTTGACTATGGCAGACCAACACGGCTACCTATCTACTAAGCAAATGCATGTTCGGTGTGCACATAGATACATCTGTCATCATGGCATTTTGAATGCAGGAGCACACCAGGCTTACCCAGATGGGGAAACATATGCTGTTAACACCCATTTTGTTGTCGTTTTATAAGTTTGGGTGCACCCTGCAAAAAGGAATTCTTATGCTCTTCCGAGCAGTTTAGTAAAGCTGGTTGAAGTGGCATGTGGAATAGATTGCTGCAGACTCAACAGGTTTCACACTGCATGCAACATGAGTGAAGAAAACTGCAGTAAGTGGACAATCCTCACCTAAAGCTCTGGCAGATTTGAGGCATTGCCTTCAGAGAACTTTCCTTCACCACACCAGTCTAGGAGACCAGTTTTTTTGTGTTAAGCCTGTAGAACTGCAGAAATAAAGCAAGAACTCTAGAAATCTCTCTTTTATAAAAGAAAGCTGCATTTTAAGTTTTCTAAAGCTTGGGTCCTATGCCGTAGCTAGGCTTTTGTGTATCTGTGACTCCATGCAACAAGGAAGGGGAGGGGAAGAATATGAGGAATTCAGTTTCCAATAATAATAATAATTAATAATAATAATAATAATAATAGCTTTAAAAATGATTTTAATAGTATGTGGGATCTCAGTGCCAGCACTGCTCCTTGACTAGCAGATGTAAAATAAAGTTGCCCTCATAACACCTTGGTTATTAGGAAATCTAGCAGATGTAGTGCTACAATATGGCTAAAGGAAGCCCTGGAAGAGGAGGGAGAGTTCAGCTGGAAAGGCGAGCCCATGACACAATTCCAATCTCCTAACCATGGTTGGCAGATCAGGAAAGTTACGCCTTAGCAGAAAATAGTTTACAGCCAAGTTTTATTTTGAGGCCCGGATGAGGACTACAAAAGGTGGGTGGAGGCAGCCAACCTCACATCAGTTACAAGAAGAAGAAGAAGAAGAAGAAGAGTTTGGATTTGATATCCCGCCTTTCACTCCCCTTCAGGAGTCTCAAAGCGGCTAACAATCTCCTTTCCCTTCCTCCCCCACAACAAACACTCTGTGAGGTGAGTGGGGCTGAGAGACTTCACAGAAGTGTGACTGGCCCAAGGTCACCCAGCAGCTGCATGTGGAGGAGCGGAGACGCGAACCCGGTTACCCAGATTACGTGACTACCGCTCTTAACCACTACACCACACTGGCTCTAACTTGGAAGTTACTGTTTCAAATCGTTTGTCAATTTAATGCAAGTCTACACTAACAAGGAAAAAAAGGGCAACACACTTTAACCTTAAGCATCTACCGCTTGTTTGGTCAGAATACATCTGTATCTTCTCTCTCTCTCTCTCTCATCTGACATACACAATGCAGAGGTTATCAGAGGGCAGAGAAACAGAACACAGTAAGGTCTCTCTCTTCACCACTGGAATTCTGTGCCCCACTCCGAATCTATCTACAGTGCCATTAATAGCAGTTTCAGTGTCTGTAGGCAAAAACAATGCAACAGAATATTTGTAATTCACAGGGGAAGCCTCTTATGGTCCTCAACAGAGCTAACACTTAATACAACACCACTTAATACAAATTCTACTTCACACATTACAGCACTTGTCACAGCTGAGACCCAACACAACAAGGGAAGGGGGGGGGGAATATCATGAGGATCAGGACTATTATTATTTTTTAAGTCTGGATTACTGGCAAATCTTTGAGATGAACTTTTAGCTTTGCTTAAAGCCACCTCTTAAAGGGAGATGCTTTCTTTTCATCCCCTTCTTCCAACTTCCTCATTGTCTTCCACTAATTATTTTAAGCATTCAACAATACAGGGAAAGTTATGGCACATTTAACTGGGAATATTAAAGAGCATGCGGAGGGGTGGGGAAGGGAGGGGAGAGAATAAATCATGCAGCCAGCCTATCACAATGCCTATGCTCTGTACTTCCATGATCAGAGGCAAAAATGCTTCTGAATGTACTTGCTGGAAAGCACAGGAGACGAGAATGCTCCTGCCCCTGGGTCTTCCTTTCAGGTTTCCCACAGCATCTGGTTGGCCACTGAACAGGATGCCAGACTAGATTGGCCACCGGCTCTTCTTTTCCCAGTTGCATTCTAAATAAAAGAAATATGCTGATACCACAGGTATGCATCTCTACAACCTCCTCAGGAGCTTTTGCCTGAGTGGAATGTGTATTGCGGTCACATGCTCATCCAGGCAAGCAGGACGCATGACCACAAGACACATTCCAGTCAGGCAAAAGCTCTTGAGGGGTGTGTGGTGGTGTGGCCTTGAGAGCAGGGCTGATGACTGCAGAGGGTCCCAAGGGCCGGACAGAAAGGAATGGAGGGCCACATTTGAAGTCCCCCCACACCAGGTACATATAGTGGCATCAGCGTATTTCTTTTACTCAAATCATCAGTTGTTCTTCAGACCTCAGAGCAGCTTACAAAGAAAAACATAAAAAATACCAGGAATGGCAACCAATTCAGCTTTGAGCCTAGACAAATTGGCACCAGGCAAACCTCTCTGGGAAGAGAATTCCACAACTGAAAAAGATTCTTCTGTGTCTGATCTTCACCCTTCACTTGGCCTTACGTCAAATGGCAAGGAGATGCAGAGCCTCCAAGACCAATTTTAACAGCCCAGCAGGTTAATGCAAGAGCAGGCAGTTTATCAGACTGTCCCCTGGTCCCAAGCCATTAACTGCTTTGTTCAATGGAACTAACTTGCAAGCAGCAAGCATGTATAAGATTACAACCTAGGTGCAAGGAAAAGAGGGTGCCAAGATCCTAAGGAGGTTTTATTTATGTTATATTTTGCTTACAGCTCCCTTTCCATTTTTGTGCTCCTACTCAAGCTGACATACAGCCAGTTTGGACTTTATGATAAGCCATGATTTATTGTGGCAGGAATGAGTCACATCAAGTCTCAGCCTCCTGTGCTCCGTGCTCCCCTCTCCCACTTTCTTCCCCTGGTATGGCTGCAAGGAGGAGATGTGGAAGACTTCTGTTTTCCTTTAACCTCAGCTTGTCATTTTGTCCAAACTCAACAAACTGTGGTTAACGTTAACTGCAGCTCATTGGAAATAGGCCCACTTCAAAGCAAGTATAATGAAGCTGTCTTATTTCAGCACACCACCAAGAGTAACCACAGTTTAGGGTTCAGACATATCACTAAACAGGAGTCAATCAAAACAGAGATGAAAGCTTCTGATCGCCTCCTCATGGCTGCAACAGACAAGGGAGAATTGTGGGGAGTGTGTGAGCACAAGACATGGTTTACTGTGATGTCTGGACCCACTCAATACATTTGCTCAAGAATCAGAGAGAAAGACGGTGACTTGGGAAACCTACACATATTATTTTCATGCTAAGCAAGTCAAATCCATTTATCCCTGTTCGTTATAGTTTTGTGATGGAATCCCAGTCTCTCTGCTGAACAAGTGTCTTCTTGTTTGTAACATCAGACTCATAATGACATTCTTGGTACTTGCTGGTAATGAGTAGCTTCTGGGAAATTAGGAAGAGTCGTTCTTCCTTCTCACAGTATTGATGTGCCACAATTACCTAACATAGGTACTGGTAGGCAGACAAAGATGTTATGGGCTAGTGATTTTTGTGAACTAATTTACAAGGATGTGTAGCACAGCATCTCTCCGCTCACTATTTTTAAGCAAGACGTTTCCCACAAATCCCTGACAGTTTTTTTTCACCTACACAATACTGCGTGGCAATCCCCTCTGAGTCATGCATGCAATCAGTGATGTGATCCGGTAATATCTCTTATATAAACCTCTGAAATTAGATTCTTAAGAACAATAACTTGAAGTGCCTTCTCTCTTCCAGAACCAGGCCTGAAGCATTTTGGCACATCTAAGAGTTTCAACAATGCTGGTATTGTCCATGGCAAGAATCACCGCTTGTACTCAACTTAAACTTGTTTGATGTATTACTCACAAATTGTTGCTTCCTTTTCAGTTTACAAAGGCCTTTTCCATCTACAGGTAGATGAAGAACTACTTTGTTGCAGAAAACAGAAGTACTTCAATTTCTAGCTAGGGATTTCCAATTGTTCTAAAAATAGTGGTGAGGATATTTTATAGCGCTCTGTCAATCGTCATAGTAGTAACAGACCACAAATACACCATAAGGATATAAGAAGAGTCTGCTGAATCATGCCAATGGCCCATCAAGTCCAGAATACTGTTCTCACCATAGCCAACCAGATTCCTGTGGGAAGCCTTCAAGGAGGAACTGAACATCACAGCACTCTCCTCGCCTACAGCTTCCAGCAACTGGTATTCAGAAACATACTGCCTCTGACAGTGGAGGGAGAACAGATCAGTCAGAATTGGTAGCCACAGATACAGTGGTACCTCTGGATACGAACGGGATCCGTTCTGGAGCCCCGTTCGCATCCTGAAGCGAACGCAACCCACGTCCGTGCATGCGCGGGTCACGATTCGCTGCTTCCGCGCATGCATGTGATGTCATTTTGACTGTCTGCGCATGCACAAGTGGCGAAACACGGAAGTAACGCATTCTGTTACTTCCGGGTTGCTGCGGAGCGCAACCCAAAAGCGCTCAACCAGAAGCAACTTCAACCCGAGTTATGACTGTAAACTTATTCTCCACGAAGCTGTCTAATCCCTCTTTTAAAGCCACCCAAGATGGTGGCCACCACTGCCCCTCAGGAGAATGAATTCCACAATTTAACTAAGCACTGTCTTAAGGCGTATTTTATCTTGTCTCTCCTGATTCTTCCAACATTCAGTTTCATTGGAAGTCCTTCATTGGAGTTCCAGTGTTAAGAGAAAAGGAGAAAAACTTCCTCTCTAACCACATTCTCCATACCACACATGTCAAGTTGCCTCTTGCTTGCCTTTTCTCTAAACCCAAACATTGCACCCTTTCCATTCCAATGATCATTTTGGTTGTTCTCTCCTGAAGTTTACACTTATATAATGCTTTAGAGAGCAGGAGTAACCAACATGGTGCTTTCCTGATGTTGCTGGCTTCCAATTCCCATAGAACCAGCCAAGATAGGCAATGGTCAGGAGAGATGGGAGTTGTAATCCAACCAAATCTACGTTGGCTACCTGTCCTTTACAGTGTTCAAAGCACTTTACATACTGTTATGAGTTTGTGGGTACCATCCCCTGCCATCCCTGGATCCTAGAAGTGCTAAAATCTAATCAAGTCTTCTGATCCAGCAAATGTTAACAGCTAACCAAGCCAGGATAGCTTCCTGGACTCTGGATCCAGCAAGTGTTAAAATATAAGCCAGGCTAGCTTTCTCTTGAGGTCATCACCTGGGTGAAGGGCCATTAAGAGAACAAAGGGGGCTCTGTGCCAGACAAAAAATGGGTAGAGCCTCTCCTTCCAACTCTGAGATAGTTGGAAGGACAAAGCCCAAGTTTGAGAGCAGAGTTTTGGTACCATTGTGTGAACTAGAAGTAAAGCAACAAGCTGAAGAGAGAGAGTACAATGCTTGGTGTGTGTTTGAATCCAAGGCTGCAGCTATGGGAGAAACAAGACCCGTTTGGGGTGTTGATGCTGTGAACCCCTCCACTGTAGGCTCAGGATGTATATATGTGTAAATAAACCACATATCTTAAAGACACCACAGTCTCCGCTGTGCCACATTTCCAAAAGGAAACACAAACCCTGGGTAAGCACCTGGAACCCTTGCAATCTTGCACCACTTGGAGATTGAGGTGGGATGCAGCAATACATTGAAGGTACACAAAGCCAGGCCTTCTCTATAGTGGCCCCATATAACCCTTTCATTGGAAACCCTTAAGCAGACCTATAAAACGTTTGTTGTTTGCTGCAATCCTTACTGAACATTGTGGCGTTTGTGCTGATTTTGAGCTAAGCGCAACATCCTCTGTCCATTAACACAAGGGCTCCTTTGATTTGAGTTTTAATGCTGCACAACAGAGAGATCCAATGCAACAGACTGCAGTAGCAGAAACTCACTGTGCAACAGGCTATGCAACTGTGCAAAGAAGTTGCCAGCAACTTGCCTATGCCTTCTCTAGTGCAACAATGCTCCAATGGCACAAAAGACTAAGACTGGATATGACCCACAGGATTTGATACCTAAACCACATCAGCACTATACATTTACAGCACTACTATACCACGTTGGCAGTCATGCCTTCACCCAAAGAACCCTGAGAACCGGAGCTTATTGAGGATGCTGAGAGTTGTTAGGCTGAAGGATAGCTCAGTCGGTAGAGCATGAGACTGTTAATCTCAGGATCTTGGATTTCAGCCCCACCATGGGCAAAATATTCCTGCATTGCATGGGGTTGGAATAGATGACCATCGTGACCCCTTCCAATTCTATGATGGCCAATTTCCCCTTAAAGGTAAAGGGACCCCTGATCATAGCTCCAGTCATTACCGACTCTTGCTTTACTGGCCGAGGGAGCCGGCGTACAGCTTCCGGGTCATGTGGCCAGCATGACTAAGCCACTTCTGGCGAACCAGAGCAGTACACAGAAATGCCGTTTACCTTCCTGCTGGAGCTTTAACGCGCTTTCAAACTGCTAGGTTGGCAGGAGCAGAGACTGAGCAACGGGAGCTCACCCTGTCGCAGGGATTCGAACCGCTGACCTTCTGATAGGCAAGTCCTAGGCTCTGTAGTTTAACCCACAATGCCACCTGCGTCCCTTCAAACTGTCCCCTTACAGAGCTTCAATTCCCAGAGTTCCCTGGACAGAGGGATTGCTTTTTTCAAAACCACTGGGAGCACCACAGCTCTGTGAGGGGAACAGGGGTCTCCTAACAATTCTCAGCACCCTTTACAAACTACTGTCTGCATGGTTCTTTCAGGGGGCTGTTTAAAGTGGCACCATAGTGCTTTCAATGTATGGTGCAGATTTAGCTCTAGTCACGGGAGGGAAAATGCTATTCTCTCATCCAATTCTATACCCCCTCCATCCTACCCGCAGCATCAAAGCACCCCATTATCCAGCATTACCACTGATGGCTCAATCTAACAAGTTCTGAACAAGATGATACAGAGCTTCAGTGACCCTATTCCTTGGCATTAATGGCCTCCTTCCTGGTTTTCTTTGCGCATTAAGAATTTCCACCCTACCCACCCGCAAACCCTCCAGAGCTAAAAGCTTCCCGTCCCTAGCGGCGGGCCACTGCCACTTGCCCTTGCCACATTTGGAAATTTAATCACAGCCTTCTTGACTGTTTCAGGGCAGTAGCATTCAACTACTTGAGAGATGCAAATTATAAGGTTCCCCCCCTCCAACACCCCAAACACAACCACAACCAAGCAAATTCCAAGATGCTATTTAAGGGAAGCTGGCTTGCGGTATTTATAAAATGAGGGGAGGGGGGAAGAGGGGGAACAATGTACATAAACATAGCTAGTAGTACACAGGGTGGGATGAGGGAAAAATAGACAATCAACTTTTATAGAAACCTTCCAGAACTGAACCAGCCCACACAAATCTGCACATCCAGCAAACTCCTTCTGTGCTGCAGCCATCATTACAGCAGCTGCATCTAAAACATTCGCAAAATAATCACCCTTTCAAGGTTCAGATATTGCAGTGATCTTCTAAAAGTCCTTTAAAACGTAGGGGCAGAGAAAGAGGTGCAAATCACAAGAAGCTGGCGCATTAGCTGTTATTGTCTCTAAGCCACATGTGCAAATGTTGTCACTCAAACAAGCTGCATACATCCCACAAGGGCAGGGATGTGTGGCCATCCATATGTTGCTGGACCATAAGCCATGCTGGCTGGGGCTCATGGGAGTTGGAGTCCAATGAGAAGGTTCCCCATCCTTGAACCAGGGGCCTGGAACTGCAAACAAAGGTGTTTCACCCCCAAGTGCATTTTCTACACTACACATTTCAAACCACTTTGAAGCTGGGTTAAGAAAGTCGTGGATGGTTCCCCTAAATAACCCCTGGCAATTGTAGTTCTGAGATTATCCACTAGACACCCCTTATTAAGGTAAAGGTAAAGGGGCCCCTGACCATTAGGTCCAGTCGTGGCCAACTCGGGGGGTTGCGGCACTCATCTCGCTTTATTGGCTGAGTGAGCTTCCGGGTCATGTGGCCAGCATGACTAAGCCGCTTCTGGCGAACCAGAGCAGCACATGGAAACGCCGTTTACCTTCCCGCCGGAGTGGTACCTATTTATCTACTTGCACTTTGACGTGCTTTTGAACTGCTAGGTTGGCAGGAGCAGGGACCGAGCAACGGGAACTCACCCCGTCACACGGATTCGAACCGCCAACCTTCTGATCGGCAAGTCCTAGGCTCTGTGGTTTAACCCACAGCGCCACCTGCGTCCCTGACACCCCTTATTAGGGTTAAAGAAAATGCAATGTTAAATGCATTATTATATTTAATGTGCACATTTGTAGGGGGGGGTGCTATTAGTTGAAGCTGGGGATTCAAGCAGGATTGGGACTTTAAGAGGTCCCAATGAAAACTGGAGTGCTCAGAGTGTTGGACTATGGACCAGGGAGTCCAGGGTTCAAATCCTGACTCAGCCATGAAGCTCACTTCGAGACCCTGGTCCAGACGTTGTCTCTCAGCCTAACCTACCTCTTAGGGTTGTTGTGAAAATAAAATAGGGAGGGGGAGAGCTATGCATGCCACTCTGAGCTCCTTGAAGGATATAAGTATTTAATACATGCTGCCATTTTCACTGAGAGAAGGGCTCCTGGTGATGCCAATGGCAGTTTTACATCCAATGCAAATTAAGTTAGCATTTAGTTTGCAGACACAGTGAACACATAAAACACTTAAAATAAAAAACAACATGGCTTAAAAACATCTTAACTTATACACTTGCTTCAAATATCAACAAGAAGATTAAGGCATAAAACACTGTGCACTACAACAAAGCATTGCAAAAGAAAGGAAAGCCTCCTCTAGCTGCTACATGTCCCGCTGTTAACTTTGGCAGAAGTAGTTTCTTTTCTTCCCCATCCAAGACAGAAATGAACAAAGCCCATTATACCTCTGGAATGCTAAACAACAGGCTTCCAAGTCCATCCACCTTTCTTTGCAGCCAAAGATTAAAATGTGTACAATTCCCTCCTGCCCTCCCGGCCTTTTACAATGCACAGCAGGTGGGGGGAAGCCCCTAGGAAAAATCCCTGGCATCTCCAGGTAGGGCTTGGAAAGGCCCGTCTGAAATCCTGGAGAGACACTGCCAGTCAGAGCAGACAATATTGAGCTATATAGACCAAGTGTCTGACTCAATATAAAGCAATTTCTGATGTTTCTGTCGTATATTATTAGCTGCAGGGCAGAAGGTACTGTGTTAAATCCCTGACATCTCCAGAAAGTCGCTTACATGAAACCCTGGAGAGCTGCCACCAGTCAGAATGGACCAGCTAGGTGGCAGTTTATGTCCCTATTTATTTATTTGTATTTCATAAAATTTACATACTGCTTGATTGTATAACAAACCAAACCTCAAAGTGGTTTACTAGGGGGGAAACAGTACTGTATCAGTAAAAACAGCTATTTTAAACACTCAAAAGAATAATTAAAATCAACTATAAGCTAAAAGCATATTGAAGCATATGTCAACATTCTAGGCTTGCTTAAACAAACATGCTTTTAGCAGGTGTAAGAAAAGTGTGCACTGGGGATGCCTGCTTCATGTCAATAGGTAGTGAGTTCCAAAGTAATGGGCGTTACCACACTAGATCAATTTCTTATAAATACAGAATGAGTATTACGTGGCACCTGTAGCACTTCCAGTTCCGCAGATCAAAGCACTCAAGTGGGCATATAAGGGGCAAGGGAGCCTCACAGGTAAACTAGTCCCAAACCGCTAAAGCTTTGACTTATCAAGTGGTTAAGGGTGAAGAAGAAGAAGAAGAAGAAGAGTTTGGATTTGATATCCCGCTTTATCACTACCAGGAGGAGTCTCAAAGCGGCTAACATTCTCCTTTCCCTTCCTCCCCCACAACAAACACTCTGTGAGGTGAGTGGGGCTGAGAGACTTCAGAGAAGTGTGATTAGCCTAAAGTCACCCAGCAGCTGCATGTGGAGGAGCGGAGACGCGAACCCGGTTCACCAGATTACGAGTCTACCGCTCTTAACCACTACACCACACTGGCTTCACACTGGTGAAGGCCTCTTGTTTATCCAGCATCAACAAACCACTGAATTAAAGGGTGCCATCCCTATTCTTTTGAAGACATTTAAATCCATCTGCAGATTCAAAGAGCCAGGCAGACAGTTCAAGATGCCCAAGGTGGTTTTGGGCTTGCGTTTCTCACAAGCAAAACACCCATTTCTGAAAACAATGCGACTTGCAAAAGCAGTTGGGAAATAAACAGTTTTTATAAAAACAGTTTGCAGCAGAAGAGGGAGAGAGAAGGGGCTCAGGACCACTCCATCGGCCCTGCTTAAAGATCAGCTGGCTTTTGGCTCTTCCTCAATTGTGACCTAGCCATAAGTCATTCCATCAGGATGCTACAGAGGGAGAGATGGAAAGCAGGGTTACTGCACCAGCTGTGTTAAGAGAACAACTTATCTTAGGTCCCCTTTCCATTGCAGTTGGTCCTTACAAAAAAACACTGTTAAAAACGAATGCCCAGGGTCAGGAACAGTCTTGATGATTTTGCTTTTTACTAATCGGTAAGCGGGTGGCGCTGTGGTCTAAACCACTGAGCCTAGGGCTTGCATCTTGGAAGGTCAGCGGTTTGAATCCCCCTGACGGGGTGAGCTCCTGTTGTTCGGTCCCAGCTCCTGCCCACCTAGCAATTCGAAAGCATGTCAAAGTGCAAGTAGATAAATAGGTACCACTCCAGCAGGAAGGTAAATGGCATTTCCATGTGCTGCTCTGGTTTGCCAGAAGTGGCTTAGTCATGCTGGCCACATGACCCAGAAGCTGCCTGCTGACAAACGCTGGCTCCCTCGGCCTACAGAGCAAGATGAGCGCCGCAACCCCCGAGTCGTCCGTGGCTGGTCAGGGTTACCTTTACCTTTACAGCTGCCCTAGGACTCTTTTTGGCAGAAGCACTGGGGGGGGGGAGGTGTGTGCTTTAAATAAATAAGGCATTTGGGTGGGGTCTCTGCCTAGAGTAGTTCCTATGCAGCTTTCTCCATACACCCTTAATGCTTCAAAATTATCTCTGTAACTACCAGTCATATTCCAGCTTCCAATATAGCTTTCACCTCCTGTTCCTGCTTGATATTCATCTTGTTTGCTCAATTGTTCAGAGCTATGCCACTTCAGCACCATCACACAATTAACATTTATGCGCCCAATCTTCATAAATTCTGAACTGTGCATTTCCATGCTTAGAGTTGCATGAGTAGACAGAGAAGTGAGTGAACAGAAGGAGGGTGGAATATTTAAGGATGACTACTTGCCATGAAGGGCTAAATGAGAGGAGCAGATAAGTCACAGGAGCACCATAACCTGAATCATAGAATCTTAAGAGTTGGAAGGGACCCCAAGGGTCCTCTAGTCCAACCCATCCGCAATGCAGGAATCTCGACTAAAGCATCCATGACAGATGGCCATCCAACCTCTGTTTAAAAACCTCCAAGGAAGGAGAGTCCACCACCTCTTGTGGGAGTCTGCTCCACTGCTGAACAACTCTTACAGTCAGAAAGTTTTTCTGAACGCTTAATCAGAACCTCCTTTCTTGCTACTTGAAGCCATTGGTTCAAGTCCTGCCCTCCAGAGCACGGTGCCCAGTGCTGCCGAACCAGTCACACAACCATAAGACAGTCTCTGACCCAAATCTCCTTCCTGTCACCTCACCCCTCCCCATCACCTTGAGAACCTCTGTTTTACACAGACCTGAGAGATTCCTCTTTAGTGTGGTAACCTCAGCCTATTGTTTCATAATGACCTACATTCAACCAGCCCAGCCAGGCTAGATTGTACAGGCTACACCCAGGAGAACTGCTGCAGCTTGTACTTTGCATTCAACATCCCTCATATTATCTATACTAATTTCTACTATTCACTAATAGACCCTGGTAGCCCAAATCTGCAACACCATTTTTCCTTTGAAAATATCTGAACAGTATTCTAGGGCCAAGCATTTCAGGTTCGAGGTGTGGGCCTTGGGCAGAGTGCCATCTTAGGAAGATAGGAAGCTACCTTGTACAGAGTCAGGCCATTGCTCCAGCTAGCTCAGTATGGTCTACAACACTAACTGGCAGGCTCCCCAGAAGGTCAGGTAAGGGGTTCTCCCAGCCCTACCGGGAGATGTGGGGAATCGAACCTGGAACCTTCTGCATACAAAGCAGATGCTCTACCACTGAGCCATGGCCCTTGGTCTGTGAGGCATGTCTGATTTACCTAGAGGCTGCCACGGCAGGCAGCAGCAACAGCACTCCAACAAAACCACTGCCTTAATTTCCCAAAATGCCCTGGAGCCCCTGTCCCCCCCCCAGGGGGTACTTGAGGGTACGCAGTACTGACACCTCTGCTTCTTTTTTGTTAAAAAGTGTGGGACTTGCTGTAACAACTCCATGGTGAGTACCAGCACCGATTTTTCTAGGGGGGAAAGCAGTGCCTGGGCCCTGGAGCAACACTGTATGGGGCATTGCGATAATTAAAACTGTGGGTCAAGGGCAGGCATCAGCTGTACCAGGGTGAAAAGAGCTGCCCAAGAATGCTACAGGATGATCTGTGGCCTGAAATATTTCACCAAATCTTTTCTGGCCCGTCAAGTACCCATTCACTACCCGGTTTCGCAGACTGAAAACAAGGTGGCAAGGAGGGCGGGTAGCTGGGGTCAGTAGGTGTGTTTCTGTTTGTTTCTATTTTCACACTTAGAAGAAGAGTTTGGATTTGATATCCCACTTTATCACTACCTGAAGGAGTCTCAAAGCGGCTAACATTCTCCTTTCCCTTCCTCCCCCCCACAGCAAACACTCTGTGAGGTGAGTGAGGCTGAGAGACTTCAGAGAATTGTGACTAGCCCAAGGTCACCCAGCAGCTGCATGTGGAGGAGCGGGGAAGCGAACCCGGTTCACCAGATTACGAGTCTACCGCTCTTAACCACTACACCACACCGCTTAGCATTGTGTCATCAGCTAACCTAGGTTTCCTAAGTATTCACTCCACAGGGAGTCCCAGCCAATTCCACCTCTCTGATGCATCTTCTTGTGCTTATGTAGTTCTTGGTCATGTTCAGAGCCTTTCTGCTTTTAGATGTATGCTTTAAAAAAACAACAACTTTGAGGCACATCAGTGGTGGCGAGTGCTTTCTGTGGCAACTAATTCTAGCAATTGTTCCCATCCTCCTCCCTGTTGAGTCCTACAAAGGCAACACTTAGACTAAGGCTGAGGAAACTGATAGATAGCAGCAGTTCCTGGACTGGTTTGAAATAAGAAGGCAGGCAGGTGGGAGCTGCCTGAGGTTGGTTGGCAAGTCTTCTGTTGTTGTTTTTTTAAAAATAATATTTATTGAAACAAAAGAATTTTTTTTAAAAAAAATACACAAAAAAGACAAAATTACAAAAAAACAAAACAAAATCATGAGGGGAAAAAAGGAAGAAAAGATAAAACCATCCTTATCAAATTCTCCAAATTCCATTACCTTCTTTCCATGACTTCCTCCTCCTCCCATCTCTTGTATCTTGATTAATAATTATCACAGCAAATCCTTTCCATAACTCATAATATTTTATCATTACATTACCTTACTCTATTCTCATTTTATCTTATAAAAACGACCTTAGAGCTTAAAACTTAAATCTTTTTTTACCAACTTCTC
Source organism: Podarcis liolepis (assembly GCF_965112155.1). NCBI lineage: Eukaryota > Metazoa > Chordata > Lepidosauria > Squamata > Lacertidae > Podarcis > Podarcis liolepis. The sequence continues at coordinate 39,931,314 of NC_139569.1, forward strand.
ATAACCATTACCTTTTTGCCTAGTTCTTTAAACATTTTAACAAGAGCCAAGTAATTTCATTTCAACATTTTCCCAACATTCACAAAACATTTCTATTAATAATAATACAAAAAAGTACAATATAATAAAAACAATCCAATCTTCTTCTAGCGTCCCCTCCCCCCGGTCCTGGGGTTGTCAGTCTTTTCTTTTTTCTTTTTTTTAGTCTGGCACATTAACCTGGTGCCCTTATATCCGAGGCCTTCAAGTCTCTTCCATGTCCCTTTCGCAGCTCTTCTGGTCACTGCCTGGTTGGCAAGTCTTCTGGTCACCCTAATGGACCACATTGCACTGGTGTTTGCTCCCAAAATGTACAGCATGGTCCCCAGTCAACAAGCTACTAAAGAGTAAACAGCATATCCATCTCCAATACACTTATTTGGAAGCAGGTTTACTGATTTAAGTGGAACTTGCTTCCAAGTAAGCGAGATTTTAGGTTCCTAACACTTCTAAGAAACTCAAGCTAAAAATACTAGGAGAGATGCAAAGCCTAAATCTAGTTGCTTATGCAAGCAGACAGTATTCATACAAAACAGCCGAAATACAAAAATCAACGCAATTTCGCTGATGAAAATATAAAGAAGTTGAAAATAAATCCCTAGCTCTGACATCACATTAAATACTTGAAGGGTTTGTCACCTCGTGACATTTCACATTTACACTTTTGCCAAATAGGTTTTAGTAATTCAACCCATAAAATGGGCTAATGAAGTCAAACATTTTACTTTCAAAGGCTGCCTGCCTGCCCACCTTGTGCAAAATGACATTCATTCAGCTATAATGACATTCATTCAGCTCAATATCAATGTCACGGGAGGCGTTTTGCTTAGCAAGAACCCAAGTCTTAAAAGCTTGTGCATGTCAAAAGCTACTTTTCCTTCACATGCTTACCACTGAGAAAGTTAAAGAGGTTCCTAACATTCCCTTTGGAATATGCAATGAGTTAATGGCCCAAGGCACCTCAGGCTACAACCTTAAGATTAGGTACTCTAAAATAATTGTACTGAATTAACAGGAGTAACCTGAAGAAACTGGTCAGTGTACCTTAGAGAATTCAAGACTACTCTTCAAAGAAATATTTGGTACACTGATAATTGAAGTCTTAAGGATACACTGAAGAACCCTTACAGGCACTGGAAATGGCAAGTCTTCCCCCCCCCCCTTTTGTAGGGAACATAGCTCAGCAGGAGAGCATATGGTTTGCATGCAGAAAGTCTAAGATTCAATCCCTGGCATCTCCAGTTTGGAACACAGGAAGCTGCCTTATCCCAGGAACTGATTATTTGTCCACCTTGTCTGGTACTCTCTGCTGTGGCTGGTGGTGGCTCTCTAGAACCAGCTGTTATCCATTGAAACAAAAATGACAGGGAGAATCAAGTAGCAGCTGATGGGGGGGGGGGAATCTTCCTGAGACCCATCAGAAGAGACAGTTCTGGGCTAAACAGCCAAATAAATCTAATAGGGTGTGAGACAGCTTCCTATTAGAGCAGTAAGCTAGACATCATACATGCTAGAATCCTGCAGGAATGTTGAGAAAGCTCAGAAGCTAGTGCTGAGTGTAGAAACAGAGTCCTAAGAATCTGGGAATTCCTTTTGGGGGAGGGAAATCAAGCTGCTAGTCCTTATGACTATGAAAATGTGTTTAAAGGTTTGTGGGCAACACCGGCTCAGATCTCAGCAGTCAGAAAGGTTTCCAGTGGTTGGGGTAGAGTTTCAACATACAGTGGTACCTCGGTTTATGAACTTAATCCGTTCTGGAAGTCCGTTCTTAAACCAAATCTGTTCTTAAACCGAGGTGCGCTTTCCCTAATAAGGCCTCCTGCTGCCGGTGCCCTTCCGGCATTCGTCTTCTGTTCTTAGACCGAATTAAAGTTCACAAACCAAAACACTGCTTCCAGTTTTGCAGAGTTCTTAAACCAAATAGTTCATAAACAGGGCTGTTCTTAGACTGAGGTACCACTGTACCGTATTGCTCCTTGCCCCACTTCAAACCAGAACAAGAAGTAAAATGAGACAAATATTTTTATTTATTTTTAAAAGAATAAAAAGCACTGTGTAACATACCCCAATTTGCATCACCTATACAGGTTGCAGAATTCTTGGCATTAAGTAGTCACACAAAGGAAACTATGGAAGAGTTATTCCTATTTCCTAGATAAATGACAACATGCTAATTTTCTCTTTTGGCAGACATTTTATGTATGAAGCTGATTTTAAAAATAATTTTAAATGAAGCTGTGGCCTTCTAACTTGGTCACTCACTTCACACCTTCCTTTACATAACTCCCCGTCAAAGGCAGATAGCGGCCATTATTTCCTCTTTATCAGGGAGAATTTGGAAATCTCTCAGCTGCCAGACTTGCACTGCCTATTGTCCTTGACTTTTGTCCTTCAATTCAAAGTTCGAACTAGTCCACCAGTGCCTAAGGAAAACACCCACTTCTGTTCCCCCACAAAATGTATCCAAGTTTAAACATACATAGCTAAAGCAATTATAGCACAAATTACTCCTGGCCTAATCACTATGGTAAGCAACTGAGCACTCTGCAGAAAGAGCTTCTGTGATGTTAGTGGTTAGAGTAGCAGAGTAAAATGGGGAAAATTTCTTTGTCTAACCTACTTCACAGGGCTGATGAGAGGATAAAATGAGGGTGATATAAAATGAGGGGAGGCTATGTACACCATGCTCAGCTTTTTGAAGGAATGCTTTTTAAAATTATTATTAGCAACAACAGTGGTGGACATTTAAAAGGTACCACTGCTGAAATCTTAAGTCACCCATGCTTTCAGTTAACTCTTGCAACTCCTTCAGCTATTGAATGTGCTGCACTGAGTCAGGCTGCAATTGCTGAGACTATGAAGATGCTACAATACTACTCTGCCTGCACCCTCATCTCTGATCAATCAAATGCCTGGCTTTTTTGGAAACTTGGAAACATGAGTAATTATTTCAGGTGGAAAACAAAATGTTACATGATTTTAGTACGTGTCAATACATTTCAGGAATTTTGTTTTTTTTAAATAATATTTTTATTAGTTTTCCATCAAAAAATACATATAACACCATATCAAAACTTTCACAAATTTTCGCTTTTGGACTTCCTTCAGCTTCTCTGACAATCATCCATTTTTAACATTTTTACTTTCACATTTCCTAAATTTGCTATTGCCTTTTAACATATCCTTCCCAATTTATTTTTCTTTTTTACAATATTTCTCAAACTTTTACAGAGCTTCTTGAAATGCTACTAGCATTATTCTCTCATCGCTTATACATTCCAGATACTCTACAAACTTTCCCCAGTCTTCGATAAACTTTTGATCTCGTAGATATCTAATCTTCCCTGTTAATTTGTCAAGTTCTGCATAGTCCATCAGCTTCATTCTCATTCCTCCAATGTTGGTAGTTGTTCCTGTTTCCATTTTTGGGCCAATAATATTATTGCCGCTGTTACTGCACGTTTCAGGAATTTTGGTGCCAGTTCCTATCCAGGCTGTGCCCAGGGAAAGTGGTTTTACTGGCCTAAATTCACTATTGCCAATATTCACCTGAAAAGCGCGTCTCCCCAAAAAAGCACTTGGGGTTGTAAACGTACCAAGGCAACCTCTTGGGACTTCCTATACCTTTAGAAGCTGCTAAGTCTGCAGAAATCCCGCAGTAAAACTTTTCACGACAGGCAGATAAGCATTAACAAGTGTCAGGGAGCAGTCAAAGGTACAGAATCCACACTGGTAACTCTACCTGTTGGGGATATTGTACTATGCTGTATGCCTTAAACCAGGCATCTCCCTCCCATCACATAGTCTGCAAGCCACAAATTATTTACCGTAGAGTAATATAAATAACTCACTGGGTAGTTCTGGGCAGATCACTGTTATGGTGGCCAACTCCTGAACCAGCCCCTGCAGCTATGCTTTAACAGCAACTTGGTCAACATTCATTAGCGGGCGATCTAACCTGTTTTGTAGTTCTTAAACCAGTACAATCTACACTGGCCCAGCCTCACCCCCATGCCTTAATAATACATTTGTGCAGAGCCTGTATCCTCCAGCAGCGGATTACACCCACTTTCAAGGAAGTCTGAACATGGCAAATGTTTGTGCCTTAGAAAGCTTCAATTGCCAAAGTCTTCTTTTAAAGGCACAACTACAGCAGCTTGTTGAGGAGTTGGTGACCTGACCTCTAACCCAAATGGCACATGTTCAGATTTGGGAGGGGAGGGGCAAAAGCTTGACTGCTGTTTGTCTTATTGCCCCAGTCACAATACATCTCACTCCCCAATACTGGAATGCAACATTCAAAAATGTGACCATGTAAAGTATTCATCCTCAGCATGCTCACTTGAAGGAAAACTCAATGGAAGTCCGCGGTGCTCATTTGCAGGTAAATGAGAGTTGCAGGTAAATGATCAGAGTGCAAGTCAGACTGGTGGCAATCCAAACAGATGTTGAAAGTTGCCAGTCAAATTGCATCGAGTACACACATCCCAACAAAACAGTATGCACACTATAGAACTTGCAAAAGGCAACTCTCCTGGCTGCCCATAGTGAGCGAAGGTCACATCCTGGTAACCAGCAGGAAATCTGTAAAATGGGAAGGGTGTTCCGCTCAGCCTCCAAGCCATCCATACAATCCCAACAGCTGTGTGATTACAAGCAGACTGAAAGAAGTGTTTTGTGAGCGCCTAACTTTTGTAAAACTCATATGCAAGCTACACTTTACCCTAGAGAAACATCTCAAGCACTTGCTTTGGACAGCAATATTTTTATTTTTAGGGGCAGACATGAAGCAGCATGCAATATGAGAGCCCTTGGGACTCTTTGCCACATCATGGAGAACACTGGCGTGCAATCAGATGCCTTTTACCAGTCAGACCCATCTAGCTTGGTATTGGCTACACCAGGGGTCAGCAAACTTTTCCAGCAGGGGGCCGGTCCACTGTCCCTCAGACCTTGTGGGGGGCCTGACTATATTTTGAAAAAAAGAATGAACAAATTCCTATGCCCCACAAATAACCCAGAGATGCATTTTAAATAAAAGGACACATTATACTCATATAAAAACACGCTGATTCCTGGACCGTCCGCGGGCTAAATTTAGGAGGCGATTGGGCCAGATCTGGCCCACGGGCCTTAGTTTGCCTGCCCATAGGCTACACCACTGGTCTACAACTGGTGGGCTGGGAACCACTACTAGGTCACAGTCTGATTCAAGGTGCATCACAGCAGCAAATATATGGGGAGGGGAAAGTTTAAGAAATGGGTACCCAAATCCATGTTTGATTAAAGGTGGGTCCTGAGGCTGAAAAAGTTGAAGAATACTTACTGGTCTATATTGACTGGCAACAGCTCTCCAGAAACTGAGGCAGAAGACATTCTGCGCCCTCCCTGGAGATACCAGGGACTGAACCTGGGATCTTCTGCATGCAAAACACATAGTCTACCACTGAACTATGGCCCTTCTTCATGATGTCTGGAATTGCATTCCTTGGCTGACAAACCGTTGCACACTTTCAGCAGCATCTTTGCAATGGTGCCAGAGATTCTGGGAGGTGCACCTCCTGGATTGCACAGTGCAGCTTTTTGGGAGCCATTCCTGACCATACCTGCCAGTTCCTGTCCCCATAACCCAATCCCATGCAGGTTTATTCAGAAGTATAACTCCAATTGCATTCAGCGAAGTTTATTCCAGGTATACGTGCAAAGAATTGGCGCCTTAGAGCACATGGACTCAATGAGTGAAACAGGCTTTACCCGAAGGTAAGCGAGTATAATATTTCACCTTTAGTGTTGTAGTATTAGATTGGAAGGTGTGGGAAATATGTTGCAAAAATGAGGTAACAAGGGGGGGGGGCAGTTTGTAAAGCTGCCACCTGCACCAGTCTTGCCAAGTCAATGTGCTGTCTGGACCTGTTCCCTTCCTGTTCACATCCCTGCGGGCAGGGCTTGTCTCTAGATTTCTATCACTGCAGAATGCCTAGCAGATTTCAATAACTTTCAAAATATTGCTCTTATGAACAGCCAAGATCAGCCTAAGGCTGACAGTCAGCCCCTGCTTGGCTTGACCCTGACACAACCAGATGATCTGAATCTGAGATTATTTTTTATTTAAATATAGTCCAGCTCTTGAGTCACACGACCCTTCCATCCCTCCCCTTTTAAGCAAGGCGCCGGCTTCCTTTTTAGACCTCCCAAAGCTAAGTGGCGATCTGAAAGCACACCCACCTGGATGCAAGCCCTGCTGAAGTCTATGAGACTTTTACTTCTGACACGGCTGCCAGGCAGAAAATCCTACAGGGATCCTACAGGCTGGACATCCTCTGCGAAAGGCGCAAGAGATCTAGAAGCATTCAAGCCAGAACCTGGACTTATTTACTCAGAAGGAACCCCCACTGTTTTCCAGGAGGCTTAAGTCTCGCATAGTGAGAAGGGCTCGATCCCGTCGAGCTCTGACAGCAGGACTCCTTTCTGAAAGGGAAAGGAGCCCAGTGGCCAGGCGGCGCCGGAGAGCCGCGCCGAAGTTCGAGCGCCTCCTCCGCGAGGCGCCCCCCCCCCCCAGGCCCCTTCCTCACAAGGAGCAACCCCCCCCCTCCTGCGCGCGCGCGCGCCCCCTCCAAAAGGCGCGAATTTCGAGGCGGGAAAGCGTCGCCCCCCACACTCCGTCGCTGGCGCCCGGACTCACCCCATCTCTCGGCACTTGTCGCCGGCCACGCAGCCCGGCGGCGACAGCGCGCTGGCCGGGGGAGTCTCTCCGCCGCCTCGGTCGCCGGCGGGGAGCGGAGGGCGCGTCCCGACTTCGCACATACGGCCGCCCCGGGGAGAGCTTTCTCCTCAGCTCCCTCGCGAGGAGCTTCCGAGCTGTGGCGGCGGCGGCGGCGGCGCGCGCAAAGCAGCCTCTGGCTTGGCGGCGGCACCCAACCTCTTCGGCGTCCTCGGAGCTGCCCGCCCTGCTCTTTAATTGCCTCTGGTCCTTTTACATAAGCGCCTCTCGCAGGCGGGGAGGGCAGCGAGGGCAGCCCGCTGCGTTGCGCGACGAGAGGCTGGGCTGGCGAGCCTGGAGCCGGGCGCGCTCTGCGCTGTCCTCTCCCGCTTCGGAAGTCGGCGCTTTGGAGCGGCAGCTCCGAGTTCCACCTGCTTTTGCGCGCCCGCTGCCGCCTCCCACTCGCTCACTGGCAGGGCGGGAGCGAGTCGCACATGCGGCCGCTGCCGCAGTTTCTCCCGAGGGCGAGGGGCGGGACGGCGCGCGACGCGTCCAATCGAAGCGGCGGCTGCCACCGCGCAGGGGCTCCCCCGCGCGCGATCCTGGGCGCCGGAGCGATTCCTCGGACCTCGCCCCCGCCAGGCTCGGCGGACGGAGTGACATCCCCTGAGCGCGGTGGGGTTTTAACTTGCGAGGCAACGGGCATAGGATCGGACTGCGCTACTTCGGAAACAAAAGGATACCGAGTGCTGCACCCAGCGCTGGAAAGCTCCAGGCTCAGAAATGTCGGATCTCCCATCAAGTTCACAGCATGACCTTGCGCGCACAGCACACTTTCTCTCCGCCTGACCTTCCTCGCAAGATTGTTGTTGTGAGGATAAGTTGGGAAGGGGGGAAAGGAACAGCGTAGGCCAGCCGGAGCTACTTGGAAGGAAGGTGCTATATGAATGCAATTAATAAAGAAGAATGTGCTAAGGCTGGCACACATCTGGAGGGCACCAGGTTGACAAATACTGCTACAAAACTTGGTTTGAGCTGAAACCTTGGGGAAATGGGGTTTTGGTGTGAGCTCAGTTCTGAGAGCAAACAAATATTCACAGGTATATATATAAACAAAGATTTATCAGAAAAGGTTTTCTCGGGCTGATTTTAAACTAGCAAATGAGATAGTTAAATCAGCCATGATAAAATGGGCTCAGGACATTGGGTACAACATTATGTTTGAAGACTGGGAAAGGTTATGGACCACCGGTATGAAATTCACGGCATGTAATGCCTTGAAAGAAAATATTATGAAAATGATATATAGGTGGTACATGACCCCAGTCAAGCTCGCAAAGATATATCATTTGTCCGATAATAAATGTTGGAAATGTAAGGAGGCTGAAGGGACATTCTTTCACCTCTGGTGGACATGCCCGAGGGTGAAGGCCTTCTGGGAAATGATTTATAATGAGTTAAAAAAGGTATTTAAGTATACCTTTTACAAGAAACCAGAGGCCTTCCTCCTGGGCATTGTCGGCCAGAAAGTGTTAAAGAAGGATAGAACTTTCTTTTTATATGCAACTACAGCAGCAAGAATACTTATTGCCAAATATTGGAAGACACAAGAGTTACCCACGCTGGAAGAGTGGCATACGCAATTGATGGACTACATGGAGTTGGCTGAAATGACTGGCAGAATCCGAGATCTGGGAGAAGAAACAATGGAAGAGGATTGGAGAAAATTTAAGGACTATTTACAAAAACATTATAAGTTATATGAATGTTGAGAATTTGCTAAGTTTTGGAAAAATTAGCTTCAGCAATAAAATTTGAAAATGGTGGAAATTAGGTTATAACTATGAAAAGACCAAAGTTTAGAGTAACTTTTTTAGGATTGATTATGGAAAAAAGGTGATTTAACAACAAGTACCCTAAACTTAAAATATAATTAGATGAAAGTACAAAAAACGCATGAAATAAGGTAACAATTTGCTGTTATTTTTATTGAAAAGAATGCAGGGTGTGGAAGATGTGGGGAAGTCCGGTAGATCATGAAAAACTGCTTTGGAAAGATGAATATCTTCTTTTTTATTCTTTCTTCTTTCTTTCTGTAAAGTTGCTTTTGTTGTGTTATTGTTTATGTATTTGAGCCTGGAAAGAAGCAATAAAAAACATTATATGAAAAAAAATAATAAACTAGCAAATGTAAATTTTATCCTGTGAAGCTGGGTTTTTTATGGGGGGAGGTGTTTTTAAAATATTGTATTTCCACTGAGTGTTTGAATAAACATAACATGCTTTACTGCCATTTTGGAAACTGTACAAAAAAGCATTCACATTGGGTGCCTTGGAAAGGACATTAATTTCTCTTATTTATTAACCACCTTCCACATGTGTGTCTCAAGGCGAAGTACCTGTCTTTAATCCTCTCAGGAAAAGTTTCTAATTTGAAGTATGCCAAAGGGTGGGCCAACAAGTTATAAATTCATTCTCTAACTCCTGAATTGTGGATTCAAACATACAAGAGCAGTTTTCAAAAGGACCAGGACTGTGCTGCGTTTACTATGATAACAAAGTAACAACCATCATATGAACACAATAATTGGCACGTGGATTACTACAATTTGACAAACATTGCAGGCAGCTGTGTTGGTACAATAGTGGGGGAAACTGGAAAACAGTAGCATAAAAGCTTTATTAGGACCAACTGAAACATCACAAAGTAATAAGCAAAATTTCAAATTTCACCGGAATTCTAAGCACCCTCACTTTTCTTCCTTTCTTTGTTTCCCCCTTGCTTTGGGAGACTGCTTTCCATACAGAAGGTCCCTGGTTCATTATCACTTTGGGGGAAGCCATGGTTGCTGTTGTATAAGAGTGCTTTAAATATATGGCGCAAATGTGGCCTTTGAGGTTACATGGCAAGGATCTGAGATGACTCACAATATTAGAGCCGATGATGCTCGGAATATGAATGTGGGAATTCTCCCTTAGGCTGAAAAAATTCACGGACAGACATTTTGAATATGCGTAAGACTTGCTGTTGGGTATTAGTGAGCAAGGCATTTCTACATCTATGTTCTGAAGCAAGACTGAGAGGACGAGCACGTATTTTTATGATGCGTGTTTAAAAGTTGATGTCATCTGTTTGAGTATAATAAATGGCTCGTTCATAAACAATCCAGTAATTGCTATATATGGTTCTTCCAATACGTTTCGGAGGCATAAACATTTCATTTTTGTCTTGTGACTTAGGAACACTTCTTCTGTGGAACCTCTGTTTCCAAAATAGTTTGAACACAGAAGTTCTTTTAACCTGCTTTGTGTTTCTACTTAAAAAAGAAAGAACAAGAAAATACTTCTTTCTCATGATGCCAGCAATTTGCAAACTGGGTCATATCCAACTAAGTTTCAACTCAGAGTAGACCAATTCAAATTAACAAGTCTAAGTTAGTCATAGGGGGACGCGGATGGCGCTGTGGTCTAAACCACTGAGCCTAGGGCTTACCGATCAGAAAGTCGGCTGTTTGAATCCCCGCGACAGAGTGAGCTCCCGTTGCTCGGTCCCAGCTCCTGCCAACCTAGCAGTTTGAAAGCACGTCAAAGTGCAAGTAGATAAATAGGTACCGCTCCGGCGGGAAGGTAAACGGCATTTCCGTGTGCTGCTCTGGTTTCGCCAGAAGCGGCTTAGTCATGCTGGCCACATGACCCGGAAAAACCGTCTGCTGACAAACGTTGGCTCCCTTGGCCAGTAAAACAAGATGAGTGCCACAACCCCAGAGTCATTCACAACTGGACTTAACTGTCAGGGGTCCTTTACCTTTTTTAAAGTTAATCGTGCCCTGTAATTTCAATGGATTTACTCTGAGTAAAACCTAGTTGGCTACCACCCCATCGCCTAACCCTCTGTATCTTCCTGAAAGATCACACTGCAACGTTGTCTCTTAACCAAACAACGCTAAAACCATAGCCATGTTGGCCCATAAGATACAATCCAAAAGCAGGGCAACATCTTTATTATGCCAAGCAAACTAGTGCACAGTTTGCAGAGGTAGCCATCCCTTGGCTAGGCTGGCTGAGTTGCAGGCAGCCCTGGCTCCTGTAAAGGTGGATTGGGCCTTCTTAAAGGAATAGCTAATGGAGAGGCCATTCTTCCCAAGGCATCCCCTGCAGACCATCACGCTTGGTTTTTAATGTTTTGTTTTTGCAGGGTAAATCACTTTGGGTGGGGGGCAACAAAAGTGTGGTGCAGTGGTTAGAGTGTCAAACTAGGACCAGGAAGGTCAGAATTTGCCTCCCCACTTGGTCAGGAAGCTCACCGGGTGACCTTGGGCCAGTCACTGCCTCTCAGCCTAAGCTACCTCACCAGGTTGTTAATAATAATAATAATAATTTAATATTTATACCCCACCCATCTGGCTGAGTTTCCCCAGCCACTCTGGGCGGCTCCCAATCAGTGTTAAAAACAGTACAGCGTTACATATTAAAAACTTCCCTGAACAGGGCTGCCTTAAGATGTCTTCTGAATGTCAGGTAATTATTTATCTCTTTGACATCTGATGGGAGGGCGTTCCACAGGGCGGGCGCCATTACCGAAAAGGCCCTCTGTAGGGTTCCCTGTAGCCTCAATTCTCGCAATGAGGGAACCGCCAGAAGGCCCTCGGCGCGGGATCTCAGTGTCCGGGCTGAACGATGGGGGTGGAGACGCTCCTTCAGGTATACAGGACCGAGGCCGTTTAGGGCTTTAAAGGTCAGCACCAACAGGTTGTTGTGGGCATTAAATGAGGAAGAGGAGACCCATGTGTGCCACTCTAAGCTCCTTGAAGAAAAATGTGGGAAATAAACACACACATACAATTCTAACCAAATAATGGGGATAGGAGATGCTGCCACACCAACCTCTGTCTACCCTTACCCAGTCCCCACCTGCCTGCCTTCTTAGTTACAACCAGCCCAGTGGGTGGCCCTGGATATCAGCTCCCCCCCCCCCTCTACTTAGTCTCAGTGTTGCCCCTTGCAAAACTCAGCAGGTAGGAAGATGTGTACAAACCTATAGTTGGCCCTGTCTGTAACTGGCTCTGTCGCCACCTACTGTTGGTCTTCCTGCCTTCTGCCCTACCCATCCCAACGGGCACCAGCCACCACTGCTCCCAGGCAAGCGTGCATAGAGTTGCAGTCAGCTGGGTTTTTTTAAAAAAAATATATGTATATATAAATATGAGTTAAGGGTAGCTTTGCTAAAAGTTCTGTGTGAATTAGGGATATTGCCAAGCCAGCAAAAAGAGAGAAAGCGAGAAAGCAAAGTATAGCACCCACGCCACATAGCATCTTCTGCCAACTGTGCAGAATGAGGGTGAAATTCCATCTAGGTAGCGATATCGCCGACCACTCAAGTGAAGCTCAAGCCGTTTAATGTCACCAGAGCCCTCAGATGGAATTACATCCCCCGCCGTCCCCCTCCTCCATATGCATCATGCTAAGAGGTTTCAAGCGTTGCCTTTAGCTGTAACGTTGAGACAGGCTTTCTGAAATATCTAGTGCAAATTCTGAAAAGCCTTCCAAGATAAGCAGCTGCGCCATTCTGACACATGAGACAAATGTAGTTGAGCGGATTTTCCTCACATAAGCATTGTCAGACCCTCAACAGTCTAATGTACGCCCATAGATTTTAAACACTTGTAACTCCAGCCACTAAGTCTGCTTGAAGGAGATTTAAAGGCCATGATCCTCAAGGCAGATTTCCAAACAGCAGTCCTGGAAAAGTTGAAAAGGGGCACTGCAAAAAAGGGTACTGCAGAGTCAGTGATTTTTCTTCAGATTGCATTATACACACACACACACACACACACACACACACACACACACACTTATTTGACACCTTCAATCAAAAAGATTTAAAGGCAATGTGAATAAAACCATTCACACAACATATGAATGCAGTACTAAAAGCAACAAATAAGCATAACAGCACACAGTATAAATGTATGGTAGAGCAAAATCTACAACTTAAGAGTGGAGTAAAGTAAAATTCCAGCTAAGGTCAAAGCACATTTCATGCGCTTGGTCTTCTCCCAAATAAGTCTGAGAACTGTAGTTTGTTAAGGGTGCTGACCTCATACAGCTACAGTTCCCAGTGCCCTGTTACAAACTACAATTCCCAGGATCCATGACTGTTAAAAGTGGTTTAAGAGTCCTTTAAATATACAGTGTGGATGTGATTAAAGAATCAGCCTAGCATCCTTAGCCTCTAACCATTAAGGGCTTTAACCAGTCTTTCTGGCCACAATTAATAGTTTTCTGTTCGAATCCAGATTCCTTCACAACAACCAAATAGCAATCCTAATAATCTAAGAACTGTGAGTTAACCTGACATGCCTGCCCACAATATACCAGCTGGGTCATCTGTAATCTAAACAAGGAGGGGGTAAAATCCATATATTTTGTGAACATTTCCTTCCTTGGTCCTGGAGAAGTCTTACCCCACATGGCTTACAAGTTTAGTTTTGTAACGGTTTCCATCTAGGAGGTGCAAGGATGGGAAACCTTAGGCCCAGGGGTCAAATGCGGCTCCCAGGCCTCTCTATATGGCCCTTCAGACCCTCCCCAAGCTACACCCTCTCATTCTCAGGACACACCCTATCGTGAGTCTTGCTTCACACCCTCTCTTATTGTTCTTGCCTGGCTGGACTATGTCCCTGAACTCTTAATTCTTGACTGTTCCTTGCCTGGATGCAGGCAGCCTAGAGAGGGGTGTATATAGAAACTAGCCTATGGTACAAAGCTGAATTCATTCCTCCCCTCCCTCTTGGTATGTGGGAGCTGAAAGCATTTCCCCACCCCTTGCTCTAAATCTCACATACATGTACTGATGGTAATGGGCCAACTTTGATGATGTTAAAAGGTTAAAAGCAGAGTTATGGATTATGCCCTGAGAGCGCACAACCTTCCAGTTCCACAAGTCTATGAACTGTAAAGGGACCGTAGCCAGGACAACAAATTGTGAAACAACAGGGCAGACTATGCCGTTTTGGAGGACAGCAGCATAATTTCCAGGCTAATTAAATCACAGAATCATTTTGTTCTCCAAAATATTTTTCTCACATATAAACTTGTATGTTGTTCGGGTGTTTTGAATTCTCAGCCTCTTGTCACCATCTGTAACTCAAATCCCTGTGTCTTAAAGAAATGGCAGGCATCTGTTGAAAATATTCATCTCTTCTGTGGCATGGGAGGTTCATAATCCAAGCTTATCTAATAAAAACTGGGCTATATTTCAAAGCAACCAGGGAGAGATTGTCATTATTAGAGTTGCTTCCCGCACCCCCCAAAAAAAATCTGCAATGGACATCATCCTGCGTGTGATGTTGTCCATCTACAACAGATTGAAAAGTCAAATGATGCTTCAGTGGGAATACCACCATGTTGTATCAAGTGAAGAGGTCATCTTTAGACTTTTATACAGTTTGACAACTTGCTTCATGGCATTGGATCACTGGTAGCTGGTGGATGCTCCTCAAACCGGGGTGCTGCGGCTGCTTTATTTCTTCACATAAAAATTGTCATTTAAGAATATAATGTGAACAACTTAACATGTGTTTTATCTGAGTTTTGCCAGTGAATGTCGAGGGCTAACCTTGATGTGGACTGCAAGTAAATTCTGTTGCTTTGCTGGAGTGGAAACCAATGCTGGTTATTTGATTGCTCAACCTGCATAGTTTGTAAATAAACTAATACCGCAACACTCAATTTTATATCTAGTCCTTTCTCTTCAGCTGAAAAAGACAGCTGTTAGAATCATCACTTGAGGAGATGGGAAGCACAAAACAATACCTTTAATTTTCAAGAGGCATGCGTGCGCAGGTGATTGTAAAATTCCAGACATCCTCCTGATTCCCTGCTTGCAAATGATGAGTATAGTCAGTTTATCAAAAGGCATTCTTTGGCACCTGCAGCCCATCAAAGCAAAACTCTGGTTTGGTTGTCATTCAGTTTGGCAGTAAAGATATAAATTATTTGAATCACATGTCCTTACATAATTAGAAAGTCACAGTGAGCTCTCTTATTAATTTCTGCTACCATTTTTCAAATATGACAGCTCCTGTATCTTTCCACTAACATAAGAAAAGCTCTTCTAGATCAGGCCAAAAGTGCAACTAGTCCACTATCCTTTTTCTAACAATGGCCAAAGATATGATTCTAGGAAGTCCACAAGAAGACACAAAGGCAACATCCTTCCCTTTGATTTTTTAAGAAAATAAATCATATGAGAAAAGGTGGAAGAACTAGGAATAATCAGCCCAAATAACAGAAGACTCAAGGTACGTTCACATTACTACTTATTCTACATCCACTGCTAGTTTTTAAAGCCACGTTCCCATGGAGTTAGCCGCAATCCATAATGATCCCGTAGTTTCTTGACACATACTGCTATTTGATGTGCTTTCCTCAAATCAGTTTCAATCCAGCTAGAGTACAGTGGTACCTTGGTTTACGAACTTAATCCGTTCCAGAAGTCCATTCTTAAACCAAAGCATTCTTAAACCAAGGCATGCTTTCCCATAGCAGCGGGGGACTCAATTTACAAATGGAACACACTCAACAGGAAGCGGAACATGTTCTTATTCCAAGGCAAAGTTCACAAACCAAAGCACCTACTTCTGGGTTTGCAGCATTCTTAATCCAAGTTGTTCATAAACTAAGCTGTTCTTAAACCAAGGCACCACTGTAATGTGAATGTTTGAGACCACCATTGTGCACAGATGGTAGCTTCATGAATAGCAGTGTGTGTTTGTGTGTGTTTCAGGTGTGGGGAAACCAAAAAGGGCATTAACGCTTGGTGAAGACATCCCTGCTCCCTCTGATGTGAACAACACCATCCCAATTCAGTTTGAAATACAGCGGGGGGGGGGGATGACCTTACTGTATTTGCTGGACTTAGGCTTGCAGTCCTTGGTTCAGGCTCACGGGCATCTGACATCTCAGTTCCGGAAGGCTATGGCAGCTTGGCTTTGGGGATCTGCAGTAAGTGCCAATGCCTCAATGGTCATGGCAAGTACTTTGTTATCTCTTCAATGTAGGCTCCATTTAGCTGTCATGGTTCACAGCTGCTGCCAGATGAGGGATGGGGAACCCATGGCTTTCCATAAGTTGTTGGACCACAACTCCCACCTCCCACTGGCCACTGTTTATATGAGCCTTGAGAAATGAAGACTTGAAATCCAGAGCAAAAACTGTTTTTCAGTCTTTATTTGCAGGGCTTGTACAAAGCACAGTTAGCCGAAATGACATGGCTTGCTGAAAATAATAAGTGATTAATTAAGTAAGGTCTGCTACCTGCTGAGTTTTGTCAATGAGCTTCCCATGCATATCCTTCCTCATTATTGTTGCACTAACCTTATCAGACTCGGCTAGTACTAGAATGCTACACTTTAAGTATTTGTAGTCTGGCACACCATGTTACTTGCTACTTAACTGGCTTGCACATATAACACTGTATATATTTCGCGTGCAGCTTTTCACCCCAAATCAGTTTATACAACTGTGAACAAAAACAAGCTACAATGTTCCCTGACTGAATCAGCCTTCAGTGTACAAAGAAAACAGCATGATGCCACCTCATATGGCCACGTTGTATTTTTCCCATGCAAAAAAACAATGTATTCATTAAGATTAATAATTGAAATTTGCTTTAGGATAAGCTGCATTGATTTTTACCTCCTGGTAGGAGGCCGGCCCTCACCCAAGTCTTCAAATATGTTCATGTCCATCTGGCATGTCCCTGGCTCATCCTTCCTGTTGCTTTGTCCATCTGTTTTAAAATCACTTCCAAAATACTGCCTGACTCCCCCCACCCCAAAATAGGTTCGACAAATCTTTGGTATAATCTGAAAATATCCAAGCCTGGCTCCAGGTTTGAGTATTCCTTTGGCAAAACGTCCTCTGGTGGGTCTCCCTAGCTGGTATATTTGGTTCTGGTGATAGCAGTGAGCAGCACCAGAGCTCTGATGGAGTCAACTTCAGTGCCCCTGATCTATTGTCACCATTGTGGAAAATCTGAAAGATGGCTCCAGCTACCCACCATACACAAAACATGATTAAAATGGAGGCAGATGCAACAGGAATATCAACTTAGTTTAAAGTAACTGTCCTGAAGCTCTACTGATTAGCCAAAGATGCAATCTATGGATGTACGTTATGCTCACATCTACAATATTTAACCAACCCTGACTTAAGAAAACAGAGTGCCTTATTGGGCTGTGCACACACATATATTTAAAGCACATGACTTCCCCCAAAGAGGCCTAGGAACTGTAGCTTCCCCTTCACAGAGGTACATTTCCCAGCACCCTTCCCTCTCTCTTTTGGGGAAGGCATGTGTTTTAAATGTATGCTGTGTACACAACCTGGGTGTGAATTACTGGTAAATTCCATCTCTGTAAGTTTTAGTCTGTGATAAATGCTTGGCGTCAGGGGGGGGGGGTTTCCCCCCAAAAAAACTCAACAATTAACTCCATAGACTTCAATGGGAGTTACTCCCAAGTAAATGTGTAAACATTTGCAGTCTAAATGTTACTTCCTAGGCTGCATACACTCTATACCTTTAAAGTACATCTGAGGCACATTTCTCCTCTCAAAAATTTATCCATTGTTTATTAAAGGTTGATGGGAACTGTAACTCTGTGAGGGGTAAACTACAGTGTTCAGGGTTCTTTGAGCAAAATAATGTGATTTTAAAGGTACAGTTTGCGTGCAGTCCTCATAGTTTTCCTTGGCCAGAGAGAGGTGGCCCTATGCCTCATCTCTTCATACATGTGGGCGGTGTTCCTGGAGCTGCTATGCTCCTGATGATGCACACTCCTCTTAATAGTGGCATTTACATTTTAACTGCCTAATTTTTGTGTGCTGTTGCTGCTTTTATAATAAAGAAATAGGAAAAAAAGGTTTTGCTCCCGGGACATTTATTCGTGCCTCGTGTTGTTGGTTTTGTTGTTGTTGTTGCCATTCTTTGCAGAAAGGGGGATTGCTAAATTTTCAGATTAAACGCACCCCACAATGCACAACCATGATGTAACTTCTGCTTATCTAAATCCCAAAGCAAGAACCACTCACTCTGCTTTGTGAACTGCAGCCTGAGTCTTCCTGAGTCATAATAGGATTTTATTTACTCATATTTGAATCGGTAACTCCTAAGCTATGTGTCAGCAGCAAGAGGAAGGGGGACATTTGAGAAAGAAAGAAAGAGTTTATGGTTTCTGTGGCCCTAAAGCACCCATTTACTGAAGAAGGTTACCCATTCTTCCTCTGCATTATCCACTCCTCTGGCCTTGCCTACTTCTAACCAACCTGTATTCAAAGCAAGTCATTCTGTCACATCTCTCTGTCACAACTAGATCATTCAGTCACTTGGGCTGTGGAACCACTGCAGCAAAGGGACATTACTGGTGCTGCAGTGGCACAGCAGCCAAGGGATGAGGAGGGACGGTAGTTCAGTGATAAAGCACATGTTTTGCATGTAAACGGTCCCAGGTGCAGTTTCCAGCAACTCCAGACAGGGCTAGAAAAAGACTCCTGTCTGAAACCCTGGAGAGCTGCAGCTGGTCAGTGCATACAAACTGAACAAGGCGATCTGATTCTGTATAAGGAAAATCCCCATGTTGGCCCTACCGTTAGGCGAAGTGAGGCAGCTGCCATAGGTAACTTATTAGACTGTCCTGAAACCACAGCACAATTTTAGTGGTTTAATTTACTTATGTTGTTTCCCTTTTTTCAGCCAAGGAATGGAAAGAGGTGATGGTGAGATTTTCTGCCTCAGATGCAAAAAATAACTTGACTGTCTTGCAAGGGAGCATTTGTTGTTCTGCCTCAACCAGCAGAGACTCTCAAGTAGCACTTTAAGAACAGGTAGGAGCAGGAGCAGCTCTACCATTAGGTACTGAGACAGCCGCTTCAGGCAGCAGATGCTGGGGAGGCAGGGAGTGGCAGGGATGTGTTGGTGGGCAGAGGTTGTGCGTCACTTGACCTGCCCTGCAAACTAGCCTGCTGCCCTCAGGTGTGGTAGAAGACTGTCTCATTACCAGAGTTGAAGCAAAATTCAACCAGTAAGCTTCTGTAAATGGAATTGGGTGGGGAGGGATCTCATCCTTTGTCTCGTGCAGTATAAATGTCCTGAAATTGACCCCCACCCAACTGATGGGAGGATGTCCATTGCATCTCTGCATGAGTCACAGGGTTGGGACTTGCCATGACTTTTTTCAGATTCTAATTATAAATCCAAGTATAAATCACAACTAAAGTGTACTTCAGTTGCCAGAGGTTTGGAGAATGCTGCCTAATATTATGAAGTTGACCCAGTGATGTACCCAAGTACGAGAGGGCAAGTGTGTATCTGAGCAGAGCAATCCTATCTGTGAATTAGGCCTATTGGGCAAGATAGGAAATTCCTTTGCGCACTGGTGAGAAAAAGTATGTTGCAATGTAACTGAGATCTCTCTGCACCAGTAGAGGCTAAAACCAGTGAAAGGCAGGGTGAGTGGTAATGGAATATGTAGCCTTGAGGAGGGAAGAATGGAATTTGTAGAACCTTCTCCCCATGGAGGCTTGCCTGACACCTTCATTTCATATCTTTAGGCACCTGCCAAAAAATGTTCCTTTTCTCTCAGGCCTTTGGCTGCGTAAACAATCTATTACCTTTTAATAGAATCATAGAATTGTAGAGTTGGAACACCATGAGGGTGATTTAGTCCAAACCCCTGTGTGTCTGTCGGGGGTGGGTATGGTTTTATTTTGTTATTAAGTTGTGTATTTTATGCTATTGTACTGTAAACCGCCCTGTGATCTTCAGATGAAGGGTGGCATATGAATTTTATAAATAATAACAATAAGAGTGAAATTTAGTTGGAATCTTATGCTTGTACCAGTCCCAAGGTGCAGCAATAAAATATTCTGGAAGCATTCACCAGCGACCTCCCTGCTCCATTTCAGAAAATGTCTTCTCTTCAATATAAAAACAACTTTTTCCCCTTTTTTGTTACATAGGCAGTTAACATTTAAAGGTTAAGAGAAATGCTCTCCTAGCAAGCATTATATTGGAAACTCAAGTCTTATCAGGGCCTTTGGGATTGTACTCTGTGCTCTAAAGGTGCCTATTTTAAAAGCCGTACTAATGCACACACACCCGATCACGAAAGGCAATGTTGATTTAGCAGCTCTGTTGATTCCAGTGGGAACTTACATGGAAGTAGCCTAGAATATTTAGGACTGCTGTCTATAACCAAAGCTTTTTCTGAACCAAGACTACGTAACCTCTGGCCATTACACTTGTGGCAGCAGCTGGTTGGTGGTAGTGGACCCTCACCAGGCAGGCCTGCAGCAAACTACGTATATTCCAATATTTATTTATTTGTTGGTTAGTTGCAGACTGGCCCTTCGCCTCAGGCAGCAGCAACACTCTTGCATCCTGGTATTTATTAACCGAACAGGTGGCAGATCCTTGACTGGACCTGACTGGGGGGCGGCACCCATCCTTCATCGACAACGTTGCATTTCAATTTCATATTTGGGTGTAGCGGTAGCATCTCAATTTTGCCTCAGGCAGCCATTGGCAACAATTGATTTCTCTCCCTGCTGCCTCTAGGCAGCAGGGAAAAGTGCACAGTTATACTACGGAACTCACTTCCACAGGATGGCCACCAACATGGATGGCTTTCAAGTCTGGCGGTTGTCTTTGCTCCACAGTTAGCAATACTTTATGTATGAGAGAGCGTGCAATGAGGACTTGGTGCATAAAATATGAATATGAATAAAGGGGCGCGGGTGGCGGCGCTGTGGGTTAAACCACAGAGCCTAGGGCTTGCCAATCGAAAGGTCGGCGGTTCGAATCCCCGCGACGGGGTGAGCTCCTGTTGCTCGGTCCTTGCTCCTGCCAATCTAGCAGTTCGAAAGCACCGTCAAAGTGCAAGTAGATAAATAGGTACCACTCCGGCGGGAAGGTGAACGGCGTTTCTGTGCGCTGCTCTGGTTCGCCAGAAGCGGCTTCGTCATGCTGTACGCCGGCTCCCCCGGCCAATAAAGCGAGATGAGCGCCACAACCCCAGAGTCAGCCACGACTGGACCTAATGGTCAGGGGTCCCTTTAGCTAAGTTGGTTAGAGCAGAGCGCGGTGCTGATAATGCCAAAATTGCAGGTTCAATCCCTGCATGGGGGAGCTGCACATTCGTGCACTGCAGGGAGTTGGACTGCATGACCCTCTGGGTCGCTTCCAGCTCTGCAGTTCTCTGATCCTTCGTGTCGTCTAAAAAGTGGGGGACGGACGGACGGACTCGCAGCTGGTGGTCAATTTCAACCTTGGAGGAGTGGCTCCCTAGTCTTATTATTATTTATCCCATTTTTATACCCAACCTTTTATTTCGGTATTTGTTGCTTTTCCGTGCTGAACCCTTGCCCTGAGTCGAGATTATTTCCCTCCCCGTCCCCTCAGCATACAAGGTCGGTGTTTCACTGTGTGGGGCGGCGGCGGTTGCACTTTTAGGGGGCAGAGCAATCCCCACCCCCTCGGCCTCCGCCTTGACTCGAGATTTTCCCCTCGTCGTCAAAACTGTGTATTTTATTTGGATGTTAATCGCGCGAGTCCGCGAAGGGGCACGAAAACAGCCCGAAAGCTCAGCCCCTGAGGAGACTGAGAAGAGATGAGGCCCGCCTTTTCGATTTACCTCAGGCCGAGCAAGCCACGCCCATCGTCAGCGAAGCCAGCTGGGGGCGGGGCAAGGGGCGGAACCGGAAGCTGGAGGCCGCCGGCGCGCGGAAGAAGAAACAGGAGCTCTTCTTGCTGCAGCTTCAGGTGAGGGGCTGCGGGTTCTCCTTCACCTCAGGGTCGGGCTGAGTGCGGCGCATCCCCTTTTCGGCTGTGTGCTCCTCAAGGTTTCATTTGAGCCCATGTATTGCCACAGCGGGCCAGCCCCTCAGTCGTGGGAAGGGGGACGAGAGCGCCTCTGGGCATGTCGAGAGGGCCTGTGCAGCACAGGCACGCGGTACTTTGCGGAGGGAGGGGGCGGGTGGGTAGAGACTGGGGGGGGGGACGAGGGGCTCTAGGAGGGTCGTCGCCATCTCTTCTCTCTGCTTACCCCGCCCCCCAAACACACACACTGTGTCTCAGGACCTTTGAGGTTTTTGGGCTGAGGTTCGACGGCCACCTGCTGTGTATGATTTAGCTGAGAATCCTGCGTTGCAGGGAGTTGGGCTAGGTGTTCCTAGGGGGTCCCTTCCAACTGTACAGTGGTACCTCGGGTTACAGACGCTTCGGGTTACAGACGCTTCAGGTTACAGACTCCGCTAACCCAGAAATAGTACCTTGGGATAAGAACTTTGCTTCAGGATGAGAACAGAAATCGTGCTCCGGCGGCAGCAGGAGGCCCCATTAGCTAAAGTGGTGCTTCAGGTTAAGAACAGTTTCAGCTTAAGAACGGACCTCCAGAACGAATTATGTACTTAACCCGAGGTACCACTGTACATGTTTTACGATTCTGTGATCGCAACGAAACTGTCCTATATTGTATCAGACCATTTGGCCTGCCTAGGCCTGTGTTGTTTGACTCCCAGCTGTACTCTATAAGCCTTAGGTCTCAGAATCAAGGCAAAGTCTTTTTAACCGGCGAGATTCTAGAGATTAACTTCAGACTTCAAAACTCAGTACAGTGCTCCCTCAGGTTGAGAACTTAATTCGTTCTGGAGGTCCGTTCTTAACCTGAAACTGTTCTTAACCTGAGGTATCACTTTAGCTAATGGGGCCTCCCACTGCCGCCGCACGATTTCTTCTCTCATCCTGAAGCAAAGTTCTTAACCCGAGGTCCTATTTCTGGGTTAGCGGATTCTGTAACCTGAAGCATCTGTAACCTGAAGCCCCACTGTACTGTTGTTATTTCTTACTTTTATATCCCAACTTTTTCTCCAGTGCGCTCGGGTTGCAGGTGTACATGGTTCTCTCTCTCATTTATCCCCCACAGCAACCCTTTGAGGTAGGTTCTCCCACACAGTTCCATAGTTCAGTGTTCAGCCATCTCAGAAGCAGGTGGCTGAGCACTAATTATGGAGGAGTCTTGGAAGAGAGGGCTGTCGAAGGCTACTAGCCATGATTGCTCTGCTCTGCTTCTAGCTAGAGGCACAAATGGCATCTGAATACCAATTTCTGGAAACCACCAGAGAGGAGTGTGCTATTGTACCCAAATTCTTCTTGCTGGTTTCTCACAGGCATTTGGTTGTTCACTTTAAAAACAAGATGCTGGAGTAGATGGACCATTGGCCTGATCCAGCAGGCTCTCAGTATTTATTTAGTATATTTGTATCTTACTTCTTGTCTAAAGTTTCCAAAGCAGCTAACAGCATTGAACACTGTTCAAGTGTTCCAGAAGAACACTGTTGGAACAGAATGTGAGACTTGATGGACTTTTGACCTGATGCAGCAGTGTTCTTTTTCTGTTATTATATTCACTCTCATTCACATCCACCATTGTTTAAGAAAAGTGAGTATGGATCTCTCCCTCCCTCTTCCCACACCACTGTTAACTCATCTTCATTTATTTGAGTTGAAGCAGGTTTTCTGATCCATCTGAGTTAAGTGCAACTGCGGAACCATATATTGCAGTTCACTGTTCAGATCAATTAAGGCAGAGATGTGTAGTAAAAGATTAGAATCCACATGTTATCTACAATCATGCATTGAGAAGATGGTGAAAAGGCCACTTTCTTCCCACGCTTCTAAGAGTTCTGGCAATACCTCGAGAAGATTAAAGCACGTTGGGGCAACTAATCCCAGTAATGAGGGGAACGTACTCTGAATATATTTAGAGTAATTTCCCTGGAAACAGCTGGGATTTTTCATTAGGTGGAGGATGAAAAAAATCACATATGTACTGAAGCAACCTGCACCATGTGCCTGCATAATACAGAACCCACAGAATACAAATGCCCAGTTAACAAAATGTACAGGGATAGTATTCCCCATTGTATAATTACTTTGAGTGTGTGTGTGTGTTGGAGGGGGGCACTAAGAATCTTAATCCAAATTACGGAGAGACTGACATTTTAAATTAACTATTTGTGATAATAGCTATATAAAGGATAAATAGCAGACTTATTGAGTTTTACTCAGACCAATGGCCATGACGAAAGCCCATTAATTTCAATAGCTCTAATTAGTGTAAAAATTTAGTTGAATACCACCCATTGTTTGAAACAGAAAATTTAAGCTTAATGTTATATTTTTCATTCAGTTCTGTAATCCACTTTGTTGACAGTTTCAACCCAAAGATTTACACAAGTATTTGATTTCCAAAGGTGGTCAAAGTATTTTTTTTCCATATTTGCAGAGATTATAGAATGGCTTCCGCAATTGACATCCTTCAGAATTATAATAGCCTGTTTGCTCATCGATATACTTCTGAAGACGAGGAGTATCAGAAATATGTCCAACGCCCTGCAGACCCACCTCCCATCGTTGAAGACTGGGCAAACAGGTCTGTTGAAAACATTCCCTTACCAACACTTTGCTTTTTTGGTGGTTGTAGGAGTATGCTATGCAATAAGGAAGCACCATAAACCAAAGCAAAATGGCAAAAACCTAAATATAATTAGGCCATTAATCTATTCATTTAATTTTAATCCTGTGTCTACAGTTCTTTGGTGTCTCTCTTTTAAATGCAGACATATTAATGATTAAGAACAGAACACGCAAGTCACAGGCAAAGCAACACACAACCTATTCAAATCTGTAGAAGAGGGTTTTGAGATATTAGCACAGTGGGAAACCGTAAAAGTTTTCTGCCCAGTTTGTGTTCTGTCCAGTGCTAGTGCTACTCAGAGTAGACCCATTTAAATTAATGGACTAAAGGAGCCTTGAGTCACTTCTACAACATACATTTAAAGTACTCTTATACTGTAGCACTTTAACTGCCATGGCTTCCCCCAAGGAATGCTGGGTTGTTCAGGGTGCTGGGAATTGTAGCTCTGTGAGGTGTCTCCTAATCACTCTCAAAGGCAATTAGTGGTCCATGTTGAATATCTCCGTGCATGATTAGTGTTATAGCCTGCAACAAACAAACCAGCCAGCGGAGCTATAGGCCTCCTAAGTGCTCCCCTGGTTAACATCAACAGAGTGTGTGTTTCTTGTAATGGGAGGGACGTATCTTCTCAAAAGAGTTTAATGCACTGTGGATTCAATCTGTTTAACACAACCTCTTTGATTCCACAAAACCTTTCTAACACAGGGAAATATTGAGTATTCTAATAGCTGTCCTGAGAATACATGCATTTCCTCTTTTATTTAGAAAATTTAGAAACGGCTTAATTAAAAAAAAGATCTCCCAGGAGGTTGAATGATGATAAACAAATAAATATGCATATATACTTGAGGCGCAAATGCTTCATTTTTAGTTGTTCCAGAAATTACCTAGATATGATAACATTCCCTGGAGTTTGGAATAACTTCGGGTTCCATGAAAAAGCAGGATATAAATGTGAGGAAATTAAAATAAATCAACAAACCTCAAGATCATACAGAGAAAATCTGAACAATGTGTGAACTAAATCAAGCTTAATGCAAGATATCCAGGAGTGATTAGTAGCTTGCCAGGGGTTTAATAAACCTTCCAAGAGAGAGATGGAACTGTTCACCCTGGAAAGTGATGCCTTACTGAAATCATGTTCAGTCATTGTGAGCGCTGTTGTCTTGTCTTCAGCCATAGGGAGGTTGCCAAGCATCAGACAGGCCACAGTATGTAGTTGATGAGCTATATTCAACTTGATAGGCCAAAGGTTGAGTAGCTTTGATTCAGAGTTTGTCAGTGTCTGATTTTCTACAAATAGCTTGTATACGTGGCTCGCCCACAATTGTGGAAATTCTTGTATGTATTGCTGAAAGCTGCAGATGGTTAAGTGCATGACATTGTGATTACTGCCTCGATTATAAGAAGAGTTTGGATTTGATATCCTGCTTTATCACTACCCTAAGGAGTCTCAAAGCAGCTAACATTCTCCTTTCCGTTCCTCCCCCACAACAAACGCTCTGTGAGGTGAGTGGGGCTGAGAGACTTCAGAGAAGTGTGACTAGCCCAAGGTCACCCAGCAGCTGCATGTGGAGGAGCGGGGAATCGAACCTGGTTCACCAGATTACGAGTCCACCACTCTAACCACTACACCACACTGGCTCTCAAAGAAGAGCTGCTCTCAGTGTACCCTTGATGTATGAAACAAAACCCTTTCTCACTTGCAAATCCAGTTTGTAAACAACTTTAATCCTCAAACTTCCACAGATAATGTAATTTAGGAGAGACTTTTTTTTAAAACTTCCAGAGAACCCACCGTGCCTTCTGTATCTGAGATACTTCAGAATTATGAAAAGATGTTTGCAAACCGATTTTCTTCAGAAGATGAAGAATATCAGAAATACGTCCAACGTGCTGCAGATCTACCTCCTCTAGTAGAGGACTGGAGAAATAGATCAGGTGGCCACCAGCGATACAGAGACAGGTATTGCTCTTATTTATTGGCTCTATATAAATGTTACCCTGTCCACTGATTCTCTCAGCAGCCACTATTTTTACTGTAAGAAAGTAAAGCACAAGAGAATGACATCTAGCCTCCAATGCAAAACACAAAAGAGCAAGTTGGGGAAGGACAAAAGGAGAAATTGTGTGAACATCTACCCATCAAATATGGTGAAGAGATAAAATTCAGTTCATGTACAATGGTAAGCCACCCAAAGTGGCTGGGGCAACCCAGTCAGACGGGCGACACAACAACAACAACAATCAATAATAATACCACCTCCCAGGTCCCTCAAAGGAAGTGTGATTAGGCACTACCACAATAACAACTCAATTGGTAACATTCTTTTACATGAGCGTGACTTTGGATTTTTTACAGTGATTTGATTGCTATGAGGAGAGGTCATTTCACCACATCATTGGGCATGTTGGCTAAGAGGCCAGATTCATGTTATAAGTTGTTCGATACTTTTTTGAGCCACTGAGGAAGACTTGTAGGGTAGCAACAAGTTTAGGTTTTGGTATATGCTATAATTTGTCACACAAGGTTTTTGACCACATATACAGACAGATTGTGCTAAAGCGTTTATGTTTTTCCCTTCCTAAGATTTGAGTAGTAGCTGTTGCCATGGGACGATACCCAATGCTAGTCCTACTCGGAGTAGACATGTTGAAGTTAATCATCATTACTATCTTTGGTTCCTTATTTTCAAGGGGTCTGATTTTGAGAAGGTCTAGCATTGGGTGCCGCCCACTGTGTGGAATTCAGCATCACCCTCTTCCAATCATCCTTCTGTATAAGCATGCCAGGTTGCCAGATGCAACAATGCCCCTTCTCCCCCACTCCATGGGTTTTTCTAGAGATTCTCCTGACCTCCTCTCTTCGCTGAGCTAATGGTTAGGTGAACCTCACCCCTTGTTTTTACTTTTGCCCAGCATACTTTTACTGTAAGGCAGTTATGCTGGTGATAGGCCAGGATCCTACTTTATAATCTCTGCAAAACAAGACGGTTACCTTTTGGTTGGCGACTGAGGACCATATAGTAAAACGGTAAAGGACCCCTGGACAGTTAAGTCCAGTCAAAGGCAACTATGGGGTTGTGGCGCTCATCTCGCTTTCAGGCCGAGGGAGCTGGCGTTTCTCCACAGACAGCTTTCTGGGTCATGTCGCCAGCAGGACTAAATTGCTTCTTGCGCAACAGAACACCGTGACGGAAATCAGAGCGCATGGAGACGCCATTTATCTTCCTGCCTTTGATCGGACTTATCCATCCAGGGGTCCTTTACCTTACCTGGATCATATAGTATCCCTGATGGAGCCATCAGTTGCTGATGCTTTGGGTTAATTTTCTTTCTTTCTTTCTCTCTCCCCTCTCCCTTTTCTCCAAGCCAGTAGCCACAGGGGTGGGGAATCTAGGCACTCTGCTTAAGCAACAGTGCCAAGGGTTTTTAATTCTGTGTGGAGCTGAATCAAAGTGCTGCTTATGCCAAAAGGAATGAACTGAAACTCTTGAAACAGATTGCCCTTGGGACCAGTTGCTTCCTTGGGCATGAAGTGATTTTTCCCCCCATGGCAAAGAAAAGAGATCCAGGCTTCACCTCGTCAGTGAAATAGCCTTTCTTCTGTGACATAATTATTAGCAGAAAAATGACTTTACCAATCAGCAGGCTAAATATTTATATTTATTTTGGCCTTTTATTTTATAACATAAAATTCATTTGCATACTTAGATAACATATCTCGCTGTGCGTGGCCTGATCTACGTTTCTTATGATCCTTTGTGACAAATGTATACTTCAGCCCCACTACAAGACACTTGGGATTTTCTACCTACTGAAAATATTCTGAGTCATATACTCCAGGCTGTACATACTGTGCTTCCTTAGTTTTAACTTAATCTTGGCTGCTGACACTAGGGAAACAAGAAAGGACATTGTGCATTAGATTTACTTGGGGCTTCTTGTGCTGCATTTCATAGTACTTGGGCCATGCGAGTGAGACGGTTTAGCTGTTGCTTGGATGTAACATTCGGAAATAAGAAACTTTAGCCTAGGGCAGGGGTCTGCAACCTTTAAGACAAAAATAGCCACTTGGACCTGTTTCCGAAGAAAAAAAAACTGGGAGCGGCAAAACTCGTCATTATAAAAATAACTTTTTTGTCACTTTTTTATTATTTCTTTGTTTGACCCCTCAGAATTACTCCTCCTCATAGAAATAAACGTTAAATTAACAAGTTACCTTTTTTTTGTGTGGGTTCTTCACTCCCCTTCAAAACAGTGACCAGCGTACATGCCCCCTTTCAATGCAGTGACCAGCGTACATGCCCCTTACAATGTAGCGGGCAGGTGGGCGGGAAGGTGACGTCGGGACGGTGCGTGACTAACGCACGCACCGCCCCCATGCGACGTCATAGCCAGTACAGCGCCCGCCACAGTGGGGAGTGTCAGGGCGCACAATGCGCCTCCTCCCCTCGCTAGTATCCGCCCCGGAGCCACGGCAAAGGTGTAAAAGAGCCACATGCGGCTGGCCTAGGGCTATACTCAAGTCTAACTCATAGTAGACCCATTAGCATGAATGGACATGACCATTGTAAATCTAATACTTTCATTGGGTCTACTCTGTAAGCCAAAACCTGGAGAGCCAAAGGCTCCCCACCCCAGGTGCAAATACAAAATAATAATAATTATTATTTATTGCTTACACCCCACCCCTCTGGCTGGGCCTCCCCAGACACTCCAACAGAATATTCCAACAGAATATTAAAAACACAATAAACATCAAACATTAAAAACTTCCCTAAACAGGGCTGTTTCAAATACAAAATCTGCAAATCAGGTAGAGTGTAAATATGCACATTTGAGAAATGAGAAAACTGGTTCTTTGTTTACAAGGAAAAGTCTCTTTTAACTGTGCATTTGGCAGAAGGCAGTGATTCAGATTAGATATTAAATCTAACATGCTTGTGTCCAGATCTAAAAAAAAAAAAAATTAACCAAGTGTTTCTGTAAGAGAAACTTAGTCTTTATACTTCAATTTTCAAATTGGATTTTTTAAAAAAGTGCCTGTATCCAATGTTCTCTGTTCACTTAACACAAATACAAGTTTTAATATTACGCAACAGAGGAACCAGTGCAGTAGTTGCACTAACAGAAACCTGCTGTGCAACAGATTGCTGGTAACTTTGTCGCGCAAAAAGATTGAGCAATCTTCTTACGCATTCTCCCATGCAACAACTTCCTGCTGGCAGACGACATCTTGCCAGCAGAATCTGTATTGTGCTAACTGACTTGAACATACCGCCATGTTGGATACAACCCAATATATTTTATCCACCCTGCTGAGACAGTGTATGTCGATGCAGTTTGAAAATAAATATTGTTAAAATGCATACCATTTGCTTCCTTCTACAGATTCAGAGACAGCAGACAATTCAGAGGCAGAGGGGACAGATATGACCGGCAAGGAGGCTATAGATACGGTCAATGGCAAGAGAGAAGCTGGGGAAATAACTATCAGCAGCACAGACAAGAACAGTCTTCCTACTCCTATCACGGGCGACCGTCCCACTATGGCTATAGTTCTTATTCCCAGGGGTCACAGTATGGCCATTACTAGTATTGTCTCCATCCTGTCAGACATTTCTTTATTCCGTTTTACATTTTTTTTAAGGAAAAGTGGTGGTGTTGGTGCTTTAAAACAAATCTTGTTGATGTATTTTGGCAGTACTCACTTAACAAAGGAACCAGAGATAGGCTTGATGAATGAGTCATTTGCCTGTGCATGCAGCCCTTTCTGTTCCTTCGTGTGAGCTGCAATTAAAAGAGTAAGTCAAACCATAGTCACCCGAACTGGGGAAATGCAGTTACCACCTTCAAGACAAGACCTTAAACCACAATATGGAGCTGGTTTAAGAACCTGGCTAGCTCCAAAGCTGGTAACCGTAGTTTCCTGGTTTGGATGAAATAGGAAGCAGTTGGTTAATTAGAAAGTTTCTGGTTTAATTGCGGCTTCAGTGAAGGAGCTGAATGCGTGGACAAAACCTTATTCACAACTCCGCTTATTATGTCAAGATACCACCATCCCAATATGACCACCATGAAACTGATGTACAAATGCTAAAGGGTGAACTTGTTACCTTACATTCCCTTTCCCCTTCAACGTATTGCCTGTACAAATACGTAATAATTTGGGGGTGAGAAGGGATTGCTTTGCATCAGAAGAATTTGGCAGCGACCCTCAGCAAAAAGGGCTGTTCTTCCTGAAATTCTGACTCACACTATTTCATTGCGAATGGGTAGAAAAACAATTAACATTCGCAATGCATCATAGCAGAGAAATGTGCAGGTTGCAGGGAATGGGGCTGGCCGTTGATAATAAGCAGGTTTAGCAGTTTTCATTTTGATTACTCTGAAACTTTTTTTTAGCCCCTTTAGCGTTGTTGGTTTAATTTTCTTTTTAACTCACTAATAACTGATGAGCAAAGATGTCAAAATAAGCAGTAAATGTAAAAGATGCAGTACTTGGGTTTGCTTGCTTTTTAGAAACTCCCCCACAAGATTCATCATGATTAAATGGTGTCCTCTTGTATATGTTTTTCCTGCCATTCCTCTGATCATTTCTCATATTAAATTGACTGTTGTGATTGTACACTGTGGAATAAAATCCAGTGGCTTAATGAAAATTCTGGATGTGCATGTGAATGTCTCGTTTCAAGGGAAGGAGAGCACCTAGGGCAAATGTGGGAAACCTCTGGCGCTCCTGATGTTACCAAACTACAGCTTCTATAGCCATTGGTCATGCTAGCTGGGGGCTGAGGGGAGCTGTAGAGCAGCAATCTGTGGAGAGCCAAGCACAGGAAACTATGAGTAGTTATTGCATTTATATCCTACCTTTCCATTCAGGGAACTCAAAGTGGCCTACATAGTTCTCCCCTTCATTTAATCTCCACAACTACTCTGTGAGGTAGGTTAGGCTCAGAGGCAGCGACTGGCCCAAGGTCAGTGATGATAGATGATAGATAGATAGATAGATAGATAGATAGAGTTTTCAATGCAGAATTACAACATAAAATACAAATAAAATGAAACCAATACAAAGAGTAAAAAAGAAATAAAAGAAAAACAGCTATAACAAAACATAACCAAACACATATACATACCTACATTCTGACTTCCTTCCATCCTTTAGCGACTTCCAATTTTCAATTTTTCTTTTTCATTGTGTTTTTTATATATGTATATGTGTGTGTGTGTGTGTGTATATATATATATATAGATACACGCACACACATACATAAACACACATTTATTACTTCCGGTTTTATGCCTTTATTTCCTTTCCTCAAGCCTGCAAACTTCATTCCTCACATCTCGATATATTTATTCCAGAACAATGTTTTTTCATATACTCTTTGACACAGTAGCCCAAGGTCAGATATGTGACTCATGCACAAAGGCTCCTCTCAAGAATATGAGAAATCCACAAGAAAGTCTAGAACGTCCCTTTGAGGAGAGGAGGGCAGCACTCCAGACAGAGGACAAGTGTGCCTTCTGATGTGGATAACAACTTCCAGAGGAGTAGCTTTATTGCAGAGCCTTGCGGTACCTGAAAACCTAACAGATTTGTGCCAATACCTTTTTCCATCCAGGAAGACTTATGCCACAACAGATCTGTTAAATTTAAGGTGTCACAAGGTTATGTTTATTTATTTATTTATTTTAGAACAGTGTGTTTATGTTTGATTTTCCAAAATCTATTATATGTCTTTTTGAAGTGAGACGAGGTCTGCGTTTTAAACCTTTTTAAGGGGCGGGGGAAATGAAGGACACTTGGCCTCACTCTTCTCCATTCCAATTATGGTGGCTATTTAATTAAAATAGTGTCTTCTTCTTTACAGAAATAATCTGTGGTTGTCTTGGCAACCTTTCTTTGGCTCCTGGTAATCTTGCACGCAAGAAGAAGCGTGTACAATGTGCCACGGATTGCTTAACCTATTAACTCCAGCGTTTTGGGGCACAGCCTTGCGTACGGGCCAAGGTAGAGTAAAAACTTGAAACACGGGGGGAGGGCTTAAGAATTCTCCGTGAAGCTTCCCAGAATGGGCCTAGCAGTGTTGTCTCAGGCCTAAGCGTGACGAAAGGTTGTGTTGAGGCTCACTTAAGGAGTTAAAAGAGTAAAGGTAAAGGGACCTCTGACCATTAGGTCCAGTCTTGGACAACTCTGGGGTTGCGGCGCTCATCATTATTGGCCGAGGGAGTCGGAGTACAGCTTCCGGGTCATGACTAAGCCGCTTCTGGCGAACCAGAGCAGCGCACGGAAACGCTGTTTACCTTCCTGCCAGAGCAGTACCTATTTATCTACTTGCACTTCATGCTTTCGAACTGCTAGGTTGGCAGGAGCTGGGACCGAGCAACGGGAGCTCACCCCTTCGCGGGGATTCGAACCGCCAACCTTCCGATCGGCAAGCCCAAGGCTCTGTGATTTAACCCACAGCACCACCTGCGTCCCTTTGCCAAAGAGTAGGGGCTGGCAAACTTTTAAGGCCTTTGGATTTTTGAGTGAGTGCTGTCGCTTCTCCCCCTATATATTCAGAGAGGAAAAGTGCAAGCATTTCACTTATCCAACAGAGCTGGGTTGGATCGAGTAGAAATAATATTGAACCTTGAAAGGTGTAGAAAACTGCACTTTTCAAGGAGAAAAAGGCCACCACTGTTGGGGTGGGTTTTTTTTGGGGGGGAATGGCGGCTCCCTGAATGCCAGGGAAGACAAGGGCACTTAGAGAGTGGGAACACATGGACCCTTTCCCTTATTCCTTGTCCTTTTACTGTTGGCTATTTGCAGATTACGTGCGCTGCAGAAGGCATGCTGGGGAGACCACACATTACAAGGAACGCAAAAAAACTTTAGCTAGGTTTTAATAACAAAAACTCATTTTACATTAATTATAATATATCATAGAATCATAGAGTTGGAAGAGACCACAAGGGCCATCGAGTCCAACCCCCTGCCAAGCAGGAAACACCATCAGAGCACTCCTCTCCTGACATATGGTTGTCAAGCCTCTGCTTAAAGACCTCCAAAGGAGGAGACTCCACCACACTCCTTGGCAGCAAATTCCACTGTCAAACAGCTCTTACTGTCAGGAAGTTCTTCCTAATGTTTAGGTGGAATCTTCTTTCTTGTAGTTTGGATCCATTGCTCCGTGTCCGCTTCTCTGGAGCAGCAGAAAACAACCTTTCTCCCTCCTCTATGTGACATCCTTTTATATATTTGAACATGGCTATCATATCACCCCTTAACCTCCTCTTCTCCAGGCTAAACATGCCCAGCTCCCTTAACCGTTCCTCATAAAGCATCGTTTCCAGGCCTTTGACCATTTTGGTTGCCCTCCTCTGGACACGTTCCGGTTTGTCAGTGTCCTTCTTGAATTGTGGTGCCCAGAACTGGACACAGTACTCCAGGTGAGGTCTGACCAGAGCAGAATACAGTGGCACTATTACTTCCCTTGATCTAGATGCTATACTCCTATTGATGTAGCCCAGAATTGCATTGGCTTTTTTAGCTGCCGCGTCACACTGTTGGCTCATGTCAAGTTTGTGGTCAACCAAGACTCCTAGATCCTTTTCACATGTACTGCTCTCAAGTTTATCAATAAGCATGACCCAACCACCAGGGTACTGAGAGAGCTAGGTGCTGCTCTTTATATACTATACCCAACAGCTTAATTACCAGACCTTAACTGCACCTGCTATACTGCTTCACAGCTGTAAAACTAGGTCATGTTATTTGCTTTGGCCCTTAAAGAAACACACATCTTGTGGAACAATAATGAACCTTCAAATTTAAAGAAACCATTCAACAAGTCCCCACATCCGCTTCCACCCAGTTTTGACACTAGCACTCAGTAAAGCATGACACCCTTAATCTCAGGGCTGTGGGTCGGAGCCCCACCTCAGGTGAAAAGGGGGTTTGGGTGAGATGACCCTCGTGGTCCCTTCCAGTTTCTATGATTTGTTGATCCTGCAAAGTTGGCGGCCATCATCGCCGCTTGTGGGAGCTAATTCCATAGTTTAACTCTGCACTGTGGGAAGAGGGGTTTTCTTTTTGTGATATGAGTGATGAAGGGAGAATTCTCTTCGTTCACTTCCTCTATGCCACACATAATTTTGTATACCTCCACCATGCCTTATGAGGAACGGCTAAGGGAGCTGGGCATGTTTAGCCTGGAGAAGAGGGGGTTAAGGGGTGATATGATAGCCATATTCAAATATATAAAAGGATGTCACATAGAGGAGGGAGAAAGGTTGTTTTCTGCTGCTCCAGAGAAGCGGACACGGAGCAATGGATCCAAACTACAAGAAAGAAGATTCCACCTAAACATTAGGAAGAACTTCCTGACAGTAAGAGCTGTTCGACAGTGGAATTTGCTGCCAAGGAGTGTGGTGGAGTCTCCTTTTTTGGAGGTCTTTAAGCAGAGGCTTGACAACCATATGTCAGGAGTGCTCTGATGGTGTTTCCTGCTTGGCAGGGGGTTGGACTCGATGGCCCTTGTGGTCTCTTCCAACTCTATGATTCTATGATTCTATGACCATGTCTCCCTGTCCTTGCCTTTTCTCTAAACTAAAAAGCTCTACCCGTTTGATCATTGGTTGGGGAAACCCAGCCAGATGGGCAGGGTATAAATAATAAAATTATTATTGTTGTTATTATTTTGGTTGCCCTATTCTGAACCTTTTCC
The DNA here is from genome assembly GCF_965112155.1 of Podarcis liolepis. NCBI lineage: Eukaryota > Metazoa > Chordata > Lepidosauria > Squamata > Lacertidae > Podarcis > Podarcis liolepis. The sequence goes on from NC_139569.1 coordinate 39,966,311, forward strand.
AGTTCTACCTTATCCTTTTTGAGGTGAGGCTGTGGGAACCAGGCCATTATTGTAAACTCAAGCGAAGGAACCTGGCTGACAACAGATGAGTTACTTAAGTTGCGGGGGTAAGAGGCAGAAATCCTTCGGTTTTACCATTCAGCTGATAAGCTCTTCTTGCAGGAAGGAGGAGGCCATTTCATGCCATTTTCTTAAAAGTTCCCCAGCAGGATGCGTAAACAGCTCAGCCGGCCCGAAATAAATACCAAGATTCCCTGCTGTGAAGCCACGTCATGAATGACAGGGGTACACCTCTGTATAAGCAAAACAGAGATGAGAAATGGTAAAAGGATGACTAGAATTGAGTTTCCTCTGTTCCTCGGGATTTTATTTTCTTTCTTTTTTTAGATAGGAACACAGAAAGCTGCCTTCTGCTGAGTCAGAACATCAGTCCATTAATGTGTGAAGTGGGAGTTGGAATCTAGCACAGTGATTGGTTAATTTTGTTGTTACCACCTCCGATGGCAGCTTCATTTCCTTTCCCAGTGATTTTCTTGAGTCAAAATGAGAATACAGTGGTACCTCGGGTTATATATGCTTCAGGTTACAGACTCTGCTAACCCAGAAATAGTACCTTGGGTTAAGAACTTTGCTTCAGGATGAGAACAGAAATCGTGCTCCGGTGGCGCAGCAGCAGCAGAAGGCCTCATTAGCTAAAATGGTGCTTCAGGTTAAGAACAGTTTCAGGTTAAGAACGGACCTCTGGAACGAATTAAGTACTTAAACTGAGGTACCACTGTACCCCTAAACATTTTTTTAGAAAAAAAAGCACTGGTTCTGACATGTCGTCCCTTTCTGAATATTTGGGTAGATGACAAGAAGAAGAAGAAGAAGAAGAACGGCAACAACAACAACAACTACATGACTACCCCCAAGGGTCGGGGACCTGTGGTCCTCTAGATCAGGCATGGCCAAACTTGGCCCTCCAGATGTTTTGGGACTACAATTCCCATCATCCCTGACCACTGGTCCTGTTAGCTAGGGATGATGGGAGTTGTAGTCCCAAAACATCTGGAGGGCCAAGTTTGGCCATGCCTGAGCTAGCTGAATGTTGTCTGCATTGATCTTCAGAGGCTCTCCAGGGTTTCAGACAGTGGATATTCTCAGCCTTACCAGGAGAAGATAGGGTTTGAACCAAAGACCATATACATTCAAAGCAGATGGTCTGCTGCCAAGCTACATCCCTTCCCTTGCAGCTGGAAGAGAGATGCAGAAGCTGAGAAGTCTTCACTTGTTAAGAATTCATCCTTCCTTCCACCTTCCCCGCCAACTGTCAGTATTAATAGTTTTCTTCGCCTCGGTTGATAATTGTTTCCAGGGAGGCTGCTGTGTTTGTATGTGGCAGCAAAAACAAGAAAGAGGCTTCTGGCACCTTAATGACAGAGAAATGATGGCTTCAGCTTTCATGGACTAGAGTCTTGTCCACATAGGTATAAAGTGTTCTCCTGAATTGGCAGATTTTATACAGGGGTGCAGGTGGGAGTTGAATGCTGCAGCAAGCCCTGCCTGTGCTTTAAAAGTATGGTGTGAATGTGTCAGAGATGGGCAACAATGCAAAAGGGGAAAGTGGAATATCTTGGAAATAAATCGTCAGGTGGTCACAATTCAAGAATGAATTGAGCGGCTTTTTATGTTTTAGGATCAGGCCTGAATATGCAAGAGTCCAATATGGTAAAGTTGATGGGCCGGGAAGACATGGGACATTTGGCAGTTTATGATGGAGAGTGAATTTTGTTCGCACACAAACTTAGGAAAAGAGTGGTGCGTTTTTCAGGAAAGACAAGTATTTGCCTGAAGATTTCTGGAAATAATGGTCCCAGCATCTGTAGCTGTGATCTCAAGAATTAGTAAATTCTTGCAGTTTTATCATTGCTGTCAGGGTCATGAACTACAAGTGCATAAGGATAGTTGTCACAAGGCTATGAACAAATATATCCTGTTCACCTTCCTCTGGGCCAAACCTATCTATTTGTCAAAGGGAAGAAAAGATGTAGATAAACATGTCTTGAAGGTCATCCATTTATACTTGTCAAATTAATAACATGTTGCTGCTATCTGTCAAAAGATTTCTTACAGCCTCTAACGGGAGATTATTTATTGTTTTATTCTTGGTTATCTGAAATCCTTTTAATTTTTAAAAAACATATATATAAATTTTTATTAGTTTTTTAACATATCATTTTCAACAGTAATGAAACATACTTTTACATCTTATTCAGTTTTTTTGACTTCCATCAATCCTGTCTGAAAATTTTCCAATCTAATCTCTTAGTATGCATTTCTTATCTTCCCTATTACATTTCAAACTCATAACCAATATCTCTATCTTTTTCTACTTTGTAACACTTCGTATATTTCTCCTTACAAAACTTCTTGTAGTCCTACTAGTGTAATTTGTTGATTACAGTTTGTTGATTCATATACCTCTTCCAATCTTCTGTAAATCTCTGGTCCTGCAGGTTTCAAATCCTTCCTGTCATTTTGTCCAGTTCTGCATAGTCCATTAATTTCATCTGCCATTCTTCTTTCGTCGGAATTTCTTCCTGTTTCCATTTCTGGGCTAACAATACTCTTGCCGGATATCTGAGATCCTTTTAAAGGAAGGATGAACTTGCTCATTGCTTTTTTTCTGGAAGATGTTCCAGAGATTCCAAATCATGGATAGAAGGGGGTCATAACGCTGTTTAAAAATGTCCTAGCAATATTCCAGCATTACATTTTCCATCCCACCTTTCATCCAAGGAGCTCAAAGTGATATATGTAGTTTCCCCCACTTTATCCCCTCGCGACAACCCTGAGAGGTAGGCTAGGGCAAGAGTTTGAGACTGGCTCAAGGTCACCCAGCAAGCTTCATGGCTAAGCAGGGATTTGAAGCCCAGTCTCACAGGGCCTGATCCAACAACCTGCATAATAAAAATAATAAAAACAAATAATGAATAAAGCAATGAATTGCTTCAGAAGCGAAAGAGAGATTATTAAGGGCATGCGTAGCTTTGCCTTCCTCTAAACTTACTTCCTCTAAACTTACGCCGAAGAATTGATGCTTTTGAATTATGGTGCTGGAGGAGACTCTTGAGAGTCCCATGGACTGCAAGAAGATCAAACGTATCCATTCTTAAGGAAATCAGCCCTGAGTGCTCCCTGGAAGGACAGATCCTGAAGCTGAGGCTCCAATACTTTGGCCACCTCATAAGAAGAGAAGACTCCCTGGGAAAGACCCTGATGTTGGGAAAGATGGAGGGCACAAGGAGAAGGGGACGACAGAGGACGAGATGGTTGGACAGTGTTCTCAAAGCTACCAGCATGAGTTTGACCAAACTGCGGGAGGCAGTCGAAGACAGGAGTGCCTGGCGTGCTCTGGTCCATGGGGTCACAAAGAGTAGGACACGACTAAAGGACTAAACAACAAACTTACTCAGTACAAGGGATTATATCCTTTGATTCTCACAACTGCCCTAAGAGGTAGCCACAGAGAAATGGTGACTGGCCCTGGTACACTTCACGGCTGAGAGGCAGAAATGGAGCCCCCTGGTCTCTTCCACCCTCCAGTTCTGTCCAATAGCCTTAACACTGTGCTGCTTCGTTCTTAGTGAAAGACTCTGACATGGGTAAAATGGGAAATCCTGCTTAAAAAAAAAAGAAGACTATAAATACAGGGGCTACGGACCGAGGTGGGGGCGTTGAGACAAAGTCCTGGAGTCTGACTTGCCTACTGTCTATAATTATATGCAAATCAGTGCTAAAATAGGATAATCACACAGAGCGCACTTGCACGAGCTGTTTTTGGGACGTCAGTGGCAGATTGAAGTCCCCAGCTCTAACCTGCCTTGGCTGAGCTCAAAAAGAATATTGTTGCAGCCTTGGCTTCCTGCAGAAATCCGCCATTACTCTCTGACCCTCTGCTTGCTGGTTTTTCCCCAGCTTCTCACTCACATAACCACAAACTCTGCCCTCAAACTCCTGCTTTGTCCTACTAACTTTCTAAGAGAGGGCGGAGGTTCCCCCCACATTTGTCATCGAGCACAGAACCCCCTTTCCTCTGTTCTCTTTCCCCCCCAAATTTTTTTAATTAATTTTTCCACAGTTATAACACATATAACCTAACAAAAAAGAAAAAAAGAAAAAACATACCAAAGGAAAAAACAGTACAATACATTACAAGAAAAACATGACCAGAACCACAACATAAAGAAATAATCTTAATCCCTTAAAACCCAACCTTGTTTACATATTAATTGACTTCCTCTAATCCCTCCCTTCTTAATTTCCTTGTATCTGTATGTAACAGCTTTCCAGTATCATTCTTAAACAAAGATATTTCCAGTTATTATCTAACTTATTCACTTTTCTTACTATTCTGAACCCCATTTATTTAATAAATCCTAATCTCATCCTAGGCTTCTTTGGTACTTTCAAGTGATTTCTAATTTTTAATGTTACAATATTTGTTCAGATAGTCCTTAAATTTCTTCCAATCTTCTTGGTATTCCTCTTCTTTCTGGTCGCGGATTCTTCCTGTGAGGTCAGCTAGCTCCGAACCCTTTCCTCTGTTCTCTTAACAACCCATTACCTTTCCTCCCTCCCCCCAGGTGACCACCTCGCGAGGAAGCAAGGCTGGCAGTGGTGACTGGTGCCCATTGGGAATAGAAGGGTGGAAGTCAGGGAGATCAACAGATGAACAGGCTGTCCTGTTTTAAGGAAGGAAGCAGGGAGGTGGGGGCTGGCTGAGAGCAAACAGGTTGGGGGGGCAGCACCACATTTGTCCCAATGGTCCGGCCTCCGATGCATCTTGGTTAAGGGGTGGGTGGGTGAAAGAATCTACTTTTAACAAAATTAAAGGTGAATTGGCTCCAGGAGATAGAGAAGAAGAAAGTGTTGAAATAAAGAAAGGGGGACACTCTTTTTCCCCGTTTCTAGCAACAACATGCAAGAGTGCATTTTAATAAGCTGTTCCCCGAGCCAAGAAAGTGGCGTGAACAATAAGGCAGATGAAATCAAACGAAGGCAAAATAAAACCCCATCTCCAAGCCCAAACGGGTGACGAGAGTTGGAAGCAAGAAGAAAACTGGCGTCATTTCTTCCCCTTGGCACAAAACCCAGTCCAGATTGCATGTGTTTGTCATGAATGTTCTTGGGAAGATCAGAGATTTCTCAGTCTCTCTTCATAACTCTGGAATCAAAGCTGCTCTTCAAAGCACAGTACTACCACTAATAATTATGATAACATACACTTTTACATTGGAGGTCTCAACTGCTTCATATAGACTACAGTCGCAAGCTTTATAATAGCATAATGTTTCCAAATGGTTAGTGTTTTATTTTGCCTGTGTTCTCCAACATGCTCTGGGAATAATAATAATAATAATAATAATAATAATAATAATAATAATAATAATAATAATTTTTATTTATACCCCACCCTCCCCAGCCAAGGCCAGGCTCAGGGCGGCTTAATGCATTAGTTGTTGATTTATTCTGCTTTGTTAAGCTGTTCTGCAACACACTGGTGCAGTATAGTGGTTAGAATTCTGGGTTAGGACCTGGAAGACCAGGGTTCAAATTCCCGCTCAGGCATGAAGCCTTGGGCCAGTCACTATCTCTCAGCCTAACCTACCAACCACAAGGGGTTGTTGTGAGAATAAAATGGGGAGCGAACCATGCATGCCCTTTTGAACACCTGGGAGGAAAAGTGGGATATAAATATAATAATAAACAACAACAACAACAACCCTTTTAACAAATGTTTTCCAAATGCTCCCACAGTACTGCTGTCTAGGAGGGCTATAGCATAATAAAAGCGGGACGGTTAAAAAAATCCCTGAACATTTGTGGCATGAAAAGTTATGCAATTTCATCAAGACGCTGCAGAATAATACACACTGATTGGAAAACAAAGGGTGTGACTGGCTTGAAAACACTGCAGGTTCAAATAATATTGAAAGCAGGATCATGTACCGCGATACCATTACAAGCAATAATGCACAGTGTGCCAGGAGGCACCCTTAATTTTTCAGCTCAAGATTCGAGTCAGGGACTCCCTGGATCACAATGGCTCACAGTTCTAGCCATCATGCTCACTGGAGCCCTATTCTCCTTGCCACCATCTCAGTCCTACTTTTCTATTTATCTTGTCCAAAGCACAGCCACCTGGCGCCATATCCCATGATACACCTGTGCCTGCTTTGTTGCTAGGATGGAAACTCTGTGGGGGAGATGGGAATGATGGGAATAAACTCTTCTTCCCCAAGGGAAAATCTCTCGTAAACATCCTGATGTAATAATAGCCTCTGGGGAACACCTGTACTCTAGTCATCAAAACAGATTGGGAAACTTGTGGTTGTTTGAAGTCGCAAATCGAATCACCTGCACAGAAAACATCACCACACAGGAATTTCCAAGCACCTCATGTAAATTATTACACAGGCCTTTTCCTTATGGGACAACCGCATTTGCTAGGGTTCTGCACCACATTTGGACGAGATCCAAGACCAACTGGGTTGAGATGGGTTGAGATAGCCACGAATGGCTTTGGGTCAGATGGCTCTGAGCAATTCAGGGCTGTCAGGCAAGGAGAGGCTGGCAAGACCAACCTGACTGCCAACTGTATCTTCCCTGGAGAAGATAAAAGGCAATGCTGCCTGACTCGCCTTCACGTCTGATATCCCATTCCTGAAACAGCACTCACTATGATCAGTGAGTGGATTTCCCAGTAGTGATGTATGGAAGTGAGAGCTGGACCATAAAGAAGGCTGATCGCCAAAGAATTGATGCTTTTGAACTATGGTGCTGGAGGAGACTCTTGAGAGTCCCATGGACTGCAAGAAGATCAAACCTATCCATTCTTAAGGAAATCAGGCCGGAGTGCTCACTGGAAGGACAGATCCTGAAGCTGAGGCTCCAATACTTTGGCCACCTCCTGAGAAGAGAAGACTCCCTGGAAAAGACCCTGATGTTGGGAAAGATGGAGGGCACAAGGAGAAGGGGATGACAGAGGACGAGATGGTTGGATGGTGTTGTCGAAGCTACCAGCATGAGTTTGACCAAACTGCGGGAGGCAGTGGAACACAGGAGTGCCTGGCGTGCACTGGTCCATGGGGTCACGAAGAGTCGGACACGACTAAACGACTAAACAACAACAAATGATCAGTGCCTCCATCATGCAACAGCTGTTCAGCAGATGCGTTGCTCCTGCACGGTGCAGGTTGCTCCTTCACAAGCTGGAAGGAGCATGCTGCATAATTGACCCCTGGAACTGTCATGCGCTAGGAAGCTGCAATCAGGCCTGTGTGAATTTTTGATTCTGCAGAAGGATGGGGTGGGCTGGTGGTTGGGAAATAAGCGCTACATGTGGTGTTGGGCACAGAATTCAGATTCTTGAGAATCCTTTCCTTTCCTAGCCCCTAGGACAGCAAAGATACACAGTACTTGAAAACACGATTTGAAAGCATTGCCTGCTGAAATCCTGGAAGCCAGAGGGGATGCTGAATAAAATTAAAAGTGATTAGGGTTGACCTTCAGTGCCCTGCACAGCTCATTGCTTCTTCCCTTCAGAGGCAGCAAAGCTTCTAATTACCAGAGTGGACAGGGCTCTTGTGTTTGTGTGCTTCCATTGGGTATCTGGCTGGCCACTTTTAAAAATCCATCCTGGGACCTTGGGGTGAAGGGTGGGTAATTATCATCATTAACAACAGTGATGCTAAATGCGTAATTAGAAAGCACAAACTGGCATGCTCAAGATGTGAATAAGCATCTATACCAGGGGTTAGCAAACTTTTTCAGCAGGGGGCCAGTCCACTGTCCCTCAGACCTTGTGGGGGGCAGGACTATACAGTGGTACCTCAGGTTACATACGCTTCAGGTTACAGACCCGCTAACCCAGAAATAGTGCTTCAGGTTAAGAACTTTGCTTCAGGTTGAGAACAGAAATCGTGCTTCGGCGGCACGGCAGCAGCAGGAGGCCCCATTAGCTAAAGTGGTGCTTCAGGTTAAGAACAGTTTCAGGTTAAGTACAGACCTCCGGAACGAATTAAGTACTTAACCCGAGGTACCACTGTATTTTTTTTTTTGGGGGGGGGGGATGAACGAATTCCCACAAATAACCCAGAGATGCATTTTAAATAAAAGCACACATTCTACTCATGTAAAAACACCAGACAGGCCCCACAAATAACCCAGAGATGCATTTTAAATAAAAGGGCACATTCTACTCATGTAAAAACACACTGATTCCCAGACCTTGAGAAGGTGATTGGGCCGGATCCAACCCCCGGGCCTTAGTTTGCCTATTCATGGCCTATACAGCTCCGACCACCACTTTAGAGGGCTGCCTGCTGCCTGCCCTCATTTTAGGCATTAAAATTTGGCTTTCCAGTATTAATGATAAAAGGCCATCCTCTTTATAGCACCGACCCCCTAACATCTGTCCTCATCCTGCCTCCTCTTAAACAGAACCAGTGCTCATGGAGGTAGTACGATTAGCCAAGAGAAGATGACGGCAGGTAACTCTTCTGATGGAGTTACCAATTTAGCACAATGGGAATTTTGCCACACTTTGCATTCACATTTAGCTGACGACACCTCCACCCCCACCCCCACTTTGCCTCTCTGTTTGGCTCGTATGGCAGAGAGACTCTGCCAGCATCTCACAGTAATGACAGGGTGTTAGTTTTGCCTCACTGCAAAAGATAAGTGTCCCCCCCCCACACACATTGTGGTGGGAATGATCAGAACTTGGCAAATACCAAGAGCTTTTGATGAATCAAATGGATTTAATTAGATTTTGGGAGGTGTGGGGGGGGGAAGGTTGCGGGAGGTAGAATTCTTTTCTGGGGCTCCCTTTAATTTCATCAGATGTGGCCAGTTTCCTTCTATTCCTAAAAAAGTTGAGGTCGTCTAAGACGATGATTCACATGACTATTTTAGCAGGGACAGAAGATGCTGGTTCCTCAGGCAGAAATGTAAGCCTTCTTCGTTCAAGTTCATTTGATAGCTCCATTGGACCTGAGCATCTCAGCTTTGTGGTGGTTCTGGTCCTACTTGGATGGTCATTTTTGGTAATCAGTGCTTGAGGAATGTCATTTGGCCCTATGGAGCCTTCAATGTGGGGTTCCTCAGGTTCAATTTTATCCCTCATGCTGTTTAACATCTACATGAAACCACTGAGTGGGGTCATCTGGAGTTTCGGAGTATGTTGTCTTCAATATGATGATGACACACAGCTCTACTTCTCCCTTACATCTGCAGGTGTGGCAATGGATGTGCTGGACCCTTGCCTTGCCTCTGTAATGGACTGGATGAGAGCCAACAAACTGAAGCTCAATCCAGAAAAGATGGAGGCACTGTTAGTAGGGGGTTCCCTAGACCGGATGGAAGGGAGGTTGCCTGCTCTTGATGGGGTTACACTCCTTCTGAAGGAGCAGGTTTGTAGCTTGCAGGCTCAGGTGGCCTCGGTGGCTTAGTTGCACCCCTATCTGGACAGGGATAGCCTAACTTCTGTCATCTAAGCTTTGGTAACCTCTAGGTTAGATTACTGCAACACATTATATGTGGAGCTGTCTCTGAAGATGGTTTGGAAACTTCAGCTGGTGCAGAATTCAGTGGCCAGGTTTCTCACTGGGTCAAGATAGCTTGAGCATGTAACACCAATCTTGGCTCAACTACACTGACTGCCAATTAATTTCTGGGCCCAGTTCATAGTGCTAGTATTGACCTGTAAAGCTTTCAATGGCTCAGGACTGTAATACCTCAAGGTCTGCCTCTGCCCATATGAACTGATCCAGACTCTGTGATCATCAACTGAGGCCCCCTCCGTGGGAGGTCTGGTGGGTGGCAAGCAAGAATGGACTTTTTTCTGCAGTGGCTCCTAGTTTGTGGAACATTCTCCCTAGGGAGACCCACCTGGCACCTTCATTACATAAAGACCAAAACATTCCTCTTCAACCAGGCCTTTGGCTGATTAAGCAATCCATGTTGTGATGGCCTGGGAATCCGATTCAGAGGCTGAACCGGAGGAATCCCAGCCTGCACAGGAGTCCCCGCCTCCAGGGCCGGCTGAACTGGGGCAGGGCCTTGATTCTGAGGCGCCTGCACCTGTGCCGGATCCTCAGGAGCAGGCACCAGGTGAATCCACTCTGGCTCCAGAGGTGGTTGAGGACTCAGTGCCTACAGGTGAGTCTCCCCCTGGGCCCAGTAACCCTTCAGCCTCTCCTGAACTGCAGAGGCTCACGGCAGAGAGGCGGAGGGAACTGGGTTCTCCCAGGAGGAGTGCTCGCCTTAAGGCCAGGGGAGGCGGGTCTCCTGGGGGCTAGGACCGCCCCGGCCTCAGAGAAGATAAAGGCCAGTCAGCCCGGTCCCAGGTTGCAGGAGCAACGTCGTTGTTGAGTACCTGTTCCTGCCCGGACCCAGACCTGACCCTCCAGTGTTCCTGTCCCCGCCCGGCTTCCTGCTTCGGACCTCGCCCCGCTCCTTGTGAACTGTTTCCAGGCTAGTGACCCAGGACCGGACTTTGACTACGCCAACGGTAACCTTCCCCCCGGGACCAGCACACACGGCCTTTTAAATGTGTTGGGGTGGTTTTTGTTTTGTTTTGTTACCATGTTATATGCTTTGTGTTTTCATGTTGTAAATGGCCCTGTGTGCTGGTCCGGGGGGGGGGGGTATACCGTGCAGCATGGTCCGTGTCCGGTCCGAGGCTGAAGCGGGCTCCAAGGCAGGGAGTCGGGCGTGGTCAGGAACTCTGGCAGAAAGCAGGACAGGGTGCCGGCAGGAACAGGTAACCAACGATGTTGCTCCCACAACCTGGGACTGGGCGGGCTGGCCTTTATCTCCTCTGAGGCATAGGGCGGCCCCGGTCCACAGGTGACTTGCCTCTCCTGGCCTTAAGGCGAGCACTCCTCCTGCGAGAACTTAGTTCCCTCCGCCTCTCTGCCCTGAGCCTCTGCAGCTCAGGAGAGGCTGGAGGGTTACTAGACCCAGAGGCAACCTCAGCTTCCTCTGATGGGGCTGAGGGTGGAGCACCTGCAGGCAATGGGTCCTCCATCACCTCCGGAGCCAGAGCGGATTCAGCCTCTGAATCAGATTCCCAGGCCATCACACCCTGTGATCTTCAGACGAAAGGCAGTCTATAAATTTAATAAATAAGAAAAATAATAAACAAGAAGAAGAATGAAGCGTCCTGCAAGGGGGTTTCGAGCAATCACAAATAAGAACAAGAAGCACAGGCCCCTCATTGTTGTGAAGGCACTCAAAATTTCCAGTATGGTGGCAGCTCTTTGGAAACTTAAAAGATGGACTTATTGCACTCGCAGAGAAGAGCCAGCATCTTAACCTGAAACTGGGGAACGTAGGAAGTCAGAACACTGGGCAATTAGCTCTGTATTGTCTCTACTGGAAGAGGCTCTCCAGGATTTCAGGCGGGGGGCAATTCCAGCCCTATAGTTGCCAGGGATTGAGCCTGGAGTCCTGCATATATAGCATGGGATTTGCCCACTGAGCCTTCGCCACCGCTAATTCTATTTTTTTAAAATTTTCAGCTCAGGAAGCTTTTCAAAAGGCACAGATGTCTCTTAGCTGTCCAGAAGGGATTAGCCGCTTAAGTTCCCCAATATACTCTAATAGGATCTTCCATCCCACAAACTGTCTGTCCATATGTACAAAAGCCTTAAGGTCTTAACAAAAACCGTGGGTTGTGTGTGTGGTGTTTTTTTGTTAAGTCGAAATGTGGCGTTTTGATCAGGATGTTCTGCCCATTAGGGAAGGGGAAAAACAAACTCAACACACCAGTGATATCCACTCATCAGCTATTCCTTGGGGTGATTTGCAGGGCATTTTCGAGAGCTGTTGTGGTCATTCCTCTTCAGAAATGAAGGCTGGGGGAATGGGGGAAGAGAAATGTACAAAAGCAATCTGCTAGATGTTCCTACGAATATCTGGATGTACGAGTCTGCTGAAAACCAACATTATCCCCATCACAGATCCTTCCTTTCCTGTTCTGACACAAGTGCTTGAGCTGAAAGCCAGCTGCCAGGAGGCATTTCAATGTGCTCTCATCATGCACTTTGCAAAACATCCCTTTGGTAGAACACAGACACGGTGACATGTAGCAAATGCTACAAAAATTACTTCCAAAAAGCCAAACCGGATCGCTAAGAGCTCAATGACACAGGGAGCTACGGAGGGATCTGCAGAGCCTAATTTAAATGAAGCATGTCTTTATATTCATTTTATTTGGGGGAAGGGGCATGGATAAATCCACATATCTCGCTGCTCCAGATATTTGTCACCGTGTGGGACCTAAAACAAGTTGTTGGCTCTTCTCATCAGGATTAAGAAATGTAACCTGTGAAGGACATGCCCTACTTCAGTGGGAGATATTCTGGGCGGGAATCGGGAGGGACCATTTTCAGTTGTTAGAGGTTAAGGCAGTCATTCTGTGTGCCATGAGAAACAGATTTGATTTTTAAGCAGTCAAGTCTGAGAGCCCAAAGCAGCTGCCTGCTGTATCTCTGTATGAGTCACTGCTCTGGGCTTTCATCCTTTCAAACAGCCCTTGCTGGGGGCAGGTAATTCTCCTTTGTATCAGGTGTGCTTGGATCATCCAATCATTCCAGAAGAAAAGGTGAAGCTGAATGATCAGGCTTCAGAGCGCTGGCCAGCTGGGCTCTTCCCTGTGTGGGTGGGCAGGCGGCTCAGAGTGGCCCCTCTTTGCTGTGGTGGCGATGAGGACTGGGCTGATGCCCACCCAGCACACACACACCCATGTGCTCTCCCCGATGAGCAGCAACTGATGCTACACCACTGCCTTGAATGTTGCCTTTCGAGATTACCGCCTGTTCAGCCGACTCTCAAGGCATGCCACCCAGTTGCATCATATCAGCTATGAACGAAAGCTGAGACAGAACTGCCTAGTTAGGTGCTGTTACGTGCCTACGGTTGCATATCTAGATGGATTAAAAGGCACACCCAAATTAACTTGCAGCGCTGAACTAAGCAGCTACGCGAAGCTGAATATTGTCAGCTAGGAAGGCCAAGTGTCCTACTTTACAGAGGATAGGAAGATCTGCTTGGTCCAAGTCCTGTTTGCTTATTTCAGAGTCTTAATACCGCACCCTTCCTTCTGATGGGAGGTAAAGGATGGAATTCAAAGTAGCGCTAAGGAGATTGCTCCATCAAATGATCTCTCCTCTCCTTCCCCCTGCAAGCTGTTCTGGTGGTTCTTCCCATTCCTCCCTTCCAGCTATTTTTTTGGGGTGCTGGGAACAGGGGCAGGAAAGCCCCATTGTGCTAAGCCAGACTCACGCTGGCTCCACTAGTATAGCTATTTCATTGAATCTGGCCTAAAGAACTATAAAAAATGAGTGTGATGGCCTTGTCGTTGTCCATCAGTGGTTGCAGCAGCATCTTCGGAATAAAGGAACCTGCAAATCAGACCATTAGTCCATCTTCAGCATTGTCTACATTGACTGCCAGCAGCTCTCCAAAGTTGTAGGCGGGGTTCACTCCCAGTCCTATCTGAAGATGCTGGGAACTGAACCTTGGAACTTCTGGGTGTGAATAGGTGCTTGACTCCCACTAAGCTGTGGGCCTTCCACTGAGACAACACACTGAGCAAGCACACAGGTCGCTTGGCCACAGTCTTCTCCACTATGGTGAAGTGTCTTTCTATTAAAACTATCACTATTTCAGAAGTTGCTCCTATGCACATTGGTTTGCATAGCATACACAATTTCAATGCAAATCTGTGTCCTCTTCTGCCCTCTCTTTTTGCAGTTTGTAAGTGGCCACCACTGGAGGAACGCAGGTGGCGCTGTGGTCTAAACCACAGAGCCTAGGTCTTGCAGATCAGAAGGTCAGTGGTTTGAATCCCTGCGACAGGGTGAGCTCCCATTGTTCAGTCCCTGCTCCTGCCAACCTAGCAGTTCGAAAGCACGTCAAAGTGCAAGTAGATAAATAGGTACCGCTCCAGCGGGAAAGTAAACGGCATTTCTGTGTGCTGCTCTGGTTCACCAGAAGCAGCTTAGTCATGCTGGCCACATGACCTGGAAGCTGTCTGCGGACAAACGCCGGCTCCCTCAGCCTACAGAGCGAGATGAGCACGCAACCCCAGAGTCGCCCGCAACTGGACCTAACGGTCAGGGGTACCTTTACCTTTACTTTAAGGGACCACCATATTCTTACCTCCAGTGATAGAAGCTCCATTCATATTTGGGTCATTACAGCCAGCCAGCCAGCCAGCCAGTTCAGTTTCCAGAGAGGCTTTTGCCTGCTAATAAAATATCCATTTACATAAGCATATGTTTTATTTGTGTGCACTGCCTCTGTTGTGATTTAAATGTACAGATACGGTTTTATGCGACATTGGGATTTTGAATTGTTGTAAGCTGCATAGGCACTGGGAGGATAGAAATTTCTAAACAAACAAACACACTAGTAAATCAATAAATACATCCAGAGAAAGGAATGCGATAGCAATAAATTGCCCCCAAATGCAAGAAATGTGTCATAATTTCTATGCAAAATTCAGAAGGATTTGCAAATGGTATATCATCCTGACTTTCCTACAGCCAGAGGTACTATGACCATTAAATAGGACCTAGCAGAAGTATACAGGCAAAATTACATCAAAATAACCAGTCTTTACACTGTGCCTTGGATATACGTGCATCTACAACAGTGACCAGAGGAGGAATGACTGCTGGGAGGAGCAGAGAGAAAGAAATTCCATGGTGCATCTGAAGCAGCAAAAGCAAACACCTTTTTTGCTTTTACTATGTATTTCATGTTCTCATTTTGTATTTTTACGTTGTGAACTGCCCTGTGATCTTCTGATAATGGGCAGTATACGAATAATAATAATAATAATAATAATAATAATAATAATAATAATAATAATAGACCAATGGTCTGGCCCAGGATATGGCTACGTCCTAGGTTCTGTCCATGCTGAGGTAGAAAATTATGTTGTGCCGTCCAGCTATCCTGCCTGATACTTAATAGCATAACACACAGAGAGTTCTATTTTGAGCCTTCTCCCTATTCGCCCACCACCTCCTTTCTCTTAAGAGCACCATTGCATTACTTCCCAGCAGGACAGAGACAGGTTCACTGAGCTCAGGCGCAAAAGCGACAGTTTCCTAATGGATCTGCTCACTACTTTCTTTCGGTGCTGGCTGGCAGCTTTAAATAAAGGATTAAAATTAAAACTCCCAGATAAATGCAAAAGCTCGGGCAGGGGACAGCTTAGCACTCTGCCACCCAGTGGCCGCTGCTTGAACGGCAGGCTCGTTCCAAAAGCAGCGCTGTATACTCTGGGGCCTTCTTGCGTGCCCCGTGCTAAATAAATCAAATGCAAGCTCTGCAGGAAGAGGAGCTGAATTTTGCAACCTCAATGAATCACACAAAATCATGACATTTGCAGGGGTACGCAAAATAAGAACACTATATTTTGTCATTCTTGGGGAGACCCAAGTAGGTACAGCAGTACCTCGGGTTAAGTACTTAATTCGTTCCGGAGGTCCGTACTTAACCTGAAACTGTTCTTAACCTGAAGCACCACTTTAGCTAATGGGGCCTCCCGCTGCTGCTGCCGCAACGCCAGAGCATGATTTCTGTTCTCATCCTGAAGCAAAGTTCTTAACTTGAAACACTATTTCTGGGTTAGTGGAGTCTAACCTGAAGCATATGTAACCTGAAGCGTATGTGACCCGAGGTACCACTGTATACAGGACTCGGAAGTTAGGCCAGCTCTAGATTTGAGGTAGGGGGACGGGTGAAGGGAGGCTCCCTTTTACATTGGAGATCCCCCTCCCTGGCTTACTTGCTGGTGGAAGCAAGCAACAGCAATGCTGCAATCTATGTATCTGCCCACTATTTTAATTATCCAAAGACACCTGACATAGCACCAGCCTGCTGCATTGCAGGGAATTTAAAAGTGTGTGTGTGTGGGGGGGGGTTACCCTTCCCCTTTAACTTCCATGTGGGGCCTGCTGGGGCTTCTAGTAACTTCCCAAAGATGACAGCTGCCGATACCAAGCCTGCCCTGAAATCTCTTTCTGTCCCCCACGACCCACAACGTTTTGCTGGAAAACTTTGTTCAGCAATCTGTTTGCCTCTTGGGTATCACAAGACCTAGGCCCTGCAACTTTCAAGTTTGTCTTACAACCATATAGGTTATAAAGGTTGCCTTTTAAAGATGTTGGCGACCATTGCCCCCCTTTTTTTGCTGTTCAGTTTTCCTATGAAAGCATGGCGACACTGCCTACGTGTTCAGACTAAGGGCCGCCCATGCCTTTGTAAGTTCAAAAGCTGACAACTACTCCAGGTGCTTTGGGGGCTGCCCTTGAGAGCTGCAGATGGGTCAATGTGGTGATTCACCTCCTGATAAAGGTAAAGGGACCCCTGACTGTTAGATCCAGTTGCGGACGACTCTGGGGTTGTGACGCTCATCTCGCTTTACTGGCCGAGGGAGCCGGCATACAGCTTCCGGGTCATGTGGCCAGCATGACTAAGCCGCTTCTGGTGAACCAGAGCAGCGCACGGAAACGCTGTTTACCTTCCTGCCAGAGTGGTACCTATTTATCTACTTGCACTTTGATGTGCTTTGAACTGCTAGGTTGGCAGGAGCAGGGACCAAGCAATGGGAGCTCACCCCATCACGGGGATTTGAACCGCCGATCTTCTGATCGGCAAGTCCTAGGCTCTGTGGTTTAGACCACAGCGCCACCTGCGTCCTTAAAACACCTTCTGATAGGGCCACTCAAAAGACACTGCTGCTGCTTCCAGGCTCAGGTTCAAGGTGTTCTTTAACATTAGCTGATGATAATCTGCTGAAGCATCTGTCCAGCAGCTGCAACAGCTGGTTCTAATGGCTTGGGTCCAGCATTGTCTATGGACCATTTCACAGGAGACATTATTGCTCCTACGTGGAGATGATCTCAATGCAGAGACAGTGTATGATATATACAGTGGTACCTCGGGTTAAGTACTTAATTCGTACCGGAGGTCCGTTCTTAACATGAAACTGTTCTTAACCTGAAGCACCACTTTAGCTAATGGGGCCTCCTCCTGCCGCCGCACCGCTGGAGCCCGATTTCTATTCTTATCCTGAAGCAAAGTTCTTAACCCAAGGTAATATTTCTGCGTTAGCGGAGTCTGTAACCTGAAGCGTATGTAACCTGAAGCATATGTAACCCGAGGTACCACTGTACTGAAAAATACGACTTTAGAGCCATATGCCCCTAAAATGGCAACGAGGCATTCTGTTTTTGCGACTAGACTATAATTTTGTTTTAAGGAGTCATTTGGCGCCTAGCTTATATATCTGAGTTTCTAACACTGCTGCAGAGTGACTCCAGACATTTTTGTTTCGACACTGGAGCAACACTGGAGCACAATTTCTGTTCTCATCCTGAAGCAAAGTTCTTATCCCGAGGTACTATTTCTGGGTTAGCGGAGTCTGTAACCTGAAGCATATGTAACCTGAAGCGTATGTAACCCGAGGTACCACTGTATTGTGTAAAGTACACTGTGAAAGTTTGGATGTCGGGAAGGTGCTATAACCCCCAAGAGCACTAAACTAGTTCCAAGCAGCCCAAGGAACATTTGCAGTGCTCCAATTTCACACTAAAGACTCATTACCTTCAACAGCAATTCTGCAAAGCGGAAACGTTAATAGGAAAAGCCGCTCCATGCTGCAGTAAAGAGGCAGCCGGCAGAGTCCTTGGGGAAATTGTCTAGGCCAGAAAGTCTCCTATCACCGCCTGATTGCCATTTAGAACAGGAACACTTCCATAGTCTCAAGGACCATTCAATTCTCCAGACAACTATTGGGGAGGCAAGAGATTGTTGCTTTTCTCACGCACAAATGGACCACCTCTCAGATGAGCAGGCTCAATGCTAAGTTGGGTGCCGTTTTAGCAGTATAGAGATTTACAGTCCTGGAGCTCAAGTGCAGAGAAAGAGCTGAGATGTTACATACAAAATCGAAGCAGGGGGAAAGGAAGAGTACCATCACGGGAGAATTTCTAACAGCTTGACTCCTTGTTTTTGAAGCTTTACAACAGGGTTGGGGAACCTGTGGCCCTCCATATGTTGTTGGCCTATGACTCTCACCTTCCCCCATTGTTGGTCCTATTGACTGGGGCTGATCGGAGTAGGAGTCTGACAACATCTGGAGCACCAGAGCCTCCCCATCCCTGTCTTATTAAGAAGGTGTTGTAAGAAAGAGACTGAGAATAGCATCATAGACTGCTGCCCAAAGGGACAGTGGTCCTCTGAGGAAACATCTGTCCAGGCTGACTTGATTTGTTGCAGAAATGGCTGCAATGGCTTGATTCTAGAAGATCTGGAACCAAGGTGAAACTCTTTGAATGGCCTTGAAGGGAGATGTAATGTTGTTACCTTCATAGTCTTGGAATGCTGCTGGGTTTCTGGTATACCATAAGTGTTTGGATTTGATATCCCGCTTTATCACTACCTGAAGGAGTCTCAAAGCGGCTCACATTCTCCTTTCCCTTCCTCCCCCACAACAAACACTCTGTGAGGTGAGTGGGGCTGAGAGACTTCAGAGAAGTGTGACTAGCCCAAGGTCACCCAGCAGCTGCATGTGGAGGAGCGGGGAATTGAACCCGGTTCACCAGATTATGAGTCCACGGCTCTTAACCACTACACCACACTGGCTCCCTGTGGTGTAGTGGTCCCAGCAGCTCCTACTATTAAATTTGCTGTCACAGTGGAATCATTCTTGCAGTTCTTGATTTTCTGGTCTACTGTTGCTTTCATTTTTTGCATGTTTGACTCCAACTTATTCTCTGAGGAAACTGAAGACGGCTCAGTGGTAGAGCACTTGTTTTGCATGACGAAAGTCTCAGGTTCCAGCCCCAGTATCTACAGGTAGGGCTAGGATAGAACCCTGCCTGAGACCTTGGAGAGCTGCTGCCAGTCAGTGTAGACTCTACTAAGTTGGATGAACCAAGGGTCTGGTTAGGTATAAGTCAGCTTCCTAAGTTCTTATTAAATAATAGTACAACATGAAAGAAAGGAACCGCACACTAGCCAATAAAACACAAATTGACAAATCCAGGAGTCATTAAAACAAACATTACCTATGCCAGCATAAAAGTTATTTCATGAGCCTAATAATAATAATAATAATAATAATAATAATAATAATAATAATAATTTATTACATATACCCAGCCCATCTGGTCGGGCCTCCCCTGCCACCCTGGGCGGCTTCCAACAGGATATTAAAAACACAATAAAACATCAAACATTAACAACTTCCCTAAACAGGGTTTCCTTCAGCAATCCTCTTAAAGTCAGATAGTTGTTTATTTCCTTGACATCTGGTGGGAGGGCATTCCACAGGGTGGGCGCCACTACCGAGAAGGCCTTCTGCCTGGTTCCCTGCAACTGCACTTCTTGCAGGGAAGGGATCCACCAGAAGGCCCTTGAAGCTGGACCTCAGTGTCTGGGCTGAATGATGGGGGTGGAGATGCTCCTTCAGGTATACTGGGTCGAGGCCATTTAAGGCTTTAAAGGTCAGCACCAATTGTGCTTGGAAACGTACTGGGAGCCTTAGTACAAATGCATGTGTCAAATAGGTCAGGCATGGAATGCCCTGAGTGAGGAATTAACTCTTTAAAGCACACTTACAAATTAGGGGAAAGCATGTCCATCAGTCCTACGTTTCTCAGCTACCCAATGAGGCAGTTGGTGAAACAGCTTATGCATCTCCCACAACCAAGCTGCAGGCAGGCAGGCAAAGACTCCACCTGTGTGTAGCCTTCTGCTTCTCCTGCTTCAGTCCTCTTTGGGTCATGGGAGACAGCAGAGAAGGAGAGGTGGGAGCAAGAGGAGAAGGAAGAGGTGTGAAACCCCTTGACTCTTAACCAGCCCGACTTCTCTCTCCCTCCTCCCCCCCCCCCCGTTCTTCTCCAATCCTGCAACTTCTCCTGCCTTTGACTCTCATCTTCTGGCTGTTGCAGGCTACCCCAGTTCACTGCTCCCATCTTCCAAGCTGGCCTCCAACCCCTGCTTCTCTTGGTACCCATTCATCAGTATCCAGCCACCAGTCCTCAGGGTCCAGCGAGTCCCTGACATTGTGTCTTCCCTGAGAAGACACAATGGAGTCCACCTTGCTTGGTGGAGGGTTAGACAGGACGGGCGCCTCAGCAGGAGAAAGTCCAGTTGATACTGGCTTTGTCTAAGGAGGGCCTCAGATAATGAGTGGAGCATGCTGAGAGGACCACATGGAAGACCACAGTCTTTGAGCTACCGTGGTCCCAATCCATTACTCCAGAAGTTGGCTGCAGCCCATTAGCTGGCCCTTCCCTGTTTCAGAAGAGTGTTCTGCAAGTGCGGTGTTGACTTTTAGTTGCCCTTGGCTTTTAAACGGCCTCGCAGGAGTGATAACCTGATTTGAGAAGCAAGATGACGAGGCTAAAATGGAGCATCCTTATTAAGCAGAAATTAGCTGAATCAAATTGGCCGAACAAGCCCCATGTGCAAAGCAACTGTCGATGCCACTCAGTCAGTAGCTGGCTCAGTAATGGGTTTCTAGAGCGAAAAGGAACAGCTCCAGGTTATTAGGGACAGACTTGCACTTTCTTTGTTAATAATGAGAGAGAGAGAGAGAGAGAGAGAGAGAGAGAGAGAGAGAGAGAGGGATTGAGAAGGCAGCCAAAGACTGCTTGACAATTCTCTTCTGGGGGAAAGGGGAAGCGCCTTCTAGTTGTTTCATTGCAATTTCGCTTCCAGCAGGATGTCATTTGGTGAGCAGCCGAGACCTGCGATGTACTCTGGATTCTGAGCTGCCAGATGCATTAGAAGCCCTGAGATGTGTACTTTGCAAAAGGGTAAATGCTAGCGGGGAGCTGCAAAACCCCAGCCCAGTTCTAAAAGTCAAGGCAAGCCGGCCTTCTGCTGACGGTGCAGGTGGCAAAAAGGGCCATTTCTGAATCTGCAGGTTGCCAAGAGACCCTTCAACAGACAGAATGCTTGCAGACTTACATTAGATGGATGAGTCTGGGTTTCAGGGAGAGACAAAACTTTTTCATGGAAATACAGCAGGGCTGTGTGTATGCAGTGACTTGCACAGAATGCGGTGTGTGAAATGACATACAAGAACTCAGCTTGCTTTTTTGAAAATAATAAAAGAAAAATCCATAAAACTCACTTCTTCTGGCTACAAAGAAATGGTGGGCATGGCTAACTGAAACTCCAGAAGGCAGGAAGCCAGCAGAAAAAAGCTTTCCAGTGGGTGATGTAGCTCCTTGCTCCCAGTGGTGCAGTTATAAGCAGTGGCGTAGCGTGGGGGGTGCAGGGGGGGCCGGCCGCACTGGCCGCAACATCTGGGGGTTAGGGTTAGGGGGCACAAATCCACGGGTTAGGGGGCGCAAATTACTTGCCTTGCCGCGGGTGCTGACAACCCACGCTACGCCACTGCAGTTAAGACAATTTTAGACTCTGCACTTAATGTTCTTACAAAGGGTGGTAATCTTCAGATGGTAATACAGTGGTACCTTGGGTTACAGACACTTCAGGTTACAGACGCTTCAGGTTACAGACTCTGCTAACCCAGAAATAGTACCTCGGGTTAAGAACTTTGCTTCAGGATGAGAACAGAAATTGTGCTCCCATAGCGCGGCAGCAGCAGGAGGCCCCATTAGCTAAAGTGGTGCTTCAGGTTAAGAACAGTTTCAGGTTAAGAAAGGACCTCTGGAACGAATTAAGTTTTTAACCCGAGGGACCACTGTATATGTTTCTCCACTTACTTCAAAATTCAGCAAGCTGCTCCTGCTAAATTTAGGGCCCTCCTGCCTATGTAGCTGAATTCTGGACTTCTGCCCCAAAGCCTGGCCCTGGTGCATATATCTTAGTCTTCATTGCCAAGTGAAATGAAGCCTTTATTAGTGCGCTGAGAGCTCATTTTATGGCATACCGTGAATCGTGGGGTTTGCACTGGCAAACGTTTACCAGTGTTTGGCACCATTTTCAAGTGAATTGGACAATGTCAGGTTTTGGGCAAAACCGTGACCCCGCGGGTTAGGGCGCCAAGGGGTCATTTTCACAGGGAGCTGCAACTAAATGACTCCAGGTTTTTCCTCGCTTCCCGGTGCCAAAAGGGCTATTCTGGACTTAACCAGTTTGCAACCTTTTGGAGCCCAAATGGTTTGTAAGTGACTGTGCTCCTGAACAAGGGACCAAACAGCTAGCGTGAAAGTATGCAAGCAGAACAATGAATCTCGTGAAAAGAAAAGTTTTTAAGATGCGGAACAGAGGAAGCTGAAATAAACCGAAGCTCAGCTGGTCAAGGCTGTTTTAGAGGCACCCAAAGAGGAAATAATAAGAATAAGGTGACATAATGAAGACAAAGTTCCTAGCTTACTACTTCCCAGTAAAATAGCAGCTGTGGGTTACTGAAAAGGATGTCAATTTCAACGGCTTATTAAGATGGATGAAGGAGAGCAAAGAAAAGGTGCAATGGGACGTTTTGTGCAGGAAGGTGGAGAGGGAGCAACTGAAAGCAGCTGAAAGACTGATTCAGAGGGTAGCATTTGGGGGAATAAGTGAATCCTTTTAAGTAGGAAGGAACATGGTGCAGTCAATACAGGACTTTGGTCCAGGGTCTCAAATAAAAGAATGAGCAGGAGGCAGCAGGGATGGTTTAACTACATCTTGATATAAGTGATGGCATGGGCATTAATCACCTAAAGACCATTAAGTCCAGAGTCTAAAATTACTTAACTGCACCACTCAGCAAGAAAAAGAACATGAACACAGTCATTTAAGGTGAACTACAAAGTTAAAAGGGAAGCCTGCCTAAATAGTGCAAGGGGAAAAGTAAATCAGACAATCAAAACTCAGGCAATTAAATCAGCTAAAGCACAATCCTATGCACGCTTTCCTGGAAGTAAACCTCATCTAACACAAGTTGGGATTGACTTCTGTGGGAACTTGCATAGCATTGCAGCAGACTTTCTGACAGCCTTAGCATGGAAAAATGATAAGTAATTCATATCAGAGTTATTGCTGCCACTGAGACACAGAGAACATGAGAAAGAACATAAATGAATAAAACCAAGAGAGACAAATGAGGTGATAATCAAGCTGGGTTTTAGTTGAGACTGGAATACACTGATTGGTGGCAGAGATTTGAAAGCAGCTTTTTTCTCAGTTCAAGTCCCAGAGAGGCTAGTTGCTGCCATATCTCAGTTCCCACTGTCTCCAAGATCGCAGGCAGCGCTCCCCACCTGCTCACAGCATTTCCTCAAGGAAAGCCCCTTACTTTTCCAGTACAGGTCAAAGGAGTGAATATCCTCCAGCTCAATGGCCACACAGAAAGTCCCGTTGGCTTTACACTGCTATTTGACAAACCATGGAATCAGTGCTTTAAGTGGGAGTCTCTGACAGACACAAATCATCGAGCTGACAGCGTGTCAGGCCTACTGTATTTTGAAATGAGCGCCTCAGGACCTAAGGCACCCTTGGCCATGTATGTACAAGGCAGGAAACCCAATATGATGGGAAAGCAAAGAACCAGAAAACCCAGTTTTGAAACATGCAGTCAGAAAACATTAATGCCAAAGGAGAGCTGGAAAGGCAGAACATAGCAAGATCAGAATTCACATCCTCTTATGAGATGTTTCTCCCGGGCTTGTGGATGGGGAACAGCAGGGGGAGAAAAGGTTCATACAGTTGCATCTTCACTGTAATAGGTACAGGTGGGAGACTGGAAATGGTTCCTCATATGCAGATATGAAGTATCAATGCATATTTACCCATACCAAATGGCAGCAAGTATACTAATATACTACGTGTTATGTACTGAGTTGAATAGGATCCAAACTGCAGCAGTCTGATTGGTCCTAGAACAATAGGATCCAAATTGCAGCAGTCTGATTGGTCCTAGAACAATAGGATTCAGAATGCAACAGTCTGATTGGTCCAAGAACAATGCAGCAGTATGATTGGTTGGCAGGAACCACCCAATCATGCTCCAGATATAAGTGAATCCACAACCTGATTGGCTTACAGTAGAATTCCAGAATTAACCAATCATGTGCAGCCCATTGTGTAAATAATGTATATAAAGCAGATACTTTGAGGGGACTTTCATTCATTCCTCCTCACCACTATGAGCTGAATAAAGAGCATGAAATCACTTTGCGACTCTGAGTATATTTCACTACGGGAGAGAGATTCTTACTAACACGAGAACAAAACAGGTCTTCCAAATGATGTCCATGCACCGAGCTTGAAGGCAGATAATCATTTCTGAGGGAACTGCGAGTAGAATGGACAGAGGCCTTGTTCCCCTTGGTGTAGTCATGCATTTCTTTTTCAGCATGAGGTCCAGGCCTGGAGCTTCTGCCCTGTTGCTGATGGGAAGTTCCAAAGCCGTTGCAGCAGCAGCCCAAGTGGGACTTTTTGAGTTTCTGGTCCATGGTCTCTCTAGATTCAGAGATGCTAATACAGCTTCCTGCCAAGGCTGCAAGAGATGGGGGCGGGCACCAATATGGCTCCATGCCAAGAACACACAGGAGCCTAGTTACGCCTCTGCCCTAAGATAGTTGGATAGAAGAATGTTAAACTGTAACTGCTTTTGCATGTGTCAGAGCTGCTTGAAGATCCTAGCTCACAGAGGATCACGCTAGCCAGCGGTCATTAAGTAAAAGTCTTTATTGAATTACAGTTTCCATTCTCACGCTGCTGCGCGCAACTCTACGCCTAGTAGCTAGGTCGGCGAAGCTCCGTCTGAGTCTCCGCCCTGTGTGCACCAACTTAATATCCTAGCCTTGCTCCACCTTTTCCTCCTGACTGTCCTCCTCTGGGTCCCTCTACCCCCCGGGGCTTCTTCCTTCCGGGATTCTTCTGACGCTGACCCAGACCCTCCTGCCTCCTTGCGCCGGGCTTTAGGACCTGGCTCTCTTTCGGGGCTGCTTACTGCGCCGCCTTCCTCTGCATTTGAACTTGGCGCGCGCGCCCAACCTTCCACTTTCCTCTCAACCGTTTCTTCGCTCCCCGATGGAGGTGTGGCCATCCCCGACTCATGTCCTCCCTCCTGTGGAGGTGTGGCCACTCCTGACTCATGTCCTCCCTCCTGTGGTGAGCTGCCAGCGCTTCCCCCCTGGCTCCCTTCCTCTTCCCTGCTTCCTGGCGGTGACGCTGGTCCCGATTTCCAGCTGCTCCCCCCTGAGTCCTCTCTGGCTCTGTCTTCCTGGGGTGCCCCCCTAGACTCCCCCCTTGCCCTCGCCACTGGTGCTCCTTTCTGTGAATCCTCTGATTCACTGGAAAGACTAGGAGATCTCGGGTCGTCGTCGTCACTCATCTTTTCTTCTGCCTCCTCCCCTTCGCTCTCTGTTTCCTCCCTTGCCCGTGCTTCTGCTCCTAAACCCCTGACATCCATCCCCCCCTCGAAGCCCCCCATTCCCCCCTCCCCTCCTTCCGGTGCTGGAGCTGGGGGCTGCTGTTGCAAAGGGACGAACGTCGGGTATCGGTCGCTTCCCGTGGCAGGCCTCCATCTGAAGTCTCCCGGGTCTTCCTCCCCGCTCTCGTCGACGACAGTCACCTCCGCTTCCATCTCTGTGCCGCCGTGCTCGAAACCAGGGTCGTCCCCGAAAACGTCCATGTCCGTCTCTCCCTCACTTCCTCCTGTCGGTGTTGCTCGTCCTGGGCCTTCCAGCCACCGTCTGCGCCACTGCTCCTCTGGCCTATCGTCCCACCAATACGAGGGTTCTGATGCAGATCCCGAAGGTGACCCCTCCGGGGAACGGACGTCTTGTGTCGGGTCCTCGTCCGAGTCGAACCCCCGGAAAGTGCTGGCCGAAAGTGTGGGCGTGAAAAGCCAGTCGTCAAAATATTCTGCTGGCATAGGTCTATGGGGAAAGAGGGCATGAAACTCGTCTTTGAGAAGAGGTTCGTCCAAGGCGTAGCCCGGCACCCAGCTGTTCGCACTGGCCGGGGTGCCCTCCTTGGCGAGAAAGTATTCTACCCCCTCTTCCCCCCATCTGGAGTCCAAAATCTCAGTGACTTCGTTGATGCGCTCCTTCTGTGCCACTTCCGCGTGCCCTGTTCTGTCTCTGACCGGACTCGGCGCTGTTCCGGGTTCCTGGAACCTGTGCGGTGCCTTGTAGGGAGTGAGCACCGATCTGTGGAATACCGGATGCATTCTGGAACCCTCCGGAAGTGCCAGTCTGAAAGCTACCGGGTTGACCTGCTCTTCGACTTGGTAGGGCCCCAGTTGCTTATGCCCTAGTTTCTTCTTGGCCAACGACCTGGCCGGCACTGCGTGGGCTGCTAACCAAACCCAGTCTCCCACGTGGAGCTCTTCTCCAACCCTTCTGTGCTTGTCTGCTTGTACCTTGTATGCGTGCTTGGCCAGCTCCAGGTGGCGCCTCAGCTGATCGTGGACCTCCTGCAGCTCCGACGCGAACGCATCTGCTGTCTGCGGCTCCCCCTCCCCCATTCTTTCCAGTCCCGGGAAGGTTCTGGGGTGCCTCCCGTTGTTGGCGAAGAACGGCGTGACCCCCGTGGACACGTGCTTCGTGTTGTTGTAGGCGAACTCGGCAAGCGGTAGGTAATCCACCCACGTCGCAGGCTGTTGATTTGCATAACATCTCAGGTACTGCTGCATGATGGCATTGACCCGCTCCGCTTGCCCGTTGGTCTGCGGGTGTCTCGCCGACGCCAGGTTGATCTTGACGTTCAGGAAGCCCATCAGCTTCTGCCAGAAATTCGAGATGAACTGCCGCCCCCGGTCGGACAGAATAGACCGTGGCAGACCATGAACCTTGAACACGTGGTCTATGAACAGTTTGGCGGTTTGCTCCGCCGTGGCCACCTTCGCACACGGAATGAAATGCGCCATCTTGGAAAACAGGTCCACCACCACCAGCACTGCCGTCTTGCCCCTTGAGCTGGGCAGATCCGTGACAAAGTCCAGAGCCACCCTTTCCCAAGGTTCGACCGGAGTTTGCAGCGGTTCCAACAGTCCGGCCGGCGGTTTGTGCACTGGTTTGGCCCTCTGGCAGGTGTCGCACCTCGCCACGTAGTCTGCGACCTCCCCTCTCATTCCAGGCCACCAGAAATCCCTGGCGACTAATTCCACCGTCTTCTCCTTGCCAAAGTGCCCGGCCGTGGGCGCGTCGTGCAGCTGCTGCAGCACCTTGGCTCGAAGTTCGTCTCCCGGCACGTAGATGGCCCCTTTTCGGATGAGCAATCCATCTCGTAGCCGGAAACCGTCGGCCGCTGCCGTGCCCCTTTGCACCTCTGCCATCTTCGCTTGTGCGAAGGAGTCCTCCTGCAACGCACGTCGCACCGCCTCTAGGTCCACGGTCGCCGCGGCGCACGCCCACACTGCTGGTGCGAAGATGTGCATGGCGGCCGCTGGCGTTGCGTCCTCCAGATACTGTGGCTTACGGGAGAGAGCGTCTGCCATGATGTTGGTGTCCCCCGGGACATACTCTATTCGGAAGTCGAAGTTTGCAAAGAACTCAGCCCAACGTATCTGCCTCTGGTTCAGGAACTGTGCCGTGCGCCAGTGCTCTAGATTCTTGTGGTCCGTGCAAACCTGCACCGTGTGCTTGGCGCCGATCAGAAAGTGCCTCCACGCCTTGAACGCTGCGTGAATGGCCAGCAACTCCCTGTCCCAGATGGTGTAGTTCTGTTCGGACTTGCTGAGCTTCCTGGAGTAAAACGCTCCCGGTCGCCACACCCCCTGCGGGTCTTTCTGCAACAGGACCGCCCCCACGGCTCTGTCCGAGGCGTCTGTCTCCACCCTCATCGGCCTGCTGGGGTTGACATGAAGCAGCTGCTCTTCCGACGCGAAGAGACGCTTGAGTGCCTGAAAGGACTGCTCCGCCTGCGCTGTCCAAACGAACTTCTTCTTCTTGGAGCTAAGCGTGTCAGTGATGGCCGCTGTCTGCATCGCGAAGCCCTTGATAAACTTGCGATAGAAGTTCGCAAAGCCGACAAACCGTTGGACCTCCTTCCGGTTGCGCGGACTCTTCCAATCCAACACCGCTCGAACCTTGGCGCTGTCCATGGCGAGCCCCTTGTCAGACAGCTTGTAGCCCAGAAAATCCACCTCCGGCACGTCAAATTGGCACTTCTCCAGCTTGGCGTAGAGCCTATGTTGCTTTAGCCTGCTCAGCACTTCCTTGACGTGTCCGTCATGCTCCTGCTGCGACTCCGAAAAGATCAGGATGTCATCTAAGAAACAGACGCACGTCTTGTAGAGAAGTCCCGCCAACACGTGATGCATAAACGCTTGAAAAACGTGGGAGCCATTTTGCAATCCAAAAGGCATAACTCTATATTCGTAGGTCCCCAGTGGCGTGAACATGGCTGTCTTCCACTCATCTCCTTCCCGCATGCGAATGAGGTTGTACGCCCCCCGCAGGTCCAACTTGGTGAACACTCTGCCCTTCCGTACCTTTGCGAGGAGGTCGTCAATACGGGGCATGGGGAAGTCCGATGGCCTAGTCAGACTGTTCAAAATCCTGTAATCCACTACCAGTCTTTTCTGGGGCGTGTCCCGCTTCTTAACAAAGAATACGGGACTGCCCCCCACTGCCCTGGACTCCCGGATGAAGCCGCGTTGCAAATTATGGTCAATGAACTCTTTGAGTTCCTGCAGTTCGTCCTCTGACATGGAATACAGTTTCCCTTTAGGCAGCGCCGCCCCCGGCAGCAGGTCAATTTTGCAGTCATATGGTCTGTGAGGGGGTAGCCTGTCTGCCTCCTTCTCGCAGAAAACTTCCAAAAATTCCGCGTACTTGTGTGGAATCGCTTGCAGCGTGCCTAGCAGCAGCTGTGACTCCTCTTCCTCTCCTTCCTGCCTGGGCACGATGCAGTGTTCAGCACAAAAGGAAGAGCCGAAGGTCAGCTGCCTCTGGTACCAAGCCATCGCTGGGCTGTGCTTGTCCAGCCAACTCATGCCCAATACAATGGGCGTGTCAGATAGTCGAGTGACGTTGAAGCTGATGATTTCTCTGTGATTCCCAAGTCGCATCACCATTGGTGGCGTCTGCTTCACCACTTGCCCCCCGAGCAGCTCCCTGCCATCCACCGTGACAACCTGCAGGGGCAGTGTGGCCGGCAGCAACTGCACAGCGTGCCTGTCGACAAAGTCCTGCCCTATAAAGTCCGCATTGCTGCCTGAGTCAATGGTGATTGGCACGTCCATGGTGATTCCATTGGGCAGTTGGAGAGACGCTGTGAGCCTCACTACTGGTTTGGGCGGGAGGGGGTTCACGGGCTGTAAAATCGCTGGGGACTGCGTCACTAACACGTCTGGCTGGGCCCCAGGGCCTCTTCCTCCAGCCAGACAGCCTCGTTTCCCTGCTGTGGTCCTCCTTGCTGTGTTGCTGCAGTCACCATTGCTGAGGCTGCAGTGAGCTTGTGGGGCCTCTGGGGACACTCTTTCGCCATATGCCCTGGCTCCTCACAGACGTAACACTTCCTGTTCCCTCTAGGAGGCTTCGCTTTCACTGCTGCTGGTACTAGGGCTCTGGTTGCTGACTGAGCCCTTGCACCTCCCACCTCCATAGGTTCGGCTCCTCCTCCTGGCGGAGGCGTGGATTGCGCCCGCGCTGCTTCCCTGGGAAAGAAGGAGGGGCCCCCGGCTGGTTCGCGCCCTCCACGCCCTTCGTCCCTGTTCCACGGACGTCCTTCCAGCCTCACCCCCACTGCCAGTGCCCTCTGAACGACCTCCTGGGTGGTTCGGGGTCTCTCCCCCCTGGCGATCTCATCTTTAATCGAGTTATGCAGCCCCTCCCAAAAGAGGTCTCTTACAGGAGCCGAATCTCTGTCCCATTCCAGGGCACTGACCAAGGCGAAAAAGCGGGCATGGTACTGCCTGACGCTGGCCCTCCCTTGTCTCAGCCCATGCACCTCCTTCCGTGCAAGATCCACGTCAATACTTGATAAAAAACACCCATCCATTGCTTTAATAAAGGCATCTGCATTCTGTAGCGCCGGATCCTTATCTCTCCATAAATTGCGTAGCCATGCTCTCGCATCCCCATGCAGATGGGACATGATGAACCCCACTCTCTCTTGTTCATCTCTAAAGTCTTTATGCAGCAGTTGCAGTGCGCACAGTACGTCGGCTCTAAAGTTGGGATACTGTTGCAAGTTCCCATCGAAGTGAGAGACCAGCCCGCCTGTCCGTCTCGCCAACCCAATGCCCTCCTGCCGGGGTGTCTGCTTTGTCAGCACGTCTAACCTGACCTGGAGATCCCTGCAGGCTGCGGCTGCTTCCTCCTCCCTCTTCCTGGATGCTAGAGCCTCGGCGTTCAGTTGTGCCACCGCGTTTCTGAGTTCCTCTATCTGCTGCTCAGCCGTCATGTCGTCTGCCGTTCGTGAGCTTGCTAGTAGGCACCTGTGTCTCTCCCCTCCTCGAGGCTGTAGATGCCCACAAGTGGAGACGGAGCTTACTGTCAGAGCTGCTTGAAGATCCTAGCTCACAGAGGATCACGCTAGCCAGCGGTCATTAAGTAAAAGTCTTTATTGAATTACAGTTTCCATTCTCACGCTGCTGCGCGCAACTCTACGCCTAGTAGCTAGGTCGGCGAAGCTCCGTCTGAGTCTCCGCCCTGTGTGCACCAACTTAATATCCTAGCCTTGCTCCACCTTTTCCTCCTGACTGTCCTCCTCTGGGTCCCTCTACCCCCCGGGGCTTCTTCCTTCCGGGATTCTTCTGACGCTGACCCAGACCCTCCTGCCTCCTTGCGCCGGGCTTTAGGACCTGGCTCTCTTTCGGGGCTGCTTACTGCGCCGCCTTCCTCTGCATTTGAACTTGGCGCGCGCGCCCAACCTTCCACTTTCCTCTCAACCGTTTCTTCGCTCCCCGATGGAGGTGTGGCCATCCCCGACTCATGTCCTCCCTCCTGTGGAGGTGTGGCCACTCCTGACTCATGTCCTCCCTCCTGTGGTGAGCTGCCAGCGCTTCCCCCCTGGCTCCCTTCCTCTTCCCTGCTTCCTGGCGGTGACGCTGGTCCCGATTTCCAGCTGCTCCCCCCTGAGTCCTCTCTGGCTCTGTCTTCCTGGGGTGCCCCCCTAGACTCCCCCCTTGCCCTCGCCACTGGTGCTCCTTTCTGTGAATCCTCTGATTCACTGGAAAGACTAGGAGATCTCGGGTCGTCGTCGTCACTCATCTTTTCTTCTGCCTCCTCCCCTTCGCTCTCTGTTTCCTCCCTTGCCCGTGCTTCTGCTCCTAAACCCCTGACAGCATGTTTTTAATTATAATTGTTTTTTAACTGTTTTAACTGTTTTAGAATGGCTTGGCTTGGCTTGGCTTTTAAATTGTGCACCTGTCATTCTCAGCTCCTATGGAAGAAAGAGTTGGATATAAATTCAATTATTAATATTATTAATAAATTAGCATATGAAAAGTTGATGCACATCAATGTCTTTTTTTGTGGGTGATACATTTCCTCTTTATTTGGAAAAGTAACACCCACCCTCTCCCAAAGTCACATTCAGTGAGGCTCTAACATGTCAACTTTGTTCTTCTGCTCGGCTTCTGGAGGAGAAAAAAAATCAAAGAAACCCCGCACTTGCCTAAACATCTTAGAACCAGGAAGCAAAGGCTCAGCACCATTGACAAGGCTCAGATGAGAGACCCTGTGAATGATCCCCACCCTAGCTGGAATGCTCCAGATGTTTTGGATGTGTTAGACTAGGACCTGCGAAAGCAGGGTTCAAATCCCAAACTCAGCCATGAAGTTCACTGGGTGACCTTGGGCCAGTTCCTCTCTTTCTCTCAGCCCAACACAGAGTAACACATGAAACCGGTCCATTCAGTTCAGTATTGTCTACACCACTGGTCTTCAGCTGGTGGGTTGGCACCCACTAACATGCTGCAGCCCGGTCCAAGGTGGGTTGCAACAAGACCTTCTTTGAATCATGCATGCATTTGGGGACCCATTTCTTAATCTTTTCCCAAATATTTGCAGGGTGGTAGTCTTTGGCTAAACAGGTTTTACAAATTATTAAACCACGGCAACCTGCATAACCTATTTTCTAGAGACGTTCTTGGGTTGAGTGCACACACAGGCAACTAAGTTCAACATTTTAACACTTCCAAAAACAGTAATCTGCTTCCAGGCTACTATATAAAATGCTATTTGGAGAACTTCCAGCAGTGACCCATCAAAAAGGATCACCTTGCCCCACATGCAGTGCTCCCCCCCCCCAGGTACCTAAGAGTACTTAAGGGTACGCGGTACCGGCACTTACTTCAACAACTTCATGGTGAGTACCGGTGCGCGCGCGCGCGCGCGCGCACACACACACACACACACACACACACCGCATATATAAAAAAGAGAGCACTGCCCGATGTGCTCATTTGCCCACATCAGTTTGCAGAACTGCCACTTTTACAAGTGCCACATTATGCTTGTTCTGCATTTCCAAGTCACTGATCCTTGAGTTTGGTAGCACCTACTCTTCGGAACTCCCTGCCCATTGATGTTAGACAGGTGCCTTCGCTGTGTTGATTTCAGCACCTGCTACACACTTTAGGTGAGTCTACCTACCCAGACGTGTAATTTGAATATCATTTTTTTATGTGTATCTGCTTAAAAAACTGTTGGTTTTATTTATATTCTCATCAATGTTATGTCAGCTGGTTTTTAACATTTGTTTTTATTGGTGATTTTAATGAATAGTTGCTATTTTCCAATGTAAACCACTTAGGAGGTTTACGTCAATTAAGCAGTATATAAATTCTAGCAATAAAATAATATCAATTATACCACAATTTTCATCTTTTCCAATTAATGAAGTCTTGGAGTCCTGAGGCTCTCTCAAATAACATTAGGTTTTGTACCTTGTGTTATGACATTAGTGTATCCACACCTTGTAAATTCATCTTTGCGGTTGTCTACAGATGCATGTTGAGTTTCTCTGCCGCCTTTTAAAATGTGCTCTCCTGTGTACAACCTTATTTGTCCTTCACCTTCAGCAAAACGACCTGCTGAGACGACTTTGCTCATTTATTGCTTTGGAAATGTCTCAGCTGGCAGCTTCTTTTCTCAGCTTCTCTAAAACTTCATCGGGAGTCACTGGGGCCAAAATCTTCACTACTTTTTCTCGAGATTTGCCTCCCTGTTTTAATAAAAAAAGCAAATGACTTTAAGATGATTTCACACATTAACACCTGCATATTTTGACAGCGTTTCTACATGGGACTCCTGGTCATCTCCAATCCAAGTTTCTGTGCCTGCTTAGCTACAGCAATGCTACAGCATCAGCTGGTATCAGGCACTCACTGGACTCCTTAAAGAGTTTGAAAAAGTCATGGACAATATTTAAAGGATCAATTAATGTGAATGACAACAATGAACAGAGAATTGGACTACAAACCCGGTCACTCCTGACCATTAGCCATGCTTGCTGGAGCTGATGGCAGAGAGAATTGTAGAGTTGGAAAGGGTCATGAGGGTCATCTAGGCAAACCCTCTGCTTTGCAGGAATATCAGATGGTCCATGACAGATGGTCGTCCAACCTTTGTTTAAAGGCCTCCAATGAAGGAGAGTCCACCACCTTCTGAGGGAGTCCATTCCAGTGTCGAACAGCTCTTACTGTCAGAAAGTTCTTCCCGATGTTCAGTTGGAATCTCCCTTCTTCGGTGTTCGAAACTCCCATTGTTCTAGGCATGTTTTGTGACGGAATTTCATTAGCACGGGTGGTTTCCGAGCTCTGGGCACAGTACTGTGCCTAAGATTTCAGATTAAAACTGCACAGTGGAAGGAAAGGAGGACCTTTTTCTGCCCCCCCCCCCACTTCCAGCTACTCTCTGAAGACCCTCTTAAGAATATTAGGGGGGTGGGCAGGGGAAGGACTAGACCAGTGTTTCCCACTTCTTCTTGTATTGTACAGTAGCCAGGCACTGTGGAAACTTTGTATCAAGGTATCACTTCACAGGGAAAAGTCAGTTCAGTATAGTACAAAGGCAGACCGTTTCATTTTCAGATGGATGAGACAGCAGAGGTTTTTTTTACTTCTAACAAATCATGCAGTTGTTGTTCAAATTCACCTCCCCTCTGCCCTGCTAGCTAGAGGGGAGATCAAAGGGTCTAAATGTCCGGTTAAGCTAATCAAGTAGCAGGTTTAAACGGATGCAGGTTTAAAGCTCCGTTGCTTTCACTTTCATGCAGTCGGGGGGAGGCAGACTTCCTTTGTTTAGATCTCCCCCGTTTTTAGCCCAATTTTTGAAATTTAAAAGGTCCCGGTTATATTTCAGCTCTTACTCACGGGGATTCAGTCCAAATTTTCTTTTCAGGAAGGAATCGGCGCTCTCCGCTTATGGCGACGCGGCTTCACTTCGCAGGCTGGGTAGCGACTCTCAGCACCGCGCTCGCTCCCGATGTCGATCCGTAGCCTTTAAAAAGGCTCTTTCACGGTACCGGGGGGCGCAAAGGTGCCCACCGAGTCTCCTTGTTCTCAGGCTTCAGCGCCTGGGATTTTAGGGGTCCCCCGCTTGCCGTAGCGGGTAAGACCCGAACTTGCGAAGCAGTCCTTCTCCGGAGCTCGGAGCTAGGACCGCCATTAAGCGCTGGCACCGACCGGAAGTAGCATAAATTGGGCAACTGTGGCAATCCAAAGCAACAAGTTTTTTAGTAATACTGACTTTGACCGTGTTAACTTCCCTTTTTACATTCTGGACAGACTCCTTTGTTTCTATACTTGGAAACTTTGTTCTATGGCCATTTTGATTTGCTCCCTCTAGAGGACAAAGTGAGGCCCGGCACGGCCTAAGATTGTGGAATTTTCCAAGGGACAATAAATCCCGTGGGAACTGACCTTGACATGAGTGGCGCACAAGAGGAGATAGTCACAAGAGCCAAAACCAAGCAACAACAACAACAGCTGCAGCAGCTACAGGCAAAGAAAAGAGGCTCAATCTCAGGCGCAACAGTTGGATCAACAGGAACAACAGGACAAGACAAAGGAGCAGCCGTCTCCATGGAAGCTGTGACAGATGCTTTGCTCAAGATAAATCAAACTCTGGAGTCTCTGACAAAACAGACTTCAGAGAATACACTAAAACTAACAGAAATTTCAGCAAGACTAAACCAGAATACAGAATCCATAAATAAATTGGTGGAGGAAAACGCCACTACGCGCCAAATTGCCGAAGACGCCAAAGCTACTGCGGGAGAGACACAGGAGAAGTTAGAGCCGATCGCCAAGAAGGTCTATGAGCATGATGCAACTTTGGCCTTGTGGGAGTTACAGAGGAAAGAGAGGAATTTAAAAATAAGACTGATTCCGGAGAATGAAGGAGACAACCTTGTGGAATACTTGACAAGGGAGTTTGTGGACTGTTGGGACCTCCAGGAAGACGAACTCAAAATCACGACTGCCTTTAGATTGGGCAAAAAGCAAAATAGAAAGACCCCGAGAGACTGTTTGATCACACTCAGATCCAAGGAGGAAAGAGACAAAATATTGGGACTACACTTTGAAAAGGCCTTGCAAATTGGAAACTCAGCTGTACAGATCTTCAAAGACATCCCAAAATACATTCTGGACTTAAGAAACTTTTATAAGGATTTAGCCCTTCTACTAAAGAAAAACTCTATCCGCTTCAGGTGGGAATTCCCACAAGGGCTGTCATTTGACTATAAGGCAAACAAGGTGAAAATAAAGACAATTCAAGATAAAGACAAATTTTTGGCAAGATACCAGGAGGATCTACAGAAGGGGACTGTGGACGCACTTGCAGAACAGAGGAGAGCGTTGGACATCCTGAATCTTTCGTTTGGACAAAAACCACCACCATCAGAAGAAGAGCAACAACTGGGAGCTGTTGGAGGAGCCTCAGAAAAATAGCAAGATGGCTCTGCAATTCCTCAGTTGGAATTGTAATGGGCTCAATGGGCCTTTGAAGAGAAGACAAGTATTTCATGTATTAAATAGAGAACAACTGGACTTGATATGCTTACAAGAAACTCATATAACTAGAGCCCACAGGAGATTACTTACAAACAAAAGGCTAGGACAAGAATTTATCTCATCAGACAAAGTTAAGAAGAGAGGAGTGGTAATATATGTGAAAGAGAAATGGGCTCCAAAAATGATATTCAAAGACGAACAAGGGAGATATCTGGCTGTGGAGATACAAGTACAAGGAGAAAAATTTCTAGTTGTTGGAATTTATGCACTAAATGAAGGCAAATCCGACTTCTTTAAGAGACTTCATGAAACGTTGATGGATTATTTGGATTACAATATGATAATCATGGGAGACATGAATGGCGTGGTCTCCACCAATATGGACAAGGCACAAAGACTAACAGTCACCAAAGAAGGGAGACTCCCTAAGACTTTTTTCGAAATGACTGAAAACATGGACTTGATAGACATTTGGAGAACAAGGAACCCTCTGGAAAGAGAGGGAACCTTTTTCTCCCAAGCAATGATGACCTGGACCAGAATCGATCAAATCTGGGTTACTAGTGGAATGGCTCCAAAGATTAAGAAAGTGGAAATCTGCCCAAAAACTTGCTCCGACCATAACGCCGTGAAGATGGAGATGAAGCTTACAATAACTGGTCAATTTAGATGGAGAATGAATGACACCCTCTTTCGTGATAAGGAGATTCTCACGAAGGCCCAAAAGACTCTAAAAGACTATTTTGAAATAAATTTGAGGACCGACGTGGAGAAAAGAGTGATCTGGGATGCAAGCAAAGCGGTTATGAGAGGATTTTTGATTCAACAAAATTCAATAAAGAGGAAAAAACAAAATGAGAAAAAAGAGAAGATTTTGGAAATGATAAAGGAAGGAGAGAGGAAATTAAGAACAAAACCAAAGTCTCAAGACATTTTAAGAGAGATCAAGTTATATCAAACACAATACATGGAATTGATGAACCAAGAGATTGAATGGAAGATAAAGCAAATGAAGCAAAAGACCTTTGAATCAGCAAATAAATGTGGTAAACTTTTAGCATGGCAACTGAAGAAAAGGCAGAAACTAAATACAGTTACAAGCCTTGAGGTGGATGGAAAGAATATATCTAAGCCCAATGAAATCAGAAATTGCTTTTTAAGTTATTTCAAAAAACTCTACACTCAAGGCCCGCAAAATGAAGAAGATATAGACAAATTCCTTGGAAAATATGGATTACAAAATATCTCTCATCAAAGTAAGATGGATTTGAACCAGAGAATCTCAGAACAAGAGATAGAGGCTGCCATTCAGAATATGCAACTGGGCAAATCTCCGGGACCAGATGGACTGACTTCCAGATACTACAAATCGCTGAAGGAATGGTTGACTCAACCACTAAGAGAAGTTTGTAATGAGATCCTTGAGGGAAAAAGGGCGCCTGAATCGTGGAAAGAGGCATATATTTCACTCATACCAAAGTCAGAGACTGAAAAGACCCAACTCAAGAACTACCGCCCAATATCACTCCTTAATGTGGATTACAAAATTTTTGCAGACATTTTGGCAAAAAGACTTAAAAGAGTTTTGATGGAGAAGATTCATAAGGACCAAGCAGGCTTTCTCCCTAAAAGACACCTGGCAGACAATGTAAGGAATGTAATAGACATTTTGGAAAAGCTAGAGGTGAATATAAACACTAAGGCAGTATTGATCTTTGTGGATGCGGAGAAAGCCTTTGACAATATTTCTTGGAGTTTTATGAAGAAGAATCTTCATGGGATGGGGGTAGGCCGGGGTTTTGAGAATGGTATGGCTGCAATATATTCTGAACAAAAAGCTAAACTGATTGTAAACAATGTTGTGACTGAGGAACTTAAGATAGAGAAAGGAACACGACAGGGGTGCCCGATTTCCCCATTACTTTTTATTTCAGTTCTGGAGGTGTTGCTGAACATGATAAGAAATGACCAGCAGGTTAAAGGTGTGCAGGTCGGAGCTAAACATTATAAGTTAAGAGCGTTCGCAGATGACCTAGTATTGACTTTGCAAGAGCCAAACACTAGTACGAAAAAGGTATTAGAAATAATACAACAGTTTGGCCAGGTAGCTGGATTTAAGTTGAACAAGCAAAAAACCAAAGTTTTAGGGAAAAACCTAACAGATATGGAAAAGGAGAAATTTCAAGAGGAAACAGGTTTGACTGTGGTCAAGAAGGTTAAATACCTAGGGGTTTACTTAACATCTAAGAATCAGAATTTGTACAAGGACAATTATGAAAAATGTTGGTTAGAAATCAAAAAAGATTTAGAAATATGGTCAAATTTGAAATTGTCAATGTTAGGCCGAATTGCAGTAATCAAAATGAATGTATTGCCTAGAATGTTATTTTTGTTTCAGACCTTGCAGATTATTGATAAGATGGAATGTTTTAAGAGGTGGCACAAAGATATTTTGAAATTTGTCTGGCAGGGCAAAAAGCCCCGAATTAAATTTAAAATATTGACAGACGCTAAAGAAAGAGGGGGGTTTGCCCTGCCGGACCTGAAACTGTACTATGAGGCAGCAGCTTTTTGCTGGCTCAAAGAATGGATGCTCCTCGAGAACACGGACATTTTGGATCTGGAAGGTTTCAATAACGCTTTTGGTTGGCATGCATATCTTTGGTATGATAAAGCTAACAGTGCCTTTAAAAATCACATTGTCAGAAAAGCATTGTTTAATGTTTGGATAAGATATAAAGATCTATTGGAAAACAAAACCCCTAGATGGGTGTCACCAGTGGAGGCTAAAGCAGTGAAGAAACTCAATATGGAGGTCGGATGGCCGAAGTATTGGGAAATTTTAGAACAGGATGGAGATAAGTTCAAACTACAAAGTCAGGAGAAATTGAAGTATAAAGTAGAAAATTGGTTTCAATATCGCCAAATAATGGAATTTTTTAAACAGGACAGGAAAGTCGGCTTCCAGGTGGAAAAATCAAAATTAGAAACCGAACTGTTAGAACCCAATACTAAGAATCTATCTAGAATGTACAACTTGTTGTTGAAATGGAACACACAGGATGAAACAGTTAAATCGGCTATGATTAAGTGGGCTCAGGATGTTGGACATAACATTATGTCAGCTGACTGGGAATGGTTATGGAACACCGGTATAAAATTTACGGCATGTAATGCCTTAAAGGAAAACATTATGAAAATGGTATACAGGTGGTACATGACCCCAGTCAAGCTAGCAAAAATCTATCACTTGCCCGATAACAAATGTTGGAAGTGTAAAGAGACTGAAGGTACCTTTTATCACCTTTGGTGGACATGCCCGAAGATTAAGGCCTTCTGGGAAACGATCTATAATGAAATGAAAAAGGTACTTAAATGTACCTTCCCTAAAAAACCAGAGGCCTTTCTCTTGGGCATTGTCGGCCAATTGGTGACAAAGAAAGATAGAGCCTTTTTCATGTATGCCACAACAGCAGCAAGAATACTCATCGCAAAGTATTGGAAGACACAAGATTTACCCACTGTGGAAGAATGGCAGATGAAAGTGATGGACTATATGACACTGGCCGAGATGACAGGCAGAATCCGTGACCAACGAAAAGAGACGGTGGAAGAAGAGTGGAAAAAATTTAAAAGTTATCTTAAGGACTACTATAAACTTAATGAATGCTAAAATGTTGTGGTTTTCAGAAGCAAAAGGGTACAGGGATACAAGGTTAGACTATAAAAGAGGACTAAGATGATAAAGAGTGGAAAGTAACAATTGGAAGTTGCTAGTTGAATTTTGGACATTGGGATGCAGAGAGGGGGGGTATGGGGAAGTCCAAGAAAAGAGGTTTATGAAAATATGTTTGAAACTATACGTGTATGTTTGTCATTTTTAGTGTTTGTCTGTTTTTCTTAAAAATTTTGTAAAACCAATAAAAATTTTATAAAAAAAAAAAAAAAAAGACCAGTGTTTCCCAACCTTGGGCCTCCAGCTGTTTTTGGACTACAACTCCCATCATCCCTAGCTAGCAAGACCAGTGGTCAGGGATGATGGGAATTGTAGTTCAAAAACAGCTGGAGGCCCAAGGTTGGGAAACACT
Organism: Podarcis liolepis; assembly: GCF_965112155.1. Classification (NCBI taxonomy): domain Eukaryota; kingdom Metazoa; phylum Chordata; class Lepidosauria; order Squamata; family Lacertidae; genus Podarcis; species Podarcis liolepis. Next base: position 40,006,349 of record NC_139569.1, read on the forward strand.
GGACTAGATCATGGGTAGGCAAACTAAGGCCCAGGGGCCAGATCCAGCCCAATCGCCTTCTAAATCCGGCCCACAGATGGTCTGGGAATCAGTGTGTTTTTACATGAGTAGAATGTGTCTTTTTATTTAAAATGCATCTATGGGTTATTTGTGGGGCATAGGAATTTGTCCCCTCCCCCTTCAAAATATAGTCCGGCCCCCCACAACGTCTAAGAAACAATGCTGAAAAAGTTTGCTGACCCCTGGACTAGACCATGTGAAAAATGAACATAATATTTCAGCCGTAGTTCATTCATTTTCAGCTCTGAATTCTTGCTATAAAAGAAGCATGCCTAGACATTCCGTTGTTGCACCCATAACTTAGGTTTAAGGTGCTGTTTAGCTCCTAGCTTTCATATTTCAGTTTCTAACTTCCTTTCTTGTAACTTGAAGCCATTGGTTTGTGTTCTACCCTCCGGAGCAGGAGAAAACAAGTTTGCTCCATCTTCCATGCGATAGCCCTTTAGATATTTGAAGATAGCTATCATATCTCCGCCTCTTCTACGTCCATCAACATCTCTTCCAAGGCCTGTGGTTAGACAGCCATTTCTAGTTCTTCAAGACAACCTTTTGCAGGAATTGGTCCCCTCCTACTTTTTACCGTATATCAGTTGGATTAAGAGCGTTCCCCATGCTGGTAAAATGAAAGTTGGCAAAAGTGACCAGCCACGGTTAATCAGCATGAATAAGTTTCAAGAGCCCCACATACAACATATTAAAAAGAGAGAGAATGGAATACCTTCTCCAACACAACCTCGCTCTTCTTAACCTCAAGGACCTTAGAGAGGTAGCGACATAGCTCTGCATTGGCCTCCCCTTCGGAAGGAGGAGCAGCGATGGCCACACCCACTGCATCTGTCGTCACATCTGCAAGGAGTATTTTAAAGCTTTTATTACTCAGATACTCATTAAGCTTTTTGTGACGTTCAAACCATAAAACGCTTCTTTGGAAACTTTCATATACCATCAACATGAAACTCGCGGGTGAGGTCATCTGGTGATCTGGGGTGAACACACATTGCAAACAACAAGTTGAAGTGCTAAATTGGTGTTGACTGAGATATTAAGATGAGGCCTGCTCAATCAGGCCAAAGGCCCATCTGCTACACTATCCTGGTCTCACTGTGTTCAAACAGCCAGGAAGCCCACATAACAGTGTTCTTCTCTCTACTTGTGTTCCCCAGCAACTGGCGCTGACTACGGTTTATGGACTGGTTAAGTGCTAATAAGCTTAAAGTTTTACCCAAATAAAACACTAGATGAGTGGAGTTCACCCTGTTTGGGGCCGAATTACACTTCCTGTGAAGAACGTTCCAGTTTTACCAGTTTAGGATGGTTCACTTGCTGTATCCCTATCTAAGCTGAAATAGGCTGACTTCAGTGATCCATGCTCTGGCAGCTTCAAGGTTAAACTACTGCAATGCATTCTATATGGGGCTGTCTTCTGAAGATAATCTGGAACCTGCAGTTACTTCAGAACAAACCTCCTAGATTACTAACAGGGACTGATCATATTATAGTGGAGATTTGTCCACTGCACTGGAACTTGGTCAATTTCCAGACCCAATTCAAAGTACTAGTTTTGACCTTTGAAATCCTTTACAGCTTGAATCTGGGGTATCTACCCATAAACTGAAGGCATCATCAGAGGGTTTTTCCTCAGAGTGCCCCACTATGTGAAGTGTGTTGGCTACTAAGGGGAAAACCTATTCAGCAACGGCACCCCATCTTTGAGATGCCTTTGCCAAAGAGGTTAGCCTAGAATCAACTTTAATCCCATTTGGCACCAGGCACAAACATTTTCATTTCCCCAAGCTTTTAAACCATGCTGATTCATTTTGTTTTATCCTAGTTGTACACATCTTTAGTGCTGTTTTATGGATGTGTTGTTTTCATTAGCTTCACATACGTTATCATATAAAAAAATGGGGGAAAATGAGAATTTTTATCGTGCTTTTCTACCCCCCTTAACACATGTAACAGCTGTAAGGCAGTTCACCCTCCCATTCCTTCTTTCCCAATAAATGGACCCTCGGATGAGTTGCAGAGTACTGGCCGCTCAGAGGGCCTTTTGCATCCAGTCCACATCTAAGTTCTAGGAGTTTTCTGCCTCTTCCAGGAACCAACCCAAGATTTGCACACAAAAAATTTCCCATAACAAGGAATTAAAAACATTATCCCCACCAACATACCTGTTACAGCATTTTGTTTGGAGCCAGGTTTGGCATGGACAGAGATGGTAACGGAGCCGCTTTTATCTGTTGCCACAGGGCCTGAAGGAACCGAAGACTTTGCTATATCCTTACTCTGTGTTTTTCCCTTAAAACAGAACAGAGAAACATGATGAGCCAGAGAGTGCAGGCAGGGGAAGCAAAGTTGAAAAAGCCTCATGTTTTACTTTGCTTTTCATTTAAATATTTTATTGTATAGGTTTCGTTAATTTTCACTGCATTTTATTGCACAGTAAACATTTAAACAGGCTGTATCATTGTGATTTGAAGTGTATAATGTCATTTTAAAAATAAAACATTGCTATAACATATGCTGCCTTGCAAAGACTGCCTTGAAAGGCAGCTTAAGCATATCTGAAACTACAATATTAAGACTGCTGTATCAAATGGCTTGCAAAAAGTTTCAAAGGCATTGACTCATCTCTGCCAAATGTATCTCTACCCAGAAGTTCACAAACCCCAGGTAATAGGCAGCATCCCCACCCCCTAAAAATTCAAACTATCTCCTAATTTCAGTTGCTGACTGGCTGTGAGAACTGGCTTCTGCTATCATAAGTCTGTTTTGTCTGGTATGTTCCACAACAACCTTTGTAACCATTTCCAGAGGCGTAGCTGCATCAGTCAGTCACAGCAAAGTTAACAAGAGTCCTGTGGAATAACAAACTTTGTTAACTTTGGTGAGCTAGGTTGCACTCCATTAAGACGCATGAAGCATAATCCTCACTTGCAGGTATATAAAGATGTGGTGGTGGTGGGGGGGAAGCTTTAAGAACTGCAGCCAATGGGAAGTGAAAAGCAAAAAGGAGAGGGACAAATCATTAAAAAGTTTATTGGAATGTTGCAATTCTGTTAAGTTTTCTGGATCTAACGGAACTGTCCACCACTTTTGGCATTAGCCCTTTTGGCATTTCATTTCCCTCTGACCCAGGCTTCCTCAACCTCAGCCTTCCAGATGTTTTGAGACTACAATTCCCATCATCCCTGACCACTGGTCCTGCTAGCTAGGGATCATGGGAGTTGTAGGCCAAAAACATCTGGAGGGTCGAGGTTGAGGAAGCCTGCTCTAACTGATTAAAACTTCTAGGCTGTTGCAAGGGATGGGGAGGGGGGTTGTTGCTGTTATTGATTTTTTTAAAATATAAAAATATAATTTATGTGGAAATCATTCAATTTGGCTGTGCACTTTACGCGTTTTACTTATTTCTTTACGTTTGCAGTTATGCGATTTCGCCCCCCCCCCAATGTTGTAAGACGCCTTGAGCAGGGCCTTAACTATGGAAAAGCGGCCGACAAAATTAGGCATGCCTGCCTGTATGCGTCTGATGAGCTCATGCCACAATATTATTTATTCGTCTCTAAGGTGCCATGATATTATTCTGTCTAATAATTCTGTGATTCTAAGATAGGGTTGCCATATCTCCAAAAGTGAAAATCAGATCAGAATTGTTGAGCTCCCCACCCCACCCCCCAACTTGTTGTTGAGTTGTGTTTGTGTGTGTGTTTTAGAGGAATCAAAGTCGTCAAACATTTTTTTCCATAAAAGCTACAAGAATTTTTGAGGTGTCAAAAAATGTTATTTATGTATGCCACTATTGCGGCCCGTGTTTTGTTGGCCCAAAAATGGAAAATGAGCGAGGTCCCAAATAAAGAAGAGTGGCAACTTAAACTGCTGGAATATGAGCAGCTTGTGGACCTAACATACAGAATAAGAGAACAAGAAGAACATACATTTGAAGAAGACTGAAAAATGTTTATTGAATATATGGGGGGGATTGTGTACACTTGAAAATGTTGGCATTAAGATAAATTCAACAGTGCAAACAAGTTTTGATGGATGTAATAATGGAATACTGACTGGTTTAGTTTATGTAAAATATGCAGGGATTTATGGTATGCAATAATGAACCATGGAAAGAGAAGAAGGGAAGTCATTGACATTTTAATGTTGTTTAAATGAATATTCTAAATTGCAAAGCAGAAAATTTAATAAAAATTATATGCACATATGCACACACAAAAAGTATTTTTGAGTTTTGGAGCTTTTTATGTGCTTTGGCACAATTTAACCCACTGCAGGTTTTCCAGGACATTTGTTGTTCTGTGAACTGCCCTGAGATCTCCGGGTCTAGGGTGGTATATGTACATATATTATTATTATTATTAATATATATATTATTTATAGGGATGTGGGTGGCGCTGTGGGTTAAACCACAGAGCCTAGGGCTTGCTGATCGAAAGGTCGGCGGTTTGAATCCCCGCGATGGGGTGAGCTCCCGTTGCTCGGTCCCTGCTCCTGCCCACCTAGCAGTTCGAAAGCACGTCAAAGTGCAAGTAGATAAATAGGTACCGCTCTGGCAGGAAGGTAAATGGCGTTTCCGTGCGCTGCTCTGGTTCGCCAGAAGCGCCTTAGTCATGCTGGCCACATGATCTGGAAGCCATACGCTGGCTCCCTCGGCCAATGAAGCGAGATGAGCGCAGTTGGTCACGACTGGGGTCCCTTTACAGTGGTACCTCGGGTTAAGTACTTAATTTGTTCCGGAGGTCCGTACTTAACCTGAAACTGTTAACCTGAAGCACCACTTTAGCTAATGGGGCCTCCTGCTGCTGCCATGCCGCCAGAGCATGATTTCTGTTCTCATCCTGAAGCAAAGTTCTTAACCTGAAGCACTATTTCTGGGTTAGCGGAGTCTGTAACCCGAAGCGTATGTAACCTGAAGCGCATGTAACCCGAGGTACCACTGTACCTATATTATTTATATATATGTTGATTTGCCCGGTTTCCGAAAAATAATTAAAGACGCCCTTTTCGGAGGCGAACTGCAGGACATGTCCTGGGAAACCCGGACGTATGGCAGCCCTATCCAAGGCGAGGGTTGCACTAAGCCCTGGGAGGCCACGAAGCTCACTGCACCATCCCTGCCTCGCTCTCTGCCTAGCCTACCTCACAGGGTTGTTGTGAGGCTTAGGCTGAGGAAGGGGGAGACCCGCGTGCGCCCCCTGGAGGGACACGACGTCTTTTACATTTCAACCTTCGGACGCTCAGGGCGGCTAATCTGGAAGCTCGGAGCCTCCGCGCTCTCCGACCGACCTTCTTAGGCATGGCGCCTCCGTACCCCCTCAGCGCACCGGCCGCAGCAGCCCAGGGAAGGTTCCGCGAACCCCGACGGGAAGCGAGAAGGGCCAACCCAGCCATTCCGCGAACATCACTTCCGGCAACAGAGCAGCCCGTTCTCCTCGTAGAGCTAAGAAGAAGAAAAAAGTGTAGAGTGATATGCAGGCCCTTCAACGGCGGGTTTCTTCGCGCTCTCCATGTGCTGCAGCTGCCCAGATAGAGACCACGACGGAGACTGTTCAGACTTTGGTAGGCGCTGGTTGGAACAAGTGAAAAGGAAGGCATTTCGTGCTGATGCAGAAATGGGCATTTCCCCCCCTCCTCTTACGGAATCGTACAGTTGGAAAGGGTTCCAGGGTCATCTAGTCCAACCCTTCGGGGTAAAAGACCTTTACACGTGATATATGCCCAGGAGTGGAAAGAGGACACAGTACCAATACCAATAATAAGTATTAGGAATAATAACAATTTATCAATTTATATAAAAATGTATGAGAGCATCTTATATTGCATTTTTTGTATGCATTAATAATAATAATAATAATAATAATAATAATAATAATAATAATATATTTTTATTTATACCCCACCCTTCCCGGTTCAAAAACCGGATTCAGGGCGGCTAACAACAAATTTAAAACAATTAATTATAAAAGCAGCATAAAATACAGTTTAAAAATATGAATAACAATAAAATTCAAAATTCAAAAATCAATTTAGGGGAAATATATCACACACACACATCTTTGTTGTTCTTTTTTTCTCCCCTCACTTTTCCTCCCCCCCCCCGTACATTTCATTTCTTTTAATTTAAAATACCTCAATAAAATATAAATAAATAAATAAATACCAACAAAGGAAGAATGGCAGATGAAACTAATAGAATGTGTAGAAATGGCAAGGTGTGAGAGATTGGAAATGTTTTGTAGATCATTTGTGGGGGGGGGGGGAATTGCAAGCGTATTAAAAAGTTAACAGTAACAAAGTAAATTCAGCAGTAGCAATTACTGAGATATAAAAATGAGGAAATGAGAAGATAGGGATTCATTAGAATATGTAGTGGAAAAGAAAATGACGTGAACCATGGAAAGTGGGGGGGGGGGGTTCAAAACTAAATGTGCATTTGACACTTGGATTATTATCTATTGTTTTAATTGTAAAAATGAAAATGATAATTTTTAAAAAGTCCTTTATACAAATATCAGTGTGTTTCATGCCATCTTCCAGAATGTGATCTAAACACTGTCTTCCAGTAATGCCTCCGGAACTGTAGATTTATTGTCTCCCCCCCCCCCCCAAAAAACCCTGGTCCCTTGCTGCTTAAACACCGGTTCCTTCAAGAAGAGGCACTAGTCTAGTTCAGTGTTTCCCAACCACTGTTCCGCGGCACACTAGTGTGCCGCGAGATGTTGCCTGGTGTGCCGCGGGAAAAATTAAAAAATTCGAAAGATTTTTTTTTTAAAGTCAAATTTTCGATTGGGGCGCCGTCACTAGATGACCCCTGGGGTTCCCTCCCGCTCTGCGCCTCCCTCCTCCTCCTCCGGGGAGGCCCTTCCTGGCTCTCGGCCAAGGCTTGGCGGCTGCCACTCACTCACTCGCTCGCCCACCCGTCCCTCCATCCCTGCACCCGGCCTCTCCCCCTCCGTCCCCGGCGCGGGGGCTGCCGGGATCCGTAGTCCCCTCGCCCTTGGGCTCCGCGCCTGCGCGGGGTGCGGAAACTACGTTTCCCAGCGTGGCCTGGCGGGCCGGGCGTTTTGTTTGAAGCGCTCTTCTCCTGGCCATGGAATGAGCGCAGCGGCGGCGGCCAGACGGGCAGGGGCTCTTCTGCGCAGACCCCGTGCAGCCTGCCTGCGCCCCCGCGGAGATCGGGCGGCAGGATGGAGCCCGGGGATCCCCGCGGAGGTGGAGCGGCGGAGGTGGAGGCTGCCCCCCAGGTAGGGCTGCGTCGGGGGGGTGGGTTATTTTTGCAATGCTGCATCCGCGCCGGAGGTGACGCATTGGACCGCGGGGAGACCCCTTGGTGGGCGTGCAAGGCAATGCATGCGTGCAGGCGTTGCATGGAGTGCAGTGCAATGCAATGGCAACGCGGCGCCCTGCATGCATGCATGCAACTTCCACCGGCGCTCCGGACTTGGCAGGTGAGGGAGGTCCCCAGTGGGCGGCAGAGAGAGCCGGGAGGGCGAAGGGGAGCCGGGGGGGAGCAGCGCTGCTCCCCGAGCCGAGCCCGGGGGAAAACTTCGGCATCGTTGCGCCGGGTGTTGGAAGCGGAGGCTGGCGGGGGCCCCTCACCTGCAAAACCTGGTCGCCTCTCATATATTTCGTGCATTGCATTCATCGCCCGCTTTCTCCTCCAAGGAGCTCCCGGAGGCACGCGTGGTTCTCCCCGTGTTATCCTCGCAACAACAGCCCTGCGAGGTGGGTCAGGCGAGTGGCCCAAGGGAGCACCCAGGGATTGTCCTGGCCAGGTGGGGTGATTTGAACCCTGCTCTCTGCCCGGTCTTCGTCCTCATTTAGCCCCCACATGTGCATGACTGTGCATGACTGTGCATGACTGAGGTTTTCCCCCCTCGTCTTGGCTATGGTGTGAGTCTGTGCTGTTAATTAATGGGGTTCTGCCTTCGGAGAAGATGAGCCAGCCCTCAAGGAGGTGATTATGTAATTTGCTAGCAATTCATGTCCCTCCCGGCGTGACGCTGCGCGCTGACGTCACGGGGCTGTAATGGTGGTGTGCCTCGAGATTTTTTTCATGAAACAAGTGTGCCTTTGCCCAAAAAAGGTTGGGAAACACTGGCTTAACAGATACTTGCCAGGCTGTATTTGCAGGGAGGTGTGAGTCCCTACAGTCCAAAGAACATTGCAGAGCTTTCCCCATTTCCTTCTTCCTTGCAGAGAAATATTTGAGGTTAATTTGGGAAGAGTCAAAATGGCTTCAGGATTGCTCTCCTGTACTATTTCAGACATGTGGTTGGTATACTCATGTATGTGTTTGCCTTGTACATTTATGCACATATATTTTTTATATATAAAAGGCCTTAGAATTCCTATAACAGGGGCCCTATATCTTGGTCCAGCTCTCACTTCCATACATCACTACTGGGAAAACTATAGCTTGAACTATGCGAACCTTTGTTGGCAAGGTGATGTTAAGTTGTGGGTGAACATATCAGACGACACAGCGATTCTTCAAACAGCTCTTGTTTATTCACAGGCCAGGACAGAAGTGAACTGAAGGGCTCAGTCAGCCTGCTTATATAGAGCTCCAGTACCACGTTACTGTAACAACTTTCTAAAACTATCCAATCACTGAACGTCACTTTCGATCCTTCATTTGCATAACTACAATATCCCCCTGCTAGCCCAGGGTGAGAACTTCAGTACATAACAGGTGATGTCTCTGCTTTTTAAGATGCTGTCTAGGTTTGTCACTGCTTTTCTCCCAAGAAGCAGGCGTCTTTTAACTTTGTGGCTGCTCTCACCATCTGCAGTGATCATGGAGCCCAAGAAAGTCAAATCTCTCACTGCCTCCATTTCTTCCCCTTCCAGTTTCCCTAAGGCGGCCGAGAGGGGGGTTTTGTCGTCTGGACAGCCTGGGACCCCCAGACACTTGGCCCAGGATTGCGCCCTGGGAAGGTCACTTTGGTTCTGCTTTCACAGTTTTTTGGCTTCTTCCCCTCTGGAGGAGCACTCCATCGTCTCTCGAAACACATGGGTGCCGGCAATGCGTGCAAGCTTGGGGAAATGTGCTTGGTGCAATTACGTATGAAAAGGAGAAATGCACACTCGGGGTTTGCAAAGCAGAAATAGAGAAAGAAAGCCAAATTTCCTTCATCCCTAAAGATGAAGTGATTGTGTGCTGCTCCCTCGTGGCCAACTCATAAACTGCACTCATGAGGCAAAGGATTCCTAGTTTGCTCATCCTGTACTTGGCATCAGTGCAGTAGCTAATGGAGCTCACACTCACAGCAGTTGACACCTACCCCCCCCCCCCGCCATGCTGCACTGTTAAACCTGATCTTTCTTTCTCCAGACTTAGAAACTTCCAAATTAAGTCTGGCAGACAGCTTTAGCATAAGCCCCAGTTTGGGCAATACTTAAGCCAGGGCAGTCCAACTTTTCAAAGCAAGTGGGCTACAAAAGTACAGTGGTACCTCGGGTTACATAGGCTTCAGGTTACAGACTCTGCTAACCCAGAAATAGTACCTCGGGTTAAGAACTTTGCTTCAGGATGAGAACAGAAATTGTGCTCCGGCGGCACGGCGGCAGTGGGAGGCCCCATTACCTAAAGTGGTGCTTCTGGTTAAAAACACTTTCAGGTTAAGAATGGACCTCCGGAACGAATCAAGTACTTAACCAGAGGTACCACTGTACCTCTATACGGTGGGGCCACACACTGCCTTGTCATGGGGAAAGGGGAGTGAGGCCACACTCCAGCAGGGTCCTAACAGCCCTTCCATCTTCTTCCCAAAGCTGGGAAAATGCTAACTAGGCTATGGGAAGGAGATGGGAGGAGTCTAGGACCCTATCAGAGCCTCATGCCTCCTTCCCAAAGTCCAGCACCTCAATTACCTGACTTTGGGAAGGCAGTATAAGGGCTGCAGGGAGTCAAATGTGGTTGAGGGCCACAAAAAAAGCCTTGAAGGCTGCATGTGGCTCTTGGCCTGCGCACTGCACCACCAAAGCCAAACCTTATCTTAGTACAGAGTAGCATGGGGGCAAGAATAACCAGGGAGGTGGAGCAAAGCAGTTGCAAGCTTCTCTCCTGCAAGATTTGAGTTAGCGTGATGTGCAAGCCCAGCCATGGTGTTAAAAACATCTTAATATGTAAACCAGAAAGAGGTCCACCTAATGTTACTGGTCTGCAACTCCCAGCTTCCTTCACAATGTTTGATGGGGCTGATGAGGAAGTCTGTTTTCTATCCTTTGTACTTTAATATTTTTTTTAAAATTGATGGCAAAACATTCTAAGGGTCTAGGCACAAGGTGATGAGAAGCATTCAGTCTCCCAATCCATCCAAGTCCTAAGGGTAAAGGTAAAGGGACCCCTAACCATTAGGTCCAGTCGTGGCAGACTCTGGGGTTGCGGCGGTCATCTCACTCTATAGTCCGAGGAACCCAGCGTTTGTCCACAGACAGCTTCCGGGTCATGTGCGAGCCAGAGCAGTGCACAGAAACGCCATTTACCTTCCCGCCGGAGCAGTACCTATTTATCTACTTGTACTTTGACGTGCTTTCAAACTGCTAGGTTGGCAGGAGTAGGGACTGAGCAACGGGAGCTCACCCCATTGCGGGGATTCGAACTGCCAACCTTCTGATCGGCAAGTCCTAGGCTCTGTGGATTTGCCGATCAGTGCCACCCACGTCCCATCCAAGTCCTAACCCGGCCCAATCTTGCTTAGCTTCCACAACTGGGTAACGTTTATGGTAGTATGGTCACATGTGATTTAGTCATAAATCCAGGTACGCAGAGATTTTTCTAGGGCTGACACTTTTCACATATGGTACTAACCACCTCAACAGAAAAGGCAGCATTTCAGACACTTGTGATATGTAATACAGCAGCTGCTTGCTTCGCTGATCACAGACATTTGTGGCACATTTTCAATGAGATCTTCTCAAAGATGAAGTCACCTCTGTCTTTTTCACTAGCCTGATCCATAGCTCACTGAACGAGCAGAGGCATGCATTAATGATCAAAGCAGCTTTGAAAAATGCTGCTGTGACAGCAGCTTCCAATCAAATCACCATGGAACTACCGGTAGTTTTTGAGGCCAAGGGAACTTTGTAATCCTGTTCATTTTTACCTCTGAAAAATGCCCATTACTCAGCACAATGGTACTTTTAAAGTAGATTTTGCAATACAGAGTAAGGATTAAAGTGACAAGCTTTTCAGATCCTAGCAAACAGCTATACCTTACCGAGGTGATAAGGCTTGTGTTTGAGTTGTAGCGTTTCAGTCTCTTAAAATGGGCTTGCATGATTTTATATGGGATATTCCACCTGTACACCAGCCTTTGCCAACCTAGTGCCCTCCAGATGTTTTGAACAACAACTTCCATTGTGAGACTAAGTAGTCTGATCCTTTGGAACCTAGCCAGTATCTTTAATACTTAAAATATATGCCTAGGCTACTTTAAACAATATTCTTAATTACTCCATTATATATATACTGAACTACTCAGTATGCTTGCATATGTATGAACAAGTAAGTTTAAAGTGTTCAGGATTTATTTTTAAGTAACGTATTCCGGGACTATACAAAATTGCTTCCACTCTTCACTTTATTTCAAGGATAGCTTCATACAACTGACTTCTGAATAATATTTCCCCAGCAAAACAGCAAAACAGATTTAATTTTATGTACACTGTACTGAGTACAATTACAGAGGCAATTTGTATCAACCTTAATTCGGCTTCTCTTCATAAGTGTTCAGTTTTAAGAATGCAAGTGGTGTATTGTGCAGGAACGCAATCATACCATCCACAAATGATATATCATTTGCAACATGTATATTTCAGGAAAAAAATACAAATATTCTGCTCCAGCTTTCAGGTAATGATGGCAGTATATTTAAAGTGATCAAGTTAAATACTTATGTACAGGTAAGAATATTTTAGTTCAAGAACAATTTGGCTGCATACTGCCACTGGAAGTAGTGAATACTAGGTTTTAGTACCTTCCATGTACAATACTTCAGTATCATCATAACACATCCGAGATTATGTATTTACAATGCTTCACAGTATTCTGTATCTTCCATCTGTCCTTTTTATCAAGAGTCAATGCAAAGTTCTACTTCTCAGTTATTTGAAGTTACGTATAAAATATTATTTCTGGTATTTGCCCATCTTCTATTGATGTACCGTTGTTGTTACCCGGTGAACTAAAAAAGAAAAAGCAGGTTTTGCTTGAAGTGGGGGACTCGTGGATTACTTTCTTCAATCCCTTTGTGCCATAATGAGAATCAGGGCCCTAAAGAATAATAACAAGATAAGTTTATTTCCTTCTTCTTTACAATACTTTATAAAGTAAGTAGTAAAGTAAATTAGTGGCAAAGAATTACAATACCAGGAAATATATGCTACAGCAGAGATACTCATTTTAGTAATGAAGAGGCTTATATTATATAAAAGGTAAAGGTACCCCTGCCTGTACGGGCCAGTCTTGCCAGACTCTAGGGTTGTGCGCTCACCTCACTCTATAGGCCGGGAGCCAGCGCTGTCTGCAGACACTTCCGGGTCACGTGGCCAGCGTGACAAGCTGCATCTGGCGAGCCAGCGCAGCACACGGAACGCCGTTTACCTTCCCGCTGGTAAGCGGTCCCTATTTATCTACTTGCACCCAGAGGTGCTTTCGAACTGCTAGGTTGGCAGGCGCTGGGACCGAAAGACGGGAGCGCACCCTGCTGCGGGGATTCGAACCACCGACCATGCGATCGGCAAGTCCTAGGCGCTGAGGTTTTACCCACAGCGCCACCCGCGTCCTTTATATTATATAAGCCACACATAACCAATACATACAGTCCAGTTTCTCATCGCTCATGTTTAAAATATTTACAAAATAATTGAGAATATCTTACTTTTAGGGTTGCACAAGCAGTGTAACACACAGTTGGCAGAATCTCTATAGGTTCTTTGAACATCACTCTGAAGGTATTGGCAGTTCCGTCACAGCTAAATCCAGTGTCATTCTGCCCTAGCGTCTGATTTTTCTCATATTCAATTATCTGCAGTAAGACAGCATGGCAAGAAATAAAACAGAAAACACCCTGTGATTTTTTTGTTTTAGAAACCACTTCCTACACATTTTATTAAGATGACCAGAACCTGATTTTTGCCACTGGAACCTGTTTCACTCTTCCAGCTTCTGGCTGAAACTGAAACCACAGCTTGGGGCTTCAACAAGCAAAGCTTTCACAACCCATAACACTTAAATTGGGCCTCTAATTGGCACCTGTAATTAATACACAATCTAATACAAGACCTATACTAATAGTTTGCTTCAGGGCATAGTTCAAAGCAATCAAAGTCAACTTCAGAAGCTCTTCCTCAGATGCTCCTTCTGTCATAGGTAAGACAAAAGGGGTTTTGCTCTGTCTTTGGAATGCCTTCCCCACTCAGATTTGTCTAAATTTCTGTGGTGGCTCTCCATTTGTGTTCCTTCCAGGGAGGTTCAGCTGGCACCCTCATTATACACCTTTAGGCGTCAGGTGAAAATATTCCTTTTCAACCAGGCCTTCGGCTGATTGACATCCAATACCCTTGTCAATGTGCTGTGGGAGGGAGATTATTGGTTTGTTGCTGTTCTTATTTTCACTATCTGTTTTGTGGTTTTCATATTGTAATTTTATGTTGTGCACCACCCTGACATCTATGGAGGAAAGGTGGTATACAAATTTAATAAATAATTATGATATGATGAAAATGATAATGATAATAAGTGATTTTGAAAGTCATCCATTAAAATATTCTGGATTTCTTGATAACTATTTATGCAAGTACTGGCACACATAATTTTTTGCCAAGCACGTTTTTTTCTTCATAAGCCCTGTAGTACCTTAACAGAAGATCTGAAAACGTAATTCACACAGAGTTCAGTAATTTAGGTAGCAGTCCCCTTGAAGCACTCCAGATATACCAAGGTAGCAATACTCAATGTGGGTGGGTGTATTCCACAAGCAAGTTCAAACATGGCAAGTTTGAATGGAAAGCTAGTTCCATGGGACCATAAGTAAGAAACCCTGCCTCGGTAATCTACTGATCCAATATACCAAAATGATGCAACTCTGAACAGACTATCCCTGGCCAATTTAGTTAAATTAATGAACTATTTACACATTTTGGTGTCTAAGGAAAATGTGTAATTCATTAAGCACGTAGAAAGCATGATGGTACCTGTATATTAACTTGGTAATCTGTGGGTCCATGAATAGATCCATACAATCCAAATCCCACTATCGAAATCCTTCTATTAACAGTGAACCTTAAAAAGAGAAAATAAAGAATTTGTTGTTGTTGTTGTTTAGTGGTTTAGTTGTGTTCGACTCTTCGTGACCCCATAGACAATAGAGGGAAGTAAATGTATTTGAAATATGGAGAGAAAAATGTAATTGACTAGTGTTAAAATTTCCAAATAAGGGTTGGATTCCTAAACTACAGTTGTTTCTACCTTTATTTTGCACTGGAATAAGCTAGAAGTGTACAAATTCCAGTTCTGCCACATCCTTAAAAACATACCTATGCCAAACTACTGTCAAACAAGACCATATTTACCTAACAGATTTTCTTCTCCCTCACCAGCTTCATCATACACCAAGATCTCCAGAAAAGATCACTCAGGCTTATGTTTATCTGAAATAGGGGCAAGGGGCATAATTCCCTCAGCAGGACTCCCTCCCCTTATGAATCCCCTTCCCAGAAAAACTTGCGAAGTCAGTTCTGTTCTCATCTTCTGAAAATGAAGTTAAAATGCTTATTTCATCAGGGATTGAGAGGGCAATATAGACTACTTTAAAAAGAAAAATAGGAACTATTTGATTTGCTGCTAGTAGTTTTATCAGTTTGGGGGGGGGGGTTAGTGATTCAATTCAGGAGTTGTTTTATTCCAATGTCTGCTATTATTATTATTATTTACATTTCTTAGACTCCTTTCTCAAAACAAGACCCAAGGTACTTACACAAACATTTAAACAATATTTCTAATAGTAATTTGTCTGTATAAAACCAACTCCTCCAAATACAAATTAACAAAATCAACACTGGAACAATAATAATAAAAAGGACAAAAACATCCCATCTCACAGTACTTAACCTGGTATTGTAAGCAACCTCTTGAACTTGCCTATATGTTAGAAGCTTTGGCCCTTCTTTTAATGCTCTTTTATACAAGTATTATTTAACTGATGCCCATAATCTTTAGTGAAATACTACAGGTCAACACACAAGAGCATATGGTGCAACAGCATGCATAGTGTGCTGAACATTAAGCTTCAAGCAGTCTCTTCTGAAGAAGACCTCCCTGTGTTTTTGTAGGCACCTGGACCAGGATTCAGAGAGCTGTATAACCAGTTCTAGGCACCCAAAAGAGGCACTGGGTTTTCTTTTTCCTTTTTAAACAGCAGCCACCCATGCCACATGGCAAGCTGCTTTTGAAACTTAGGGCACAGCCTGACTCCCTCCTTTGGCAATCTTCACAGAACTTTGGCTCAATGGTTGCCATTCAATTTGATTTGAATTACTTTTATAATGTAATGATTTTAGAATGTTGTACTATTTTATTGTTGTTAGCAGCCCTGAGCCCGGCTTCGGTTGGGGAGGGCAGGATATACCGTATTTTTCGCCCTATAGGACGCACTTTTTCCCCTCCAAAAATGAAGGGGAAATCTGGGTGCTTCCTATGGGGCGAATGCAGGCTTTCGCTGAAGCTTGGAGAGCGAGAGGGGTTGGTGCGCACCGACCCCTCTCGCTCTCCAGGCTTCAGGAAGACATCCGCAGCCTAGGCAGCCCTGCAGGAGTTCCCGCAGGGCTGTCTAGGCTGCGGATAGCAGCCTGCTTCCCGGAGCGTCGGGCGCCCTGAAAGCAGAGCGCCCGGCGCTTCGGGAACACACCCCACGCTGCGGATAGCAGCCTGCCGCCCGGCGGGCGGGACGCCCTGAAGCAGAGCGCCCCTCGCGCCGGTCAGACATCGGCCAGCCCCACAAGCTTGGGGGACAGCAGGGAGGTGCAGCGCCGCCATCCCACTGTTCCTCGACCTGGTTCGGTTTCCCCGACCTGCTTTCGAGGGGGGGGGGGTAAATAAAGGGGGGAAAATTCCTTTATTTCCCCCCGAAAAAAACTAGGTGCGTCCTATGGGACGAAAAATACGGTAAATAAAATTTATTATTATTATTATTATTATTATTATTATTATTATTATTACTACTACTACTACTACTACTACTATTACTACTACTACTTTCAACAGCTGCTTGTGGCATGGTATTTTGCAGGGTGGGCTCATCAGCTTACAAAGCAAAAAAATGTTTCCCCTAGTAGCTCTTTAGATCCCAGCCTCCATCAAGTAAATATATATTGAACAAACCGAGCATCTATTGAATCGGACTAAGGGCCAATGAAACTACATGCACACAGCCTTAATGAATTTGACCCCAAACCTATCAGCCAGTGTTGACACCCATTAAGAAGAACATTTATTATAGGCAGAACAGTGCATCTTTTATCTAGTCTCCATGCAATCCCAAAGCCACAAGAGAAACCTTCCATGTCATAGCCCAAAGTGTGTTTATTTGAGCACCAACGTGCTGCCATACGATTCCCTACATGAGTTATCCAATCCTGTGGTGAAAAGCCAAACAGCAGAACAAGCATCCTTGGCCATGCTTTCTTCTTTAATGTGTCTATGATGGGAGGGAAAATACATGCCTTCATGGCCAGCTACTAACTTGCTAACTGAGCAATAATGTTTTGGAAGGTTTCTCCTAATTGTGATAGGCACACGAGTTCCCCTGAAAATGGACCAATACCTGATCCTGTCACTTGTTCCACTGTAACCCCAGCGGCTCTCCACTTGCTGGAATCTATTTATGCTGCATTCCTTTCCTCTAAGACAGCATCTTGGTCGGTCAATATAGTCAACTCTAGGCTTAGGGTTGACTGTAAAATGCAGAAAGAGATTTACTACTTCCCGATCTGACAAAATTCCAGACTGAGCAGGACCTGGAAAAAAAGGCAGTGCAACTGAGCTGAATATATTCTATATACTAGGAGGCCGGCTGAGAAATGTTATTGAGGCAACTATTACTTTATAAGCCTATTTTTTTTACAGCTATCCCACTGCTAGATTGTAGCTGTTTAACTTGGATTAACTAATCTGGGCTATAAACGGAGAAAGACCAACATGCTTCAAGAGAAGGCTGACAAGATCCAAATACTCCAACCAAAAAATAGCTTGTGAATCAAGCTTGTTATCTGCTAGCATAAGCTCTAATGTTTTTTAAGATAAAATTAATATAAGCATTGGGATAAAAGGTTTGAATGTCCACCTCAGCTAGTCTGAAATATGTTGTGTTAGCCACAGTAGCTTTACTGAATAAGACTTCTTCCACAACACATAGGTTAGAATTGAGAACTATTTGTACTACTAGTAGTTTGGCAATTAAGATTTGTATTATGAGTAATTCCTTTCCATGATATATGGTCTATAGATGTGTGTTCATGCTGCCAAATTTGCCATTGGCAATAGACTTAAACAGGATGAAACACTTAATTATTCTGGTTTAACTGGTTTGTATATTGCAGACACACACACAAAAGAACCATTTTAGCAGTGTGACTTGTGAAATAGGTAAAACCAGGTGTTTAGTTTTATATATGATTCTCAACCAGTTAAATCAGAAATATAAAACACAAAGTTATTACAATATATAAAATTAAATACATGTAAATTTAAATGCAAGGTTTTTTTTTTTTTTAAAAAAAACCAACAACCCTGAAACATAGTAATTTTTTAAAAACTGAAACATCATAATTATGGTCCTTTGTTGTGCCTAAGGCAAATATCCCAAGTGAAAACAAAGTTACATGTGAAGCCAACAGATTTGTTTTTAAGTGCTTCATCCAGTTTAACCTCTGACATGACTAAATTGTCTTGTAAAAGAAGTTCCAGAGAGTTCAATGAGACTTGCTCCCAGGTAAATAAGCCATTATCTGTAGATGGTTTGTATCTTTTAATGCAAGCTGCTTTCCTTTTTTTACAGGATCTAACTACTGCAGGATGTATCACACATATTGGCTTCCCATCCTACAAGAGACCCTTCCCATTTTTGAAAGCAGACAGCCTGTCAATGAGGCACAAATTTTGTCTTCCACTATAAAAATGATTCAATTAATTGAAGATAACTGTTCCCACAGGAAATTCTCATTATTGGCAGCTAAAATCTTAGCTGCAGGAATTAAACAAAAAATGAATGAGCAACATTACAAATATGATTTAACAAAAACTGGAGAATAAAGCTGCAGTCTTACACAGATTTTCTGAGAAGCAGGTCTTATTGAGATCAACAAGGCTTATTTCAACATAACCATCATTGGATCAAGCTGCAAGAGCATCACAAAAGTACAGAAAAATCAGATTTCTGAGCAAACAAAATGTACTGTATTGTTTTCTTGCTACTTTTCTCGAGCCAATGACCATGTTGTTAAACAAAGATGATTTAATCGCTAGTAAAAGGGCCAATAGAACTGGAACCTTAGCACATATTTTGGACATTATCTCTAAAAACATAGAGAACCTTTCACTTTTTGCAACAATGAAGCCAGCCATACAGTTACCTGCTGCAAACTCTTCAATAGTCATCAATGGAAAGCGGATTAAGGAGAGGGCTTTGCCAAGCACTTTCTGCTTATTGGCAGATGTGACGGGCAGTTGCTGTCTTTGACACTCTGCTTCAGCCCAGCGTACAACAGCTCCAAAAAGTCTACTTTCACGAATACTTAGTGTGTCTCTTTCCAATACTGCACACAAAGTGTCTGAAGAAGAAGAATCAAGTTACTTGTGAATTGAGGACTCCATCCCCTCCCCACTTCTGCCCAGAAAATTCACTGCTATTGAATGCCTTTTAAAGTTACTACATAAACTACCTATCACAGGCTATACTCCTTAAATTAATTTGACAATATAGTTGACACAAACTTTTTTAAAAAACTGTGCTGTCCTTCATCTGAAGATTACAGGGCAGTTTACAATATAAAACAAAAAAATGCACATCATAATAACAAAAATAATACTGAGTTTCTTTTGAGTAGGTCCTACGTAATCAGTGTGCAGGTGATTATTATAATAATCACCTGCACACAGATTACGTAGGACCTAATCAAAAAGAAACTCAGTGGGAATGTGCATTCAGTTGGGGCGCAAAATCTAGTACTAATCTCCCTTAAAATGGTCAAGACAATCAGGCTAGCTTGGAAAGTTAAATGCCCAACTAAAATCACCCATTAACAAAGAATGTGGATCTTTTTGGATCAACATGTGAGAAGGGATAGCAAAAATCCTATCAGGTAAGTTATCAGCCTAGTCCTTCACAAAGAACATAAATGGTTAGAGGGCTACTTACCTATATCAATATCTGTGAACCCTTCTGCACTTATTGCATCCATAGTACTTTTGTCTATTGTGTCAAGACAGAGACTAGCTAGTTGCGGTTCATCAAATAAACGAGCCTATGCAAGAGATTTACTTAGAATTATTTTGCAAATTCTGTATTGAAGGATAGGCTTGACTGCTAATAGAAACAGTTTCCAACATAAAATAACAAAAAAAAAGGATTTCTACAAAAGCAACCTTAATTTCACATTGCTGCTCCCAACATTAATGTTTTGTACACAAAACTCCATTTGCTACCTTCAATTCTTGCTCGCCTTACTTCTATCAACAGTGACACAAAGCATGACTAAGGGTTCCCATTTAATACCAGTTTAAAATCGTGGTTATGAGCTGGCTTCAACCCCTTAGCAATTGGTTACCCTAAGCAGCCTTAACCGTGGGTGGTGGAAAAAAACAGTCACTATTAAGGTAGAAAAGATTTCCCTACCGGCTTCCAGGCCTTCACTGCAGTTAGAAGTGTTTCTGCACTAGCTCTGGGGCATACACAGAATCCTATGCATGCTTAATTTTCAGTGAGTCTAATGGAACAGTGCCTGATAGGCACCAATCTTTAAGAACTGTTAAACATTATAACTCGTGTAAGTTATAGGAGGATGAATTTGATTCTGACACACCAGAGGCTGATAACACTGAATATCAGAAACCACCAAGCTTCATGCCATTTTCTTACAATAACAAAACATGAAAAACTAAGAACTGATCACTAGTTCATGCTGTATTTATAAAATAGTCCTGAATGCTAAGCAATTTGTCTTTCCACAGTGTTGTTCACAACACACACACACACACGCAGGCTGAATCAGGATCATGAGCAGGAAGCCTTACTCAAATGTGTGAGTTATCATAATTTCCATATTCCAGCATCATTCACAACTGCTTTACTACGTACATGTTTTTAAGTAAGACGTGCTCAGATCTACGCAATTAGGGAAGTAACAGACACATATTTCCAGTTAGCTCATTAAGTATGCAAGTCAGCAGGTTACCTGAGTAAGCAGCATAAAAGCATTGTCTGCCCGAAGGTGCTTAGTGAGAAATTCAACACAATGAGCTTCTAAGGCTGGGACAGCATACTTCTTGGCTGTGTAGAGAGTGGTCATAACGGTTTCGGGACCAATCTGAACTTCATCTGAATACAAAAACCTAGGAATGAAAGAAGAGCAAGTTATGAGAACAGTGCTTGATGACAATTAAGGCAGCCACCCTTTATAACATGAAAGGCCCATTGAACTTACTTTGAAGTACATACACATAGCACTGAGCTGCAAGTCACTCAAGATCCTAATATCCTTTGTTCTGCAGAGCTGGTTCCACAGCATATGACAGGCAATCCTACCCCAAATATTAACAGACAATCTTGACTATCTGCAGAAAGTCAGCAGCTTTACAAACCTGAAAGGTCAGGGATTGCCTTACGATGCAAAAACAGACAAGAAATACTACATTCCTAGAAGAATGGTTCAGAGCTTCTTTGTTCCTGACCAGATATAAACTCAGATTCAAGTATTTTGACTTCCAACTATTTTCATCTTGGGCTCTTAGGCTGCATCTTCCAGATCATACACACCACAGCAGCATCTCCACACCCAAATCTATATTCTGTTCAAAATCCATACCAAAATTCTCTGATCCGCAATAACTGGTTTGAATGAGGAGTTAACATAAAAGGTCAGGCACTAGACAATTCTCTCTGCCGTGCAAAAGAAAAAAAATCAAGATTGCAATACCATCTTGTGCAGGGAACAAGCACCGCCAGTTGCTTGACACCACAAGACCTCTATCCATGTCCTCCAAACAGGGAAAATAAAAAAAAATTCCTTCCAGTAGCACCTTAAAGACCAACTAAGTTAGTTCTTGGTATGAGCTTTCGTGTGCATGCACACTTCTTCAGAAGAAGTGTGCATGCACACGAAAGCTCATACCAAGAACTAACTTAGTTGGTCTTTAAGGTGCTACTGGAAGGATTTTTTTTATTTTGACTATGGCAGACCAACACGGCTACCTATCTACTACTGGAACCTCCAAACAGGGAGTGAGACTTCATCAACAGATCTATCAATGCACTCACAGTGTACACTAAATCTTGTGCAGCATGACTTTTTACACAATACCTGGAAAAAGCAATTCCAGGACTGCCATAATTGGCATAATTAAATGAATCAAAACCCAACACAGTAAGCCCCTGGTTCAAATCTTCCCTCACTAAGCCACTGACCAGTGGGTCTTTCAGGAAATCAAAATCTGTGCCACAGCCTCCAAGGTCACATTCCACAGACCAGGTTACATTTGTTTATTCATAACATTGATTTATATAAAAAAATTCCTTCCAGTAGCACCTTAAAGACCAACTAAGTTAGTTCTTGGTATGAGCTTTCGTGTGCATGCACACTTCTTCAGATCTTCAGATTGATTTATATGCCAGTCTTGACAAGGAGTTCCAAGTGCAGTGAAAGAGGTGGGATGGAAGACTCTATTTCTCTTTTGCACCCAATAATACAAATCAAGCAAGCAGTCACGAGGAAGAAAAACCCCTCCATCACATCCAGCTTAGAAAAATATATGCAGAAAGTTAAACTATGGAATTAGCTACCTTAAGATATGGTTAGGGCCACCAACTTAGATGGCTTTAAATGGGGAAGTAGACAAATTCATTAAGGGTAATAGCTTACAAGTCATGATAGCTGTATATTCCTTCAAATATCAGAGGAGGCATGCATCTGAATGTTAGTTGTTGTCCCATAAGCAGTTGGTTGGCCAATGCAGAAAACAGGATGATGGACAAGTTGGTCCTCTGGTCTGATCCAATAGGATGGTTCTTGTTTTCTTAAAATGCTGCTGTAGAAAGGACAGTTTCCACTCCCTCCTATACTTATGGTATAGGAGGTATATGGTATGGTATAGCTTATGGCAGTCCAGCTACTTTTGTTGATTATACTCTAAGAACTGCATAGCCACAAGCAAGTTGGGATGTAAATGTCTATATAAAATAACTATGAACAAATATAAATTATTCAATAAAACAAGCTATTTATTTTTACAGGTGTAAAATACTATAAAATATAAATTTAGCACCATAACAACATGAAAAGGGTCCTACTGGATTAATAGCCTTCTCCCATTGTTGTTCCTCGCAAACTGGTGGTCAGAAGCATACTGTGTCCAATACTGGGAAACATAGCCATTATGCTAGCCACAAACAACTGGCTGCCCAACCCCATTTTTATAGCCACCTAAGGCAACACCCACACCATAAATTTAAAGCACTATGGCACTTTAAACGGTCATGGCTCCCCTCATGAAGAATCCTGGGAACTGTAGTTTGTTAAGGGCACTGAGCGTTGTTAGCAGACCTACCTATTCCTTTTCCAGAACTACAATCCCCCAACAACTCTGGGAACTGCACCTCTGGGAGGGGAATAGAATCATAGAGTTGGAAGGGACCCTGTTTGATCGTGTTTTTAATATGCTGTTGGGAGCCGCTCAGTGGCTGGGGAAACCCAGCCAGAAGAGCAGGGTATAAATAATAAATTTATTATCATCATCATCTAGTCCAACCCCCAGCAATGCAGGAATATGCAGCCATCCCACACAGGGAGCGAACCTGCAACCTTGTCAGCACCATGCTCTGACCCACTAGGGATGTGGGTGGCGCTGTGGTCTAAACCACTGAGCCTCTTGGGTTTGCCGATCAGAAAGTCGGAGGTTCGAATCCCAATGACAGGGTGAGCTCCGGTTACTCTGTTGTCCCAGCTCCTGCCAACCTAGCAGTTTGAAAGCACGTCAGTGCAAGCAGATAAATAGGTACCACTGTGGCGGGAACATGAACGGCGTCTCCATGCGCTCTGGTTTCCGTCACGGTGTTCCATTGTGCCAGAAACGGTTCAGCCCTGCTGGCCACATGTCCCAGAAAGCTGTCTGTGGACAAACGCCAGCTCCCTCGCCCTGAAAGCGAGATGAGCGCCACAACCCCATAGTCGCCTTTGACTGGACTTAACCGTCCAGGGGTCCTTTGCCTTTTACCTCTAACCCACTGACCTATCCAGCTGATGGAAAGGGGGGCTTCTCCTAAGAGCTCTCAGCACCCTTAACAAACTACAGCCCCACAATTCCTTGGACTGTTTTTAAAGCGGTATCATAGCGCTTCGAAGGATGGTGTGGACGCGGCCACATCTTGACAATGCCTCGTGCACGGAGCGTATATCCAGCAGCCACCGCCGTCGCGACCCACCCTTCCTTCCTCCTCGACGGACCTGAGCAGGGCGAGGAAAGCGGCGGGCTCCACGTCGGGCAGCTCGATCTCGGCCGAGGTGGTGGCCATGCCGCCGTTGAACATGGCGTCGAAGACGGCGCTGCCGGCGGCTAGGACGAAGCGGTGCGCGGGGATGCGTTGCTGGCCCGGCCCGGGCGCGCCTCCTCCGGCCCTCGGCCCGCCTTTGCCCACCACGAAGCGCACGTCGCTCAGCAGCTCGTTGGCGAAGAGGAAGGCGAAGCGCTCCCGGAGAGACCGCTTCGTGGCCTGCCAGTTGTACACCGGCTCGCGCTGCACCACCACGGGGGCCACGGCCGGCGACGACGACGACGACGAGGCCGCCACGGCGACGCCGGCCGCCGACGCCGCCTCCGAGGGCCCCGACGACGCGGTCGCCTCAGGGCCGCCCGCGGCCGCCATCGCGAACCCTCTTCAGGCCGGCGCACGCGCACTCGCGGCCTCTTGGCTCACAATGGGCGGCCCCTTCCTCCAAGCTGCGCCGGCGCGGTGCTACGTAGACAGCGCGGCGACGCACGGTCGGGCTTGGTGCGCCCGAGGCGAAAGCTTGAGAGCGCCTGCGCACAATTCACAGAGATAAAATGGAAGAGAAGCATTCCATTGTGCGAGTGGGGCGTTTCGTGGTTCACTTTGGGGAAAGGGGGGAAGGCGTTTGTATTCCGCAGAATTCAACGGAGTTGCCCAGTGGAGAGTTCCTGCACATTTCTATTCAGGTTTTGTTTTATTGTTGATTTTAATTTTTGGTTCCTGAGTGTTAATAAAAAGAAGTGATGCCCATCCCTAGTCATTATTCCCATATTGCCAGTGACGGCCCTGCGAACTAATCCACTGGTAGTCTGACACTTTTCCAAGCTGGGAGTCAGAATGGGAGCATCTCCAGCAACGCACAGGGTTCTTCGCATAGCTGTCAACTTTTCCCTTTTCTTGCGAGGAATCCTATTCGGAATAAGGGAATCTCCCTTAAAAAAAGGGAAACGTTGACAGCTATGGTTCTTGGGAGGGCAAAGTGAAATTGTCTCCTCGGAAGGAGGATAATATTCAGACGTAGATAAACGTGATTCTATAGGCACTAAAACAGATCTCAAATTATTTCTTTATTTAAAACATTCCCTACATGCTCTTGATTGCAAATGCAATTCTAAAGCAGGTTACAAGTTGCACCTCATTCGCCTCACACAGAGTAGCAACAAGAAATTAAATGCGGGTGGCGCTGTGGGTTAAACCAATGAGCCTAGGACTTGCCGATCAGAAGGTTGGCGGTTCGAATCCCTGCGACAGGGTGAACTCCCGTTGCTCTGTCCTAGCCCCTGCCAACCTAGCAGTTCGAAAGCACGTCGAAGTGCAAGTAGATAAATAGGTACCGCTCTGCCGGGAAGGTAAACGGTGTTTCCATGTGCTGCTCTGGTTTGCCAGAAGCAGCTTAGTCATGCTGGCCACATGACCTGGAAGCTGTCTGTGGACAAAGACCGGCTCCTTCAATTGCAGGATATTTGATATACATGGACACTGTTATAACACATCATTTTCAGATCTATCAGGATCTATCAAAGTCTGTGTTAAATAAAGGGGAAATTGTGTGGTGCTACCCAATTGCTGATGCGGGTGGCGCTGTGGGTTAAACCACAAAGCCTAGGGCTTGCCAATCGGAAGGTCGGCGGATCAAATCCCCGCGACAGGGTGAGCTCCCATTGTTCAGTCCCAGCTCCTGCCAACCTAGCAGTTCAAAAGCATGTCAACTGCAAGTAGATAAATAGGTAGGTACCACTCCAGCAGGAATATAAACGGCGTTTCCGTGCACTGCTCTGGTTCGCCAGAAGCGGCTTAGTCATGCTGGCCGCATGACCCGGAAACTGTATGCCGGCTCCCTTGGCCAGTAAAGTGAGATGAGCGCCGCAACCCCAGAGTTGTCCGCGACTGGACCTAACGGTCAGGGGTTCCTTTATCTTTACCCAATTGCTGACTATGCCCACTGACAGCAGAACAGGGAGAGAAGAAATTTTTGGCAGCACACCCCACCCTGCAGTGTGACCTGCACCACCTCAAAATCTGCTCCAGAGGGTTGGGCAAACATTCAGAGCAGATTTAGGTGGGGGCAGTTTGGCACAGGGGAGAGATCACTGAACATTGCATCCCACCCTGTTATGGGCGTAGCTAGGATTTTTGTGGGGGGGGGGGCAGAACCAAAGTGATTGATCAGTTTGTTAAGTATTTCTATTGTTTTACTTGATGGGGGACAGCTGTTCCCGGCTCCCCCTTGGCTACGCTCATGCGCCCTGTTCCGCTGACAGATTCCATTCCATCAGCAGACGGTCACCACTGGATATCACAGTATGCATGTCCAATGCTCTATTCAGAATTCTCCTTAGCAACTTTTAAAAGATGGATACAGCCTAAGAGGGATGAGAATTATCAGCTATTTGCTGTTCCAAATGTTTTGTAACTGGAAACATAAATGCGTTTTGCCAGCATAACATGCTGTTGGGGCACAAGGCTGACAATTCCCCTAGCGTGAACTCTGAAGAAGAAAATCCAAATCAAGAGGGAAAAGAGAGAGAGAAATTGGGTGGCCTGAGCGCAGGCCGGGCCTGCTGGTTTTATACCTGCTGCTGGGATTGAGAAAGCTGCCTCTGATTGGTTGACAAGGCTGCTGGGATTTACAAAGCTGCCTCTGGTTGGTTAACAAGGCATTCTTTGATTGACAAGGCATCTGTCCCTCCCCTTCACCTCATAGCTCACCAATTAACCCATTAACTAACGTCTAGGCAAACCAATCAACCCACTTGAAGGATTACTGTTAATTTTTTTCCCTTAGGGTGTCCCTATGTTCAATGGAGAAATGTTGGGGGGTATGGAGTTCTCCGACTCCCGAGCCGTCTGAAGGCAATCCTGTACAGTGAAGGGTTTTGTTTAAAACGTCTAGTGTTTTATTATGTTTCTATACATGTTGGATGCCGCCCAGCGTGGCTGGGGCAACCCAGTCCGTTGCGTGGGGTATAAAGAATAAAATTATCTTTTTTTTTTCAAAATTTTTTTATTGGTTTTACAAAATTTTTAAGACAATACAAACATATATAAAGACATACAAACACATATAATTTCATAACCTTTTTTTCATAAACCGTGTTTCTCGGACTTCCCCATACCTCCCCTTTCTGCATCCTAATATCCAAAAGTTTTTAGCAACTCTAAATATGTCTGTCAGTCCTTTGTCCTCTTAATCTTTCCTTCAATCTAGTCTTATATCGCTGTAACCCTTTCTTACTCAAACCTTGACATTCTAACATTCAGCAAGTTTATAATAATCCTTAAGGTAGATTTTAAATTTCTTCCATTCTTCTTCCGCCGTCTCTTTTCCCTGATCACGGATTCTGCCAGTCATCTCAGCTAATGTCATATAGTCCATCACTTTCATCTGCCATTCTTCCAGAGTGGGTAAATCTTGTGTCTTCCAATACTTTGCGATGAGTATTCTTGCTGCTGTTGTAGCATACATAAAGAAAGTTCTGTCCTTCTTTGACACCAATTGGCCGACAATGCCCAAGAGGAAGGCCTCTGGTTTTTTAGGAAAGGTACATTTAAGTATCTTTTTCATTTCATTATATATCATTTCCCAGAAAGCCTTAATCTTCGGGCATGTCCACCAAAGGTGATAAAAAGTACCTTCAATTTCTTTACATTTCCAGCACTTATTGTCAGGCAAATGGTAGATTTTTGCTAGCTTGACTGGAGTCATGTACCACCTGTAAATCATTTTCATAATGTTTTCCTTTAAGGCATTACATGCGGTAAATTTAATACCTGTGTTCCACAACCATTCCCAGTCAGCAAACATAATGTTGTGACCGATGTCCTGTGCCCATTTAATCATAGCAGATTTAACTGTTTCATCTTGTGTATTCCATTTCAGCAGCAAATTATACATTTTTGATAGATTCTTAGTATTGGGTTCTAACAATTCAGTTTCTAATTTTGATTTTTCCACCTGAAAGCCAATTTCCCTGTCCTGTTTGAAAATCTCCATTATTTGGTAATATTGAAACCAGTCTGGTACTTTAGGTTTCAATTTCTCATGACTTTGTAATTTCAGTTTATCTCCCTCCTGTTCCAAGATTTCCCAATACTTCGGCCATCCGACCTCCATATTGGGTTTCTTGAAAGCCTTAGCCTCCAAGGGTGACAACCATCTAGGGGTTTTGTTTTCCAACAGATCTTTATATCTTATCCAAACATTAAACAATGCTTTCCTAACAATATGGTTTTTAAAGGCCCTATGCACCTTGATTTTGTCATACCATAGATATGCATGCCAACCAAATGCATTATTGAAGCCTTCCAAATCTAAAATGTCTGTGTTCTCGAGGAGCATCCACTCTTTCAGCCAGCATAATGCTGCTGCTTCATAGTACAATTTTAAGTCCGGCAGGGCAAATCCCCCTCTTTCTTTAGCATTTGTCAATATTTTAAATTTAATTCTGGGCTTTTTGCCCTGCCAGACAAATTTCGAGATATCTTTCTGCCACCTCTTAAAACAGTCCATCTTGTCCAGAATCTGCAAAGTTTGAAACAAAAATAACATTCTAGGCAATACATTCATCTTGATCACTGCAATTCGGCCTAACATAGACAGTTTCAAATTTGACCATATTTCTAGATCTTTTTTAATTTCTAACCAGCATTTTTCATAATTATCCTTATACAAATTCAAATTCTTAGATGTCAAGTAAACCCCTAGGTATTTCACCTTCTTAACCAATGTCAAACCTGTCTATTCTTGAAATTTCTCCTTCTCCATAACTGTTAAATTTTTTTCTAAGACTTTAGTTTTTTGTTTATTCAGTTTAAATCCAGCTACCTGGCCAAATTGTTGAATTATCTCCAACACCCTTTTCGTACTAGTGTTTGGCTCTTGTAGGGTCAAGACTAAATCATCTGCAAATGCCCTTAACTTATAATGTTTATCTCCGACCTGTACACCTTTAACCTGCTGGTCATTTCTAATCATATTCAGCAAAACCTCCAGAACCGAAATAAAAAGCAATGGGGAAATTGGGCATCCCTGTCGTGTTCCTTTTTCTATCTTAAGTTCCTCAGTTACCACATTATTTACAATTAGCTTGGCTTTTTGTTCAGAGTATATCGCACCCATACTGTTCTCAAATCCTTGGCCTACCCCCATCCCATGGAGATTCTTTTTCATAAAACTCCAAGAAATATTGTCAAAGGCTTTCTCCGCGTCCACAAAAATCAGCACTGCTTTAGTATTAATTTTCACCTCTAGCAATTCCAAAATGTCTATTATATTCCTTACATTGTCTGAAAGGTGTCTTTTTGGGAGAAAGCCTGCTTGGTCCTTATGAATCTTCTCCATCAACACTCTTTTAAGTCTTTTTGCCAAAATGTCTGCAAAAATTTTGTAATCCACATTAAGTAATGATATTGGGCCGTAGTTCTTAAGTTGAGTCTTTTCAGTCTCTGTCTTTGGTATGAGTGAAATATACGCTTCTTTCCACGATTCTGGTGCCTTTTTCCCCTCTAAGATCTCATTGCAGACTTCCTTTAACGGATGAACCAACCACTCCTTCAAAGATTTATAGTATCTGGAAGTCAATCCATCTGGCCCTGGAGATTTGCCCAATTGCATGTCTTGAATAGCACCCTCTATCTCTTGTTCTGTTATTCTCTGGTTTAGATCCACCTTGCTTTGATGAGAGATTTTTTGTAATCCATATTTATTAAGGAATTTATCTATCTCTTCTTCATTTTGTGGTCCTTGAGAATAAAGTTTTTTAAAGTAACTCAAAAAACAGTTTCTAATCTCGTTGGGTTTAGATATGATCTTTCCATCCACTTCTAAACTTGTAACTGTATTTAGTTTCTGCCTTTTCTTCAATTGCCATGCCAAAAGTTTGCCGCATTTATCTGCCGATTCGAATGTCTTTTGTTTCATTTGCTTTATCTTCCATTCAATCTCTTGATTCATCAATTCCATATATTGTATTTGATATAACTTAATCTCTCTCAAGATCTCCTGGGACTTCGGTTTTGATCTTAATTTTTTCTCTCCTTCTTTTATCTTTTCTAAAATCTTTTCCTTCTTCTCATTCTGCTTTCTCTTTTTAATTGAGTTTTGTTGGATTAAAAATCCTCGCATCACAGCTTTGCTTGCGTCCCAGATCACCCTTTTTTCCACATCGGCCTTTAGGTTTATTTCAAAGTAGTCCTTTAGAGTTTTTTGGTCCTTCATGTGGATCTCTCTATCTTGGAACAGAGTGTCATTCATCCTCCATCTGAATTGACCAGTTGTTGTAAGCTTCATTTCCATCTTCAAGGCGTTATGGTCGGAGCAAGTTTTTGGGCAGATTTCTATTTTCTTGATCTTTGGAGCCATCCCACTAGTGATCCAAATTTGATCAATTCTGGTCCAGGTCATCATTGCTTGGGAGAAAAAGGTTCCCTCTCTCTCCAGAGGGTTCCTTGTTCTCCATATGTCTATTAGGTCCATATTTTCCGCCATCTCAAAAAAAGTCTTCGGAAGTCTCCCTTCGTTGGAGATTGTCAATCTTTGTGCCTTGTCCATATTTGTAGAGACTACACCATTCATGTCTCCCATGATTATCATATTATAATCCAGATAGTCCGTCAAAGTTTCATGGAGTTTCTTGAAAAATTCCGCTTTACCCTCATTTGGTGCGTAAATTCCAACTATTAAATATTTTTCTCCTTGCACTTGTATTTCAACTGCCAGATATCTTCCTTGTTCGTCTTTAAACATCATTTTTGGGGCCCATTTTTCCTTTACATAAATCACGACTCCTCTTTTCTTCACTTTATCCGATGAAATAAATTCTTGTCCTAATCTTTTATTTATAAGTAATTTCCTGTGTACTCTAGTTATATGGGTTTCTTGTAAGCAAATCAAATCCAATTGTTCTCTTTTAAGAATATGAAATACTTGACGTCTCCTCAAAGGCATGTTCAGCCCATTACAATTCCAGCTAAGGAATTGCAGGGCCATCTTGTTATTTTTCTGTTACTCCTCCAACCGCCCCAAGTTTTTGCTCTTCCTCTGATGGTGCTGAGTCAAGTCCGTACTCTCCTTTGTTCTGTAAGTGGGTCCACTGTTCCCTTCTGTAAATCCTCTTGATTTCTTTCTAGAAATCTTTCTTTGTCTTGTATAGTCCTTATTTTCACCTTCTTTCCCTTATAGTCAAAAGACAATCCTTGTGGGAACTCCCACCTGAAAAGGATGGTATTCTTCTTCAGCAGATAGACCAAGTCCTTATAAAAAGCTCTCAGCTCCAAGATGTGTTTAGGAATATCTTTAAAGATCTGTATAGATGAGTTTTCAATTTGCAAGGCCCTTCCGTAATGCAATTTTAATATTTTGTCTCTTTCTTCCTTCGATCTAAGGGTAATCAAACAGTCCCTCGGGGTCTTTCTGTTCTGTCTTCTGCCCAGTCTGAATGCTGTTGTTATTTTAATTTCTTCGTCCTCCAAGTCTTCCCAAAAATCAGCAAACTCTCGTGTTAAGAACTCCACTAAATTGTCTCCTTCGCTCTCAGGAATTAGTCTTAATTTCAAATTTCTTTCCTTTCTCTGTAAGTCCCACAAAGCCAGAGTTGTGTCATGTTCATAGACTTTTTTAGCAATCGGTTGCAAATTCTGTTGAGTCTCTCCAGCAATGGTTCTGGCTTCCTCTGCAATCTTACGTGTTACGGAATTTTCTTGAACGAGCTTGTTTATAGATTCTGTTTTTAAGTCCAATCTTGCTGTTAGCTCTGTTAATTTCTGTGTATTTTCTGTACTCTGCTTTGTCAAGTTCTCCAAAGACTGGTTTATCTTGAGAAGCGCTTGTGTCACTGACTCCATGGAAGCAGCTGTCACTTTTTCTTGTCCTGTTGTTCCTGTAGGAGTTACGCCAGTGATCGTGCCTCTTTTTTTTGTTGTTGTTGCTGGTGTTGTTGTTGCTTCGCCTTAGCTCTTGTGGTTATCTCTTCCGCTGAGCCACTCATGTCCCAAGGTCGTTCCCAGGGAAGCAATTCCCTAGTGGAAAATTCCACTGTCCTAGGCTTTACAACTGTTACTTTAGCCCTCTAGAGGGAGCAGGCCAAAAGAAGGAAAAAAATAAGTATGGAGACAAAGAGGTTTAAAAACAAGTATGTCAGGAGGCTTGTAAAAGTCTTTTAAAACACTTTTTCCAGTAGATACAGTCTAGTCCAGTAAACTGTAACAACAGAGTCCAAAAACTTTGTATCAACAGAGACTTCAACTATGTAACTTTCCCCGGAGTTAAGACAGTTCAGTGCTTCACTGTCTTATTCAGCAGTCTGCTTCAGGGCAGTGAGACAGCAGAAGGATTTTTCCTTTATAAGTAAATCATGCAGTTGTTAATGTCCTTTTTCCCTCCCCTCTGCCCTGCTTGCTAGAGGGGGGGGTCTAAGTTCAATGCCAGGTTTAAATAGTCAAAGAGAAAAGCCTCTTGCGGATGCAGCTTTAAAGTTCCGTTGCTTTAGCTGTCATGCAGTCGGGGGAAGGCAGACTTCCTTAATTTTGCCTTTCCCGTTTTCAGCCAGATTTTCTTTTTAAAAAGTTCCAAATAGCGTTCAATCTTACTCACAGGTTTTTTCAGTCCAGATTTACAGGAAGGAATCGGCGCTCTCCGTCAATGGCGACGCGGCTTCACCCTGCGGGCTGGGTAGCGACTCTCAGCACCGCGCTCTACTGATGCCGTTCCAGAGCCTTTAAAAAGGCTCTTTCTGCAGTAAGGGGGAGCGCTTCTGGTGCCCACCGAGTCTCCTTGTTCACAGGCTTCAGCGCCTGTGATTTTAGGGGTCCCCCGCTTGCCGTAGCGGGTCAGACCCGAACTCGCAGAGCAGTCCTCCTCCGGAGCTCGGAAAGAGGAACGCCATTAACGCTGGCGCCGACCGGAAGTCCTAAAGAATAAAATTATCATTATGGAATGGGGCGACCCGCTGTGTGTGTGTGTGTGTTTGTGTGTGTTTGTGTTTAATGCACTTGGAGGGAAGAGCTGGCTGGAACTCTAAAAAGAAGCAGCAGAACGCACGGCAACATTTGGTTGCAGGTCCCATTTGTGACATACCACAGATGAAGTCCCTACTTTGAAGCATTTACCATATAGAAATCCCCCCCCTCCTTTTGGACTGACAAGTGTAAAAGCATGAGACAAAAGGAGCTGGAAGGAAAGAGGAAACTTTGCACAATCTGGAAGAGAGTGAAAGAAGAAAAGAGTGGTAAAGGAACTAAAGAAAACAAAAACAAAAAAAATGACAATAGGTGGGGGGGGGGAGAAGAAGAAAATCCAAATCAAGAGGGAAAAGAGAGAGAGAAATTGGGTGGCCTGAGCGCAGGCCAATGGCCTGCTGGTTTTATACCTGCTGCTGGGATTGAGAAAGCTGCCTCTGATTGGTTGACAAGGCTGCTGGGATTTACAAAGCTGCCTCTGGTTGGTTAACAAGGCATTCTTTGATTGACAAGGCATCTGTCCCTCCCCTTCACCTCATAGCTCACCAATTAACCCATTAACTAACGTCTAGGCAAACCAATCAACCCACTTGAAGGATTACTGTTAATTTTTTTCCCTTAGGGTGTCCCTATGTTCAATGGAGAAATGTTGGGGGGTATGGAGTTCTCCGACTCCCGAGCCGTCTGAAGGCAATCCTGTACAGTGAAGGGTTTTGTTTAAAACGTCTAGTGTTTTAATATGTTTCTATACATGTTGGATGCCGCCCAGCGTGCCTGGGGCAACCCAGTCCGTTGCGTGCGGCATAAAGAATAAAATTATCATTATGGAATGGGGCGACCCGCTGTGTGTGTGTGTGTGTTTGTGCTTAATGCACTTGGAGGGAAGAGCTTGCTGGAACTCTAAACAGAAGCAGCAGAACGCACTGCAACATGTGGTTGCAGGTCCCATTTGTGACATACCACAGATGAAGTCCCTACTTTGAAGCATTTACCATATAGAAATCCCCCCCCCCTCCTTTTGGACTGACAAGTGTAAAAGCATGAGACAAAAGGAACGGGAAGGAAAGAGGAAACTTCCGGGGAGCATTTGCAACTGGTTGGCACCATTTTTGAGTGAATTGCCAAAAGTCAGATTTTTGCTGAAATTGTGACCCCGGGGCTTAGGGATTTTTTCAAAAAAATATTTTCCGCAGGTTAGGTTTTCGAGGGCTGGTTTCTTGTCCTGTGATAAAAAGCCTTCTGTTTCGACTGACAAACCTTTCAGGGGAGCATTTGCAACCGGTTGGCACCATTTTTGAGTGAATTGCCAAAAGTCAGATTTTTGCTGAAATTGTGACCCCGGGGCTTAGGGATTTTTTCAAAAAAATATTTTCCGCCGGTTAAGTTGTTGAGGGCTGATTTCTTGTCCTGTGATAAAAAGCCTTCTGTTTCGACTGCCAAACCTTTCAGGGGAGCATTTGCAGCCGGTTGGCACCATTTTTGAGTGAATTGCCAAAAGTCAGATTTTTGCTGAAATTGTGACCCCAGGGCTTAGGGATTTTTTCAAAAAAATATTTTCCGCAGGTTAGGTTTTCGAGGGCTGATTTCTTGTCCTGTGATAAAAAGGCTTCTGCTTCCATCGCCGAAGCTTTCAGGGGAGCTTTTGCAACCTGCTGGCACCATTTTTGAGTGAATTGCCAAAAGTCAGATTTTTGCTGAAATTGTGACCCCGGGGCTTAGGGATTTTTTCAAAAAAATATTTTCCGCAGGTTAGGTTTTCGAGGGCTGATTTCTTGTCCTGTGCTAAAAAGCCTTCTGTTTCCATCGCCAAAGCTTTCAGGGGAGCATTTGCAACCGGTTGGCACCATTTTTGAGTGAATTGCCAAAAGTCAGATTTTTGCTGAAATTGTGACCCCGGGGCTTAGAGATTTTTTCAAAAAAATATTTTCCGCCGGTTCAGTTGTTGAGGGCTGATTTCTTGTCCTGTGACAAAAAGCCTTCTGTTTCGACTGCCAAACCTTTCAGGGGAGAATTTGCAACGTGCTGGCACCATTTTTGAATGAATTGCCAAAAGTCAGATTTTTGCTGAAATTGTGACCCCGGGGCTTAGGGATTTTTTCAAAAAAATATTTTCCGCCGGTTAAGTTGTTGAGGGCTGATTTCTTGTCCTGTGATAAAAAGCCTTCTGTTTCGACTGCCAAACCTTTCAGGGGAGCATTTGCAACCGGTTGGCACCATTTTTGAGTGAATTGCCAAAAGTCAGATTTTTGCTGGAATTGTGACCCCGGGGCTTAGGGATTTTTTCAAAAAAATATTTTCCGCCGGTTAAGTTGTTGAGGGCTGATTTCTTGTCCTGTGCTAAAAAGCCTTCTGTTTCCATCGCCAAAGCTTTCAGGGGAGCATTTGCAACCGGTTGGCACCATTTTTGAGTGAATTGCCAAAAGTCAGATTTTTGCTGAAATTGTGACCCCGGGGCTTAGAGATTTTTTCAAAAAAATATTTTCCGCCGGTTCAGTTGTTGAGGGCTGATTTCTTGTCCTGTGACAAAAAGCCTTCTGTTTCGACTGCCAAAACTTTCAGGGGAGAATTTGCAACGTGCTGGCACCATTTTTGAATGAATTGCCAAAAGTCAGATTTTTGCTGAAATTGTGACCCCAGGGCTTAGGGATTTTTTCAAAAAAATATTTTCCGCAGGTTAGGTTTTCGAGGGCTGATTTCTTGTCCTGTGATAAAAAGCCTTCTGTTTCGACTGCCGAACCTTTCAGGGGAGAATTTGCAACGTGCTGGCACCATTTTTGAATGAATTGCCAAAAGTCAGATTTTTGCTGAAATTGTGACCCCGGGGCTTAGGGATCTTTTCAAAAAAATATTTTCCGCAGGTTAGGTTTTCGAGGGCTGATTTCTTGTCCTGTGCTAAAAAGCCTTCTGTTTCCATCGCCAAAGCTTTCAGGGGAGCATTTGCAACCGGTTGGCACCATTTTTGAGTGAATTGCCAAAAGTCAGATTTTTGCTGAAATTGTGACCCCGGGGCTTAGAGATTTTTTCAAAAAAATATTTTCCGCCGGTTCAGTTGTTGAGGGCTGATTTCTTGTCCTGTGACAAAAAGCCTTCTGTTTCGACTGCCAAACCTTTCAGGGGAGAATTTGCAACGTGCTGGCACCATTTTTGAATGAATTGCCAAAAGTCAGATTTTTGCTGAAATTGTGACCCCGGGGCTTAGGGATTTTTTCAAAAAAATATTTTCCGCCGGTTAAGTTGTTGAGGGCTGATTTCTTGTCCTGTGATAAAAAGCCTTCTGTTTCGACTGCCAAACCTTTCAGGGGAGCATTTGCAACCGGTTGGCACCATTTTTGAGTGAATTGCCAAAAGTCAGATTTTTGCTGGAATTGTGACCCCGGGGCTTAGGGATTTTTTCAAAAAAATATTTTCCGCCGGTTAAGTTGTTGAGGGCTGATTTCTTGTCCTGTGCTAAAAAGCCTTCTGTTTCCATCGCCAAAGCTTTCAGGGGAGCATTTGCAACCGGTTGGCACCATTTTTGAGTGAATTGCCAAAAGTCAGATTTTTGCTGAAATTGTGACCCCGGGGCTTAGAGATTTTTTCAAAAAAATATTTTGCGCCGGTTCAGTTGTTGAGGGCTGATTTCTTGTCCTGTGACAAAAAGCCTTCTGTTTCGACTGCCAAACCTTTCAGGGGAGAATTTGCAACGTGCTGGCACCATTTTTGAATGAATTGCCAAAAGTCAGATTTTTGCTGAAATTGTGACCCCAGGGCTTAGGGATTTTTTCAAAAAAATATTTTCCGCAGGTTAGGTTTTCGAGGGCTGATTTCTTGTCCTGTGATAAAAAGCCTTCTGTTTCGACTGCCGAACCTTTCAGGGGAGAATTTGCAACGTGCTGGCACCATTTTTGAATGAATTGCCAAAAGTCAGATTTTTGCTGAAATTGTGACCCCGGGGCTTAGGGATCTTTTCAAAAAAATATTTTCCGCAGGTTAGGTTTTCGAGGGCTGATTTCTTGTCCTGTGCTAAAAAGCCTTCTGTTTCCATCGTCAAAGCTTTCAGGGGAGCATTTGCAACCGGTTGGCACCATTTTTGAGTGAATTGCCAAAAGTCAGATTTTTGCTGAAATTGTGACCCCGGGGCTTAGAGATTTTTTCAAAAAAATATTTTCCGCCGGTTAAGTTGTTGAGGGCTGATTTCTTGTCCTGTGACAAAAAGCCTTCTGTTTCGACTGCCAAACCTTTCAGGGGAGAATTTGCAACGTGCTGGCACCATTTTTGAATGAATTGCCAAAAGTCAGATTTTTGCTGAAATTGTGACCCCGGGGCTTAGGGATTTTTTCAAAAAAATATTTTCCGCCGGTTAAGTTGTTGAGGGCTGATTTCTTGTCCTGTGATAAAAAGCCTTCTGTTTCGACTGCCAAACCTTTCAGGGGAGCATTTGCAACCGGTTGGCACCATTTTTGAGTGAATTGCCAAAAGTCAGATTTTTGCTGGAATTGTGACCCTGGGGCTTAGGGATTTTTTCAAAAAAATATTTTCCGCCGGTTAAGTTGTTGAGGGCTGATTTCTTGTCCTGTGCTAAAAAGCCTTCTGTTTCCATCGCCAAAGCTTTCAGGGGAGCATTTGCAACCGGTTGGCA
The DNA here is from genome assembly GCF_965112155.1 of Podarcis liolepis. Classification (NCBI taxonomy): domain Eukaryota; kingdom Metazoa; phylum Chordata; class Lepidosauria; order Squamata; family Lacertidae; genus Podarcis; species Podarcis liolepis. The sequence goes on from NC_139569.1 coordinate 40,043,759, forward strand.
CCATTTTTGAGTGAATTGCCAAAAGTCAGATTTTTGCTGAAATTGTGACCCCGGGGCTTAGAGATTTTTTCAAAAAAATATTTTCCGCCGGTTAGGTTTTCGAGGGCTGATTTCTTGTCCTGTGATAAAAAGGCTTCTGTTTCCATCGCCGAAGCTTTCAGGGGAGCATTTGCAGCCGGTTGGCACCATTTTTGAGTGAATTGCCAAAAGTCAGATTTTTGCTGAAATTGTGACCCCAGGGCTTAGGGATTTTTTCAAAAAAATATTTTCCGCAGGTTAGGTTTTCGAGGGCTGATTTCTTGTCCTGTGATAAAAAGCCTTCTGTTTCCATCGCCGAAGCTTTCAGGGGAGTTTTGCAACCTGCTGGCACCATTTTTGAGTGAATTGCCAAAAGTCAGATTTTTGCTGAAATTGTGACCCCGGGGCTTAGGGATCTTTTCAAAAAAATATTTTCCGCAGGTTAGGTTTTCGAGGGCTGATTTCTTGTCCTGTGCTAAAAAGCCTTCTGTTTCCATCGCCAAAGCTTTCAGGGGAGCATTTGCAACCGGTTGGCACCATTTTTGAGTGAATTGCCAAAAGTCAGATTTTTGCTGAAATTGTGACCCCGGGGCTTAGAGATTTTTTCAAAAAAATATTTTCCGCCGGTTCAGTTGTTGAGGGCTGATTTCTTGTCCTGTGACAAAAAGCCTTCTGTTTCGACTGCCAAACCTTTCAGGGGAGAATTTGCAACGTGCTGGCACCATTTTTGAATGAATTGCCAAAAGTCAGATTTTTGCTGAAATTGTGACCCCGGGGCTTAGGGATTTTTTCAAAAAAATATTTTCCGCCGGTTAAGTTGTTGAGGGCTGATTTCTTGTCCTGTGATAAAAAGCCTTCTGTTTCGACTGCCAAACCTTTCAGGGGAGCATTTGCAACCGGTTGGCACCATTTTTGAGTGAATTGCCAAAAGTCAGATTTTTGCTGGAATTGTGACCCCGGGGCTTAGGGATTTTTTCAAAAAAATATTTTCCGCCGGTTAAGTTGTTGAGGGCTGATTTCTTGTCCTGTGATAAAAAGCCTTCTGTTTCCATCGCCAAAGCTTTCAGGGGAGCATTTGCAACCGGTTGGCACCATTTTTGAGTGAATTGCCAAAAGTCAGATTTTTGCTGAAATTGTGACCCCAGGGCTTAGGGATTTTTTCAAAAAAATATTTTCCGCAGGTTAGGTTTTCGAGGGCTGATTTCTTGTCCTGTGATAAAAAGCCTTCTGTTTCGACTGCCGAACCTTTCAGGGGAGAATTTGCAACGTGCTGGCACCATTTTTGAATGAATTGCCAAAAGTCAGATTTTTGCTGAAATTGTGACCCCGGGGCTTAGGGATCTTTTCAAAAAAATATTTTCCGCAGGTTAGGTTTTCGAGGGCTGATTTCTTGTCCTGTGCTAAAAAGCCTTCTGTTTCCATCGCCAAAGCTTTCAGGGGAGCATTTGCAACCGGTTGGCACCATTTTTGAGTGAATTGCCAAAAGTCAGATTTTTGCTGAAATTGTGACCCCGGGGCTTAGAGATTTTTTCAAAAAAATATTTTCCGCCGGTTCAGTTGTTGAGGGCTGATTTCTTGTCCTGTGACAAAAAGCCTTCTGTTTCGACTGCCAAACCTTTCAGGGGAGAATTTGCAACGTGCTGGCACCATTTTTGAATGAATTGCCAAAAGTCAGATTTTTGCTGAAATTGTGACCCCGGGGCTTAGGGATTTTTTCAAAAAAATATTTTCCGCCGGTTAAGTTGTTGAGGGCTGATTTCTTGTCCTGTGATAAAAAGCCTTCTGTTTCGACTGCCAAACCTTTCAGGGGAGCATTTGCAACCGGTTGGCACCATTTTTGAGTGAATTGCCAAAAGTCAGATTTTTGCTGGAATTGTGACCCCGGGGCTTAGGGATTTTTTCAAAAAAATATTTTCCGCCGGTTAAGTTGTTGAGGGCTGATTTCTTGTCCTGTGCTAAAAAGCCTTCTGTTTCCATCGCCAAAGCTTTCAGGGGAGCATTTGCAACCGGTTGGCACCATTTTTGAGTGAATTGCCAAAAGTCAGATTTTTGCTGAAATTGTGACCCCGGGGCTTAGAGATTTTTTCAAAAAAATATTTTGCGCCGGTTCAGTTGTTGAGGGCTGATTTCTTGTCCTGTGACAAAAAGCCTTCTGTTTCGACTGCCAAACCTTTCAGGGGAGAATTTGCAACGTGCTGGCACCATTTTTGAATGAATTGCCAAAAGTCAGATTTTTGCTGAAATTGTGACCCCAGGGCTTAGGGATTTTTTCAAAAAAATATTTTCCGCAGGTTAGGTTTTCGAGGGCTGATTTCTTGTCCTGTGATAAAAAGCCTTCTGTTTCGACTGCCGAACCTTTCAGGGGAGAATTTGCAACGTGCTGGCACCATTTTTGAATGAATTGCCAAAAGTCAGATTTTTGCTGAAATTGTGACCCCCGGGGCTTAGGGATCTTTTCAAAAAAATATTTTCCGCAGGTTAGGTTTTCGAGGGCTGATTTCTTGTCCTGTGCTAAAAAGCCTTCTGTTTCCATCGTCAAAGCTTTCAGGGGAGCATTTGCAACCGGTTGGCACCATTTTTGAGTGAATTGCCAAAAGTCAGATTTTTGCTGAAATTGTGACCCCGGGGCTTAGAGATTTTTTCAAAAAAATATTTTCCGCCGGTTAAGTTGTTGAGGGCTGATTTCTTGTCCTGTGACAAAAAGCCTTCTGTTTCGACTGCCAAACCTTTCAGGGGAGAATTTGCAACGTGCTGGCACCATTTTTGAATGAATTGCCAAAAGTCAGATTTTTGCTGAAATTGTGACCCCGGGGCTTAGGGATTTTTTCAAAAAAATATTTTCCGCCGGTTAAGTTGTTGAGGGCTGATTTCTTGTCCTGTGATAAAAAGCCTTCTGTTTCGACTGCCAAACCTTTCAGGGGAGCATTTGCAACCGGTTGGCACCATTTTTGAGTGAATTGCCAAAAGTCAGATTTTTGCTGGAATTGTGACCCTGGGGCTTAGGGATTTTTTCAAAAAAATATTTTCCGCCGGTTAAGTTGTTGAGGGCTGATTTCTTGTCCTGTGCTAAAAAGCCTTCTGTTTCCATCGCCAAAGCTTTCAGGGGAGCATTTGCAACCGGTTGGCACCATTTTTGAGTGAATTGCCAAAAGTCAGATTTTTGCTGAAATTGTGACCCCGGGGCTTAGAGATTTTTTCAAAAAAATATTTTCCGCCGGTTAGGTTTTCGAGGGCTGATTTCTTGTCCTGTGATAAAAAGGCTTCTGTTTCCATCGCCGAAGCTTTCAGGGGAGCATTTGCAGCCGGTTGGCACCATTTTTGAGTGAATTGCCAAAAGTCAGATTTTTGCTGAAATTGTGACCCCAGGGCTTAGGGATTTTTTCAAAAAAATATTTTCCGCAGGTTAGGTTTTCGAGGGCTGATTTCTTGTCCTGTGATAAAAAGCCTTCTGTTTCCATCGCCGAAGCTTTCAGGGGAGTTTTGCAACCTGCTGGCACCATTTTTGAGTGAATTGCCAAAAGTCAGATTTTTGCTGAAATTGTGACCCCGGGGCTTAGGGATCTTTTCAAAAAAATATTTTCCGCAGGTTAGGTTTTCGAGGGCTGATTTCTTGTCCTGTGCTAAAAAGCCTTCTGTTTCCATCGCCAAAGCTTTCAGGGGAGCATTTGCAACCGGTTGGCACCATTTTTGAGTGAATTGCCAAAAGTCAGATTTTTGCTGAAATTGTGACCCCGGGGCTTAGAGATTTTTTCAAAAAAATATTTTCCGCCGGTTCAGTTGTTGAGGGCTGATTTCTTGTCCTGTGACAAAAAGCCTTCTGTTTCGACTGCCAAACCTTTCAGGGGAGAATTTGCAACGTGCTGGCACCATTTTTGAATGAATTGCCAAAAGTCAGATTTTTGCTGAAATTGTGACCCCGGGGCTTAGGGATTTTTTCAAAAAAATATTTTCCGCCGGTTAAGTTGTTGAGGGCTGATTTCTTGTCCTGTGATAAAAAGCCTTCTGTTTCGACTGCCAAACCTTTCAGGGGAGCATTTGCAACCGGTTGGCACCATTTTTGAGTGAATTGCCAAAAGTCAGATTTTTGCTGGAATTGTGACCCCGGGGCTTAGGGATTTTTTCAAAAAAATATTTTCCGCCGGTTAAGTTGTTGAGGGCTGATTTCTTGTCCTGTGATAAAAAGCCTTCTGTTTCCATCGCCAAAGCTTTCAGGGGAGCATTTGCAACCGGTTGGCACCATTTTTGAGTGAATTGCCAAAAGTCAGATTTTTGCTGAAATTGTGACCCCGGGGCTTAGAGATTTTTTCAAAAAAATATTTTCCGCCGGTTCAGTTGTTGAGGGCTGATTTCTTGTCCTGTGACAAAAAGCCTTCTGTTTCGACTGCCAAACCTTTCAGGGGAGAATTTGCAACGTGCTGGCACCATTTTTGAATGAATTGCCAAAAGTCAGATTTTTGCTGAAATTGTGACCCCAGGGCTTAGGGATTTTTTCAAAAAAATATTTTCCGCAGGTTAGGTTTTTGAGGGCTGATTTCTTGTCCTGTGATAAAAAGCCTTCTGTTTCCATCGCCGAAGCTTTCAGGGGAGCTTTTGCAACCTGCTGGCACCATTTTTGAGTGAATTGCCAAAAGTCAGATTTTTGCTGAAATTGTGACCCCGGGGCTTAGGGATCTTTTCAAAAAAATATTTTCCGCAGGTTAGGTTTTCGAGGGCTGATTTCTTGTCCTGTGCTAAAAAGCCTTCTGTTTCCATCGCCAAAGCTTTCAGGGGAGCATTTGCAACCGGTTGGCACCATTTTTGAGTGAATTGCCAAAAGTCAGATTTTTGCTGAAATTGTGACCCCGGGGCTTAGAGATTTTTTCAAAAAAATATTTTCCGCCGGTTAAGTTGTTGAGGGCTGATTTCTTGTCCTGTGACAAAAAGCCTTCTGTTTCGACTGCCAAACCTTTCAGGGGAGAATTTGCAACGTGCTGGCACCATTTTTGAATGAATTGCCAAAAGTCAGATTTTTGCTGAAATTGTGACCCCGGGGCTTAGGGATTTTTTCAAAAAAATATTTTCCGCCGGTTAAGTTGTTGAGGGCTGATTTCTTGTCCTGTGATAAAAAGCCTTCTGTTTCGACTGCCAAACCTTTCAGGGGAGCATTTGCAACCGGTTGGCACCATTTTTGAGTGAATTGCCAAAAGTCAGATTTTTGCTGAAATTGTGACCCCGGGGCTTAGGGATTTTTTCAAAAAAATATTTTCCGCCGGTTAAGTTGTTGAGGGCTGATTTCTTGTCCTGTGATAAAAAGCCTTCTGTTTCGACTGCCAAACCTTTCAGGGGAGAATTTGCAACGTGCTGGCACCATTTTTGAATGAATTGCCAAAAGTCAGATTTTTGCTGAAATTGTGACCCCGGGGATTAGGGATTTTTTCAAAAAAATATTTTCCGCCGGTTAAGTCGTTGAGGGCTGATTTCTTGTCCTGTGATAAAAAGCCTTCTGTTTCGACTGCCAAACCTTTCAGGGGAGCATTTGCAACCGGTTGGCACCATTTTTGAGTGAATTGCCAAAAGTCAGATTTTTGCTGGAATTGTGACCCCGGGGCTTAGGGATTTTTTCAAAAAAATATTTTCCGCCGGTTAAGTTGTTGAGGGCTGATTTCTTGTCCTGTGCTAAAAAGCCTTCTGTTTCCATCGCCAAAGCTTTCAGGGGAGCATTTGCAACCGGTTGGCACCATTTTTGAGTGAATTGCCAAAAGTCAGATTTTTGCTGAAATTGTGACCCCGGGGCTTAGAGATTTTTTCAAAAAAATATTTTCCGCCGGTTAGGTTTTCGAGGGCTGATTTCTTGTCCTGTGATAAAAAGGCTTCTGTTTCCATCGCCGAAGCTTTCAGGGGAGCATTTGCAGCCGGTTGGCACCATTTTTGAGTGAATTGCCAAAAGTCAGATTTTTGCTGAAATTGTGACCCCAGGGCTTAGGGATTTTTTCAAAAAAATATTTTCCGCAGGTTAGGTTTTCGAGGGCTGATTTCTTGTCCTGTGATAAAAAGCCTTCTGTTTCCATCGCCGAAGCTTTCAGGGGAGCTTTTGCAACCTGCTGGCACCATTTTTGAGTGAATTGCCAAAAGTCAGATTTTTGCTGAAATTGTGACCCCGGGGCTTAGGGATCTTTTCAAAAAAATATTTTCCGCAGGTTAGGTTTTCGAGGGCTGATTTCTTGTCCTGTGCTAAAAAGCCTTCTGTTTCCATCGCCAAAGCCTTCAGGGGAGCATTTGCAACCGGTTGGCACCATTTTTGAGTGAATTGCCAAAAGTCAGATTTTTGCTGAAATTGTGACCCTGGGGCTTAGAGATTTTTTCAAAAAAATATTTTCCGCCGGTTCAGTTGTTGAGGGCTGATTTCTTGTCCTGTGATAAAAAGCCTTCTGTTTCGACTGCCAAACCTTTCAGGGGAGCATTTGCAGCCGGTTGGCACCATTTTTGAGTGAATTGCCAAAAGTCAGATTTTTGCTGAAATTGTGACCCCGGGGCTTAGGGATTTTTTTCAAAAAAATATTTTCCGCAGGTTAGGTTTTCGAGGGCTGATTTCTTGTCCTGTGATAAAAAGACTTCTGTTTCCATCGCCAAAGCTTTCAGGGGAGCTTTTGCAGCCTGCTACCACCATTTTTGAGTGAATTGCCAAAAGTCAGATTTTTGCTGAAATTGTGACCCCGGGGCTTAGGGATTTTTTCAAAAAAATATTTTCCGCCGGTTAAGTTGTTGAGGGCTGATTTCTTGTCCTGTGATAAAAAGCCTTCTGTTTCCATCGTCAAAGCTTTCAGGGGAGCATTTGCAACCGGTTGGCACCATTTTTGAGTCAATTGCCAAAAGTCAGATTTTTGCTGAAATTGTGACCCCAGGGTTTAGGGATTTTTTCAAAAAAATATTTTCCGCCGGTTAGGTTTTCGAGGGCTGATTTCTTGTCCTGTGATAAAAAGCCTTCTGTTTCGACAGACAAACCTTTCAGGGGAGCATTTGCAACCGGTTGGCACCATTTTTGAGTGAATTGCCAAAAGTCAGATTTTTGCTGAAATTGTGACCCCGGGGCTTAGGGATTTTTTCAAAAAAATATTTTCCGCAGGTTAGGTTTTCGAGGGCTGATTTCTTGTCCTGTGATAAAAAGCCTTCTGTTTCGACTGCCAAACCTTTCAGGGGAGCATTTGCAACCGGTTGGCACCATTTTTGAGTGAATTGCCAAAAGTCAGATTTTTGCTGAAATTGTGACCCCGGGGCTTAGAGATTTTTTCAAAAAAATATTTTCCGCCGGTTCAGTTGTTGAGGGCTGATTTCTTGTCCTGTGACAAAAAGCCTTCTGTTTCGACTGCCAAACCTTTCAGGGGAGAATTTGCAACGTGCTGGCACCATTTTTTAGTGAATTGCCAAAAGTCAGATTTTTGCTGAAATTGTGACCCCGGGGCTTAGGGATTTTTTCAAAAAAATATTTTCCGCTGGTTAAGTTGTTGAGGGCTGATTTCTTGTCCTGTGATAAAAAGCCTTCTGTTTCGACTGCCAAACCTTTCAGGGGAGCATTTGCAACCGGTTGGCACCATTTTTGAGTGAATTGCCAAAAGTCAGATTTTTGCTGGAATTGTGACCCCGGGGCTTAGGGATTTTTTCAAAAAAATATTTTCCGCCGGTTAAGTTGTTGAGGGCTGATTTCTTGTCCTGTGATAAAAAGCCTTCTGTTTCGACTGCCAAACCTTTCAGGGGAGCATTTGCAGCCGGTTGGCACCATTTTTGAGTGAATTGCCAAAAGTCAGATTTTTGCTGAAATTGTGACCCCGGGGCTTAGGGATTTTTTTCAAAAAAATATTTTCCGCAGGTTAGGTTTTCGAGGGCTGATTTCTTGTCCTGTGATAAAAAGACTTCTGTTTCCATCGCCAAAGCTTTCAGGGGAGCTTTTGCAGCCTGCTACCACCATTTTTGAGTGAATTGCCAAAAGTCAGATTTTTGCTGAAATTGTGACCCCGGGGCTTAGGGATTTTTTCAAAAAAATATTTTCCGCCGGTTAAGTTGTTGAGGGCTGATTTCTTGTCCTGTGATAAAAAGCCTTCTGTTTCCATCGTCAAAGCTTTCAGGGGAGCATTTGCAACCGGTTGGCACCATTTTTGAGTGAATTGCCAAAAGTCAGATTTTTGCTGAAATTGTGACCCTGGGGCTTAGGGATTTTTTCAACAAAATATTTTCCGCCGGTTAGGTTTTCGAGGGCTGATTTCTTGTCCTGTGATAAAAAGCCTTCTGTTTCGACTGGCAAACCTTTCAGGGGAGCACTTGCAACCGGTTGGCACCATTTTAGAGTGAATTGCCAAAAGTCAGATTTTTGCTGAAATTGTGACCCCGGGGCTTAGGGATTTTTTCAAAAAAATATTTTCCGCAGGTTAGGTTTTCGAGGGCTGATTTCTTGTCCTGTGATAAAAAGCCTTCTGTTTCGACAGACAAACCTTTCAGGGGAGCATTTGCAGCCGGTTGGCACCATTTTTGAGTGAATTGCCAAAAGTCAGATTTTTGCTGAAATTGTGACCCCGGGGCTTAGGGATTTTTTTCAAAAAAATATTTTCCGCAGGTTAGGTTTTCGAGGGCTGATTTCTTGTCCTGTGATAAAAAGACTTCTGTTTCCATCGCCAAAGCTTTCAGGGGAGCTTTTGCAGCCTGCTACCACCATTTTTGAGTGAATTGCCAAAAGTCAGATTTTTGCTGAAATTGTGACCCCGGGGCTTAGGGATTTTTTCAAAAAAATATTTTCCGCCGGTTAAGTTGTTGAGGGCTAATTTCTTGTCCTGTGATAAAAAGCCTTCTGTTTCCATCGTCAAAGCTTTCAGGGGAGCATTTGCAACCGGTTGGCACCATTTTTGAGTGAATTGCCAAAAGTCAGATTTTTGCTGAAATTGTGACCCCAGGGTTTAGGGATTTTTTCAAAAAAATATTTTCCGCCGGTTAGGTTTTCGAGGGCTGATTTCTTGTCCTGTGATAAAAAGCCTTCTGTTTCGACAGACAAACCTTTCAGGGGAGCATTTGCAACCGGTTGGCACCATTTTTGAGTGAATTGCCAAAAGTCAGATTTTTGCTGAAATTGTGACCCCGGGGCTTAGGGATTTTTTCAAAAAAATATTTTCCGCAGGTTAGGTTTTCGAGGGCTGATTTCTTGTCCTGTGATAAAAAGCCTTCTGTTTCGACTGACAAACCTTTCAGGGGAGCATTTGCAACCGGTTGGCACCCATTTTTGAGTGAATTGCCAAAAGTCAGATTTTTGCTGGAATTGTGACCCCGGGGCTTAGGGATTTTTTCAAAAAAATATTTTCCGCCGGTTAAGTTGTTGAGGGCTGATTTCTTGTCCTGTGATAAAAAGCCTTCTGTTTCGACTGCCAAACCTTTCAGGGGAGCATTTGCAGCCGGTTGGCACCATTTTTGAGTGAATTGCCAAAAGTCAGATTTTTGCTGAAATTGTGACCCCGGGGCTTAGGGATTTTTTCAAAAAAATATTTTCCGCAGGTTAGGTTTTCGAGGGCTGATTTCTTGTCCTGTGCTAAAAAGCCTTCTGTTTCCATCGCCAAAGCTTTCAGGGGAGCATTTGCAACCGGTTGGCACCATTTTTGAGTGAATTGCCAAAAGTCAGATTTTTGCTGAAATTGTGACCCCGGGGCTTAGAGATTTTTTCAAAAAAATATTTTCCGCCGGTTCAGTTGTTGAGGGCTGATTTCTTGTCCTGTGACAAAAAGCCTTCTGTTTCGACTGCCAAACCTTTCAGGGGAGAATTTGCAACGTGCTGGCACCATTTTTGAGTGAATTGCCAAAAGTCAGATATTTGCTGAAATTGTGACCCCGGGGCTTAGGGATTTTTTCAAAAAAATATTTTCCGCCGGTTAAGTTGTTGAGGGCTGATTTCTTGTCCTGTGATAAAAAGCCTTCTGTTTCGACTGCCAAACCTTTCAGGGGAGCATTTGCAACCGGTTGGCACCATTTTTGAGTGAATTGCCAAAAGTCAGATTTTTGCTGGAATTGTGACCCCGGGGCTTAGGGATTTTTTCAAAAAAATATTTTCCGCCGGTTAAGTTGTTGAGGGCTGATTTCTTGTCCTGTGATAAAAAGCCTTCTGTTTCGACTGCCAAACCTTTCAGGGGAGCATTTGCAGCCGGTTGGCACCATTTTTGAGTGAATTGCCAAAAGTCAGATTTTTGCTGAAATTGTGACCCCGGGGCTTAGGGATTTTTTTCAAAAAAATATTTTCCGCAGGTTAGGTTTTCGAGGGCTGATTTCTTGTCCTGTGATAAAAAGACTTCTGTTTCCATCGCCAAAGCTTTCAGGGGAGCTTTTGCAGCCTGCTACCACCATTTTTGAGTGAATTGCCAAAAGTCAGATTTTTGCTGAAATTGTGACCCCGGGGCTTAGGGATTTTTTCAAAAAAATATTTTCCGCCGGTTAAGTTGTTGAGGGCTGATTTCTTGTCCTGTGATAAAAAGCCTTCTGTTTCCATCGTCAAAGCTTTCAGGGGAGCATTTGAAACCGGTTGGCACCATTTTTGAGTGAATTGCCAAAAGTCAGATTTTTGCTGAAATTGTGACCCCGGGGCTTAGGGATTTTTTCAAAAAAATATTTTCCGCCGGTTAGGTTTTCGAGGGCTGATTTCTTGTCCTGTGATAAAAAGCCTTCTGTTTCGACTGGCAAACCTTTCAGGGGAGCACTTGCAACCGGTTGGCACCATTTTAGAGTGAATTGCCAAAAGTCAGATTTTTGCTGAAATTGTGACCCCGGGGCTTAGGGATTTTTTCAAAAAAATATTTTCCGCAGGTTAGGTTTTCGAGGGCTGATTTCTTGTCCTGTGATAAAAAGCCTTCTGTTTCGACAGACAAACCTTTCAGGGGTGCATTTGCAACCGGTTGGCACCATTTTTGAGTGAATTGCCAAAAGTCAGATTTTTGCTGAAATTGTGACCCCGGGGCTTAGGGATTTTTTCAAAAAAATATTTTCCGCAGGTTAGGTTTTCGAGGGCTGATTTCTTGTCCTGTGCTAAAAAGCCTTCTGTTTCCATCGCCAAAGCTTTCAGGGGAGCATTTGCAACCGGTTGGCACCATTTTTGAGTGAATTGCCAAAAGTCAGATTTTTGCTGAAATTGTGACCCCGGGGCTTAGAGATTTTTTCAAAAAAATATTTTCCGCCGGTTCAGTTGTTGAGGGCTGATTTCTTGTCCTGTGACAAAAAGCCTTCTGTTTCGACTGCCAAACCTTTCAGGGGAGAATTTGCAACGTGCTGGCACCATTTTTGAATGAATTGCCAAAAGTCAGATTTTTGCTGGAATTGTGACCCCGGGGCTTAGGGATTTTTTCAAAAAAATATTTTCCGCCGGTTAAGTTGTTGAGGGCTGATTTCTTGTCCTGTGATAAAAAGCCTTCTGTTTCGACTGCCAAACCTTTCAGGGGAGCATTTGCAGCCGGTTGGCACCATTTTTGAGTGAATTGCCAAAAGTCAGATTTTTGCTGAAATTGTGACCCCGGGGCTTAGGGATTTTTTTCAAAAAAATATTTTCCGCCGGTTAAGTTGTTGAGGGCTGATTTCTTGTCCTGTGATAAAAAGCCTTCTGTTTCGACTGACAAACCTTTCAGGGGAGCATTTGCAACCGGTTGGCACCCATTTTTGAGTGAATTGCCAAAAGTCAGATTTTTGCTGAAATTGTGACCCCGGGGCTTAGGGATTTTTTCAAAAAAATATTTTCCGCCGGTTAGGTTTTCGAGGGCTGATTTCTTGTCCTGTGATTAAAAAGCCTTCTGTTTCGACTGCCAAACCTTTCAGGGGAGCATTTGCAACCGGTTGGCACCATTTTTGAGTGAATTGCCAAAAGTCAGATTTTTGCTGAAATTGTGACCCCGGGGCTTAGAGATTTTTTCAAAAAAATATTTTCCGCCGGTTCAGTTGTTGAGGGCTGATTTCTTGTCCTGTGACAAAAAGCCTTCTGTTTCGACTGCCAAACCTTTCAGGGGAGAATTTGCAACGTGCTGGCACCATTTTTTAGTGAATTGCCAAAAGTCAGATTTTTGCTGAAATTGTGACCCCGGGGCTTAGGGATTTTTTCAAAAAAATATTTTCCGCTGGTTAAGTTGTTGAGGGCTGATTTCTTGTCCTGTGATAAAAAGCCTTCTGTTTCGACTGCCAAACCTTTCAGGGGAGCATTTGCAACCGGTTGGCACCATTTTTGAGTGAATTGCCAAAAGTCAGATTTTTGCTGGAATTGTGACCCCGGGGCTTAGGGATTTTTTCAAAAAAATATTTTCCGCCGGTTAAGTTGTTGAGGGCTGATTTCTTGTCCTGTGATAAAAAGCCTTCTGTTTCGACTGCCAAACCTTTCAGGGGAGCATTTGCAGCCGGTTGGCACCATTTTTGAGTGAATTGCCAAAAGTCAGATTTTTGCTGAAATTGTGACCCCGGGGCTTAGGGATTTTTTTCAAAAAAATATTTTCCGCAGGTTAGGTTTTCGAGGGCTGATTTCTTGTCCTGTGATAAAAAGACTTCTGTTTCCATCGCCAAAGCTTTCAGGGGAGCTTTTGCAGCCTGCTACCACCATTTTTGAGTGAATTGCCAAAAGTCAGATTTTTGCTGAAATTGTGACCCCGGGGCTTAGGGATTTTTTCAAAAAAATATTTTCCGCCGGTTAAGTTGTTGAGGGCTGATTTCTTGTCCTGTGATAAAAAGCCTTCTGTTTCCATCGTCAAAGCTTTCAGGGGAGCATTTGCAACCGGTTGGCACCATTTTTGAGTGAATTGCCAAAAGTCAGATTTTTGCTGAAATTGTGACCCTGGGGCTTAGGGATTTTTTCAACAAAATATTTTCCGCCGGTTAGGTTTTCGAGGGCTGATTTCTTGTCCTGTGATAAAAAGCCTTCTGTTTCGACTGGCAAACCTTTCAGGGGAGCACTTGCAACCGGTTGGCACCATTTTAGAGTGAATTGCCAAAAGTCAGATTTTTGCTGAAATTGTGACCCCGGGGCTTAGGGATTTTTTCAAAAAAATATTTTCCGCAGGTTAGGTTATCGAGGGCTGATTTCTTGTCCTGTGATAAAAAGCCTTCTGTTTCGACAGACAAACCTTTCAGGGGAGCATTTGCAGCCGGTTGGCACCATTTTTGAGTGAATTGCCAAAAGTCAGATTTTTGCTGAAATTGTGACCCCGGGGCTTAGGGATTTTTTTCAAAAAAATATTTTCCGCAGGTTAGGTTTTCGAGGGCTGATTTCTTGTCCTGTGATAAAAAGACTTCTGTTTCCATCGCCAAAGCTTTCAGGGGAGCTTTTGCAGCCTGCTACCACCATTTTTGAGTGAATTGCCAAAAGTCAGATTTTTGCTGAAATTGTGACCCCGGGGCTTAGGGATTTTTTCAAAAAAATATTTTCCGCCGGTTAAGTTGTTGAGGGCTAATTTCTTGTCCTGTGATAAAAAGCCTTCTGTTTCCATCGTCAAAGCTTTCAGGGGAGCATTTGCAACCGGTTGGCACCATTTTTGAGTGAATTGCCAAAAGTCAGATTTTTGCTGAAATTGTGACCCCAGGGTTTAGGGATTTTTTCAAAAAAATATTTTCCGCCGGTTAGGTTTTCGAGGGCTGATTTCTTGTCCTGTGATAAAAAGCCTTCTGTTTCGACAGACAAACCTTTCAGGGGAGCATTTGCAACCGGTTGGCACCATTTTTGAGTGAATTGCCAAAAGTCAGATTTTTGCTGAAATTGTGACCCCGGGGCTTAGGGATTTTTTCAAAAAAATATTTTCCGCAGGTTAGGTTTTCGAGGGCTGATTTCTTGTCCTGTGATAAAAAGCCTTCTGTTTCGACTGACAAACCTTTCAGGGGAGCATTTGCAACCGGTTGGCACCCATTTTTGAGTGAATTGCCAAAAGTCAGATTTTTGCTGGAATTGTGACCCCGGGGCTTAGGGATTTTTTCAAAAAAATATTTTCCGCCGGTTAAGTTGTTGAGGGCTGATTTCTTGTCCTGTGATAAAAAGCCTTCTGTTTCGACTGCCAAACCTTTCAGGGGAGCATTTGCAGCCGGTTGGCACCATTTTTGAGTGAATTGCCAAAAGTCAGATTTTTGCTGAAATTGTGACCCCAGGGCTTAGGGATTTTTTCAAAAAAATATTTTCCGCAGGTTACGTTTTCGAGGGCTGATTTCTTGTCCTGTGATAAAAAGGCTTCTGTTTCCATCGCCGAAGCTTTCAGGGGAGCTTTTGCAACCTGCTGGCACCATTTTTGAGTGAATTGCCAAAAGTCAGATTTTTGCTGAAATTGTGACCCCGGGGCTTAGGGATTTTTTCAAAAAAATATTTTCCGCAGGTTAGGTTTTCGAGGGCTGATTTCTTGTCCTGTGCTAAAAAGCCTTCTGTTTCCATCGCCAAAGCTTTCAGGGGAGCATTTGCAACCGGTTGGCACCATTTTTGAGTGAATTGCCAAAAGTCAGATTTTTGCTGAAATTGTGACCCCGGGGCTTAGAGATTTTTTCAAAAAAATATTTTCCGCCGGTTCAGTTGTTGAGGGCTGATTTCTTGTCCTGTGACAAAAAGCCTTCTGTTTCGACTGCCAAACCTTTCAGGGGAGAATTTGCAACGTGCTGGCACCATTTTTGAGTGAATTGCCAAAAGTCAGATTTTTGCTGAAATTGTGACCCCGGGGCTTAGGGATTTTTTCAAAAAAATATTTTCCGCCGGTTAAGTTGTTGAGGGCTGATTTCTTGTCCTGTGATAAAAAGCCTTCTGTTTCGACTGCCAAACCTTTCAGGGGAGCATTTGCAGCCGGTTGGCACCATTTTTGAGTGAATTGCCAAAAGTCAGATTTTTGCTGAAATTGTGACCCCGGGGCTTAGGGATTTTTTTCAAAAAAATATTTTCCGCAGGTTAGGTTTTCGAGGGCTGATTTCTTGTCCTGTGATAAAAAGACTTCTGTTTCCATCGCCAAAGCTTTCAGGGGAGCTTTTGCAGCCTGCTACCACCATTTTTGAGTGAATTGCCAAAAGTCAGATTTTTGCTGAAATTGTGACCCCGGGGCTTAGGGATTTTTTCAAAAAAATATTTTCCGCCGGTTAAGTTGTTGAGGGCTGATTTCTTGTCCTGTGATAAAAAGCCTTCTGTTTCCATCGTCAAAGCTTTCAGGGGAGCATTTGAAACCGGTTGGCACCATTTTTGAGTGAATTGCCAAAAGTCAGATTTTTGCTGAAATTGTGACCCCGGGGCTTAGGGATTTTTTCAAAAAAATATTTTCCGCCGGTTAGGTTTTCGAGGGCTGATTTCTTGTCCTGTGATAAAAAGCCTTCTGTTTCGACTGGCAAACCTTTCAGGGGAGCACTTGCAACCGGTTGGCACCATTTTAGAGTGAATTGCCAAAAGTCAGATTTTTGCTGAAATTGTGACCCCGGGGCTTAGGGATTTTTTCAAAAAAATATTTTCCGCAGGTTAGGTTTTCGAGGGCTGATTTCTTGTCCTGTGATAAAAAGCCTTCTGTTTCGACAGACAAACCTTTCAGGGGAGCATTTGCAACCGGTTGGCACCATTTTTGAGTGAATTGCCAAAAGTCAGATTTTTGCTGAAATTGTGACCCCGGGGCTTAGGGATTTTTTCAAAAAAATATTTTCCGCAGGTTAGGTTTTCGAGGGCTGATTTCTTGTCCTGTGCTAAAAAGCCTTCTGTTTCCATCGCCAAAGCTTTCAGGGGAGCATTTGCAACCGGTTGGCACCATTTTTGAGTGAATTGCCAAAAGTCAGATTTTTGCTGAAATTGTGACCCCGGGGCTTAGAGATTTTTTCAAAAAAATATTTTCCGCCGGTTCAGTTGTTGAGGGCTGATTTCTTGTCCTGTGACAAAAAGCCTTCTGTTTCGACTGCCAAACCTTTCAGGGGAGAATTTGCAACGTGCTGGCACCATTTTTGAATGAATTGCCAAAAGTCAGATTTTTGCTGGAATTGTGACCCCGGGGCTTAGGGATTTTTTCAAAAAAATATTTTCCGCCGGTTAAGTTGTTGAGGGCTGATTTCTTGTCCTGTGATAAAAAGCCTTCTGTTTCGACTGCCAAACCTTTCAGGGGAGCATTTGCAGCCGGTTGGCACCATTTTTGAGTGAATTGCCAAAAGTCAGATTTTTGCTGAAATTGTGACCCCGGGGCTTAGGGATTTTTTTCAAAAAAATATTTTCCGCCGGTTAAGTTGTTGAGGGCTGATTTCTTGTCCTGTGATAAAAAGCCTTCTGTTTCGACTGCCAAACCTTTCAGGGGAGCATTTGCAGCCGGTTGGCACCATTTTTGAGTGAATTGCCAAAAGTCAGATTTTTGCTGAAATTGTGACCCCGGGGCTTAGGGATTTTTTTCAAAAAAATATTTTCTGCCGGTTAAGTTGTTGAGGGCTGATTTCTTGTCCTGTGATAAAAAGCCTTCTGTTTCGACTGCCAAACCTTTCAGGGGAGCATTTGCAGCCGGTTGGCACCATTTTTGAGTGAATTGCCAAAAGTCAGATTTTTGCTGAAATTGTGACCCCGGGGATTAGGGATTTTTTTCAAAAAAATATTTTCCGCAGGTTAGGTTTTCGAGGGCTGATTTCTTGTCCTGTGATAAAAAGACTTCTGTTTCCATCGCCAAAGCTTTCAGGGGAGCTTTTGCAGCCTGCTACCACCATTTTTGAGTGAATTGCCAAAAGTCAGATTTTTGCTGAAATTGTGACCCCGGGGCTTAGGGATTTTTTCAAAAAAATATTTTCCGCCGGTTAAGTTGTTGAGGGCTGATTTCTTGTCCTGTGATAAAAAGCCTTCTGTTTCCATCGTCAAAGCTTTCAGGGGAGCATTTGCAACCGGTTGGCACCATTTTTGAGTGAATTGCCAAAAGTCAGATTTTTGCTGAAATTGTGACCCCGGGGCTTAGGGATTTTTTCAAAAAAATATTTTCCGCCGGTTAGGTTTTCGAGGGCTGATTTCTTGTCCTGTGATAAAAAGCCTTCTTTTTCGACTGGCAAACCTTTCAGGGGAGCACTTGCAACCGGTTGGCACCATTTTAGAGTGAATTGCCAAAAGTCAGATTTTTGCTGAAATGGTGACCACGGGGCTTAGGGATTTTTTCAAAAAAATATTTTCCGCAGGTTAGGTTTTCGAGGGCTGATTTCTTGTCCTGTGATAAAAAGCCTTCTGTTTCGACAGACAAACCTTTCAGGGGAGCATTTGCAACCGGTTGGCACCATTTTTGAGTGAATTGCCAAAAGTCAGATTTTTGCTGAAATTGTGACCCCGGGGATTAGGGATTTTTTTCAAAAAAATATTTTCCGCAGGTTAGGTTTTCGAGGGCTGATTTCTTGTCCTGTGATAAAAAGACTTCTGTTTCCATCGCCAAAGCTTTCAGGGGAGCTTTTGCAGCCTGCTACCACCATTTTTGAGTGAATTGCCAAAAGTCAGATTTTTGCTGAAATTGTGACCCCGGGGCTTAGGGATTTTTTCAAAAAAATATTTTCCGCCGGTTAAGTTGTTGAGGGCTGATTTCTTGTCCTGTGATAAAAAGCCTTCTGTTTCCATCGTCAAAGCTTTCAGGGGAGCATTTGCAACCGGTTGGCACCATTTTTGAGTGAATTGCCAAAAGTCAGATTTTTGCTGAAATTGTGACCCTGGGGCTTAGGGATTTTTTCAACAAAATATTTTCCGCCGGTTAGGTTTTCGAGGGCTGATTTCTTGTCCTGTGATAAAAAGCCTTCTGTTTCGACTGGCAAACCTTTCAGGGGAGCACTTGCAACCGGTTGGCACCATTTTAGAGTGAATTGCCAAAAGTCAGATTTTTGCTGAAATTGTGACCCCGGGGCTTAGGGATTTTTTCAAAAAAATATTTTCCGCAGGTTAGGTTTTCGAGGGCTGATTTCTTGTCCTGTGATAAAAAGCCTTCTGTTTCGACAGACAAACCTTTCAGGGGAGCATTTGCAGCCGGTTGGCACCATTTTTGAGTGAATTGCCAAAAGTCAGATTTTTGCTGAAATTGTGACCCCGGGGCTTAGGGATTTTTTTCAAAAAAATATTTTCCGCAGGTTAGGTTTTCGAGGGCTGATTTCTTGTCCTGTGATAAAAAGACTTCTGTTTCCATCGCCAAAGCTTTCAGGGGAGCTTTTGCAGCCTGCTACCACCATTTTTGAGTGAATTGCCAAAAGTCAGATTTTTGCTGAAATTGTGACCCCGGGGCTTAGGGATTTTTTCAAAAAAATATTTTCCGCCGGTTAAGTTGTTGAGGGCTAATTTCTTGTCCTGTGATAAAAAGCCTTCTGTTTCCATCGTCAAAGCTTTCAGGGGAGCATTTGCAACCGGTTGGCACCATTTTTGAGTGAATTGCCAAAAGTCAGATTTTTGCTGAAATTGTGACCCCAGGGTTTAGGGATTTTTTCAAAAAAATATTTTCCGCCGGTTAGGTTTTCGAGGGCTGATTTCTTGTCCTGTGATAAAAAGCCTTCTGTTTCGACAGACAAACCTTTCAGGGGAGCATTTGCAACCGGTTGGCACCATTTTTGAGTGAATTGCCAAAAGTCAGATTTTTGCTGAAATTGTGACCCCGGGGCTTAGGGATTTTTTCAAAAAAATATTTTCCGCAGGTTAGGTTTTCGAGGGCTGATTTCTTGTCCTGTGATAAAAAGCCTTCTGTTTCGACTGACAAACCTTTCAGGGGAGCATTTGCAACCGGTTGGCACCCATTTTTGAGTGAATTGCCAAAAGTCAGATTTTTGCTGGAATTGTGACCCCGGGGCTTAGGGATTTTTTCAAAAAAATATTTTCCGCCGGTTAAGTTGTTGAGGGCTGATTTCTTGTCCTGTGATAAAAAGCCTTCTGTTTCGACTGCCAAACCTTTCAGGGGAGCATTTGCAGCCGGTTGGCACCATTTTTGAGTGAATTGCCAAAAGTCAGATTTTTGCTGAAATTGTGACCCCAGGGCTTAGGGATTTTTTCAAAAAAATATTTTCCGCAGGTTACGTTTTCGAGGGCTGATTTCTTGTCCTGTGATAAAAAGGCTTCTGTTTCCATCGCCGAAGCTTTCAGGGGAGCTTTTGCAACCTGCTGGCACCATTTTTGAGTGAATTGCCAAAAGTCAGATTTTTGCTGAAATTGTGACCCCGGGGCTTAGGGATTTTTTCAAAAAAATATTTTCCGCAGGTTAGGTTTTCGAGGGCTGATTTCTTGTCCTGTGCTAAAAAGCCTTCTGTTTCCATCGCCAAAGCTTTCAGGGGAGCATTTGCAACCGGTTGGCACCATTTTTGAGTGAATTGCCAAAAGTCAGATTTTTGCTGAAATTGTGACCCCGGGGCTTAGAGATTTTTTCAAAAAAATATTTTCCGCCGGTTCAGTTGTTGAGGGCTGATTTCTTGTCCTGTGACAAAAAGCCTTCTGTTTCGACTGCCAAACCTTTCAGGGGAGAATTTGCAACGTGCTGGCACCATTTTTGAGTGAATTGCCAAAAGTCAGATTTTTGCTGAAATTGTGACCCCGGGGCTTAGGGATTTTTTCAAAAAAATATTTTCCGCCGGTTAAGTTGTTGAGGGCTGATTTCTTGTCCTGTGATAAAAAGCCTTCTGTTTCGACTGCCAAACCTTTCAGGGGAGCATTTGCAACCGGTTGGCACCATTTTTGAGTGAATTGCCAAAAGTCAGATTTTTGCTGGAATTGTGACCCCGGGGCTTAGGGATTTTTTCAAAAAAATATTTTCCGCCGGTTAAGTTGTTGAGGGCTGATTTCTTGTCCTGTGATAAAAAGCCTTCTGTTTCGACTCCCAAACCTTTCAGGGGAGCATTTGCAGCCGGTTGGCACCATTTTTGAGTGAATTGCCAAAAGTCAGATTTTTGCTGAAATTGTGACCCCGGGGCTTAGGGATTTTTTTCAAAAAAATATTTTCCGCAGGTTAGGTTTTCGAGGGCTGATTTCTTGTCCTGTGATAAAAAGACTTCTGTTTCCATCGCCAAAGCTTTCAGGGGAGCTTTTGCAGCCTGCTACCACCATTTTTGAGTGAATTGCCAAAAGTCAGATTTTTGCTGAAATTGTGACCCCGGGGCTTAGGGATTTTTTCAAAAAAATATTTTCCGCCGGTTAAGTTGTTGAGGGCTGATTTCTTGTCCTGTGATAAAAAGCCTTCTGTTTCCATCGTCAAAGCTTTCAGGGGAGCATTTGAAACCGGTTGGCACCATTTTTGAGTGAATTGCCAAAAGTCAGATTTTTGCTGAAATTGTGACCCCGGGGCTTAGGGATTTTTTCAAAAAAATATTTTCCGCCGGTTAGGTTTTCGAGGGCTGATTTCTTGTCCTGTGATAAAAAGCCTTCTGTTTCGACTGGCAAACCTTTCAGGGGAGCACTTGCAACCGGTTGGCACCATTTTAGAGTGAATTGCCAAAAGTCAGATTTTTGCTGAAATTGTGACCCCGGGGCTTAGGGATTTTTTCAAAAAAATATTTTCCGCCGGTTCAGTTGTTGAGGGCTGATTTCTTGTCCTGTGACAAAAAGCCTTCTGTTTCGACTGCCAAACCTTTCAGGGGAGCATTTGCAACCGGTTGGCACCATTTTTGAGTGAATTGCCAAAAGTCAGATTTTTGCTGGAATTGTGACCCCGGGGCTTAGGGATTTTTTCAAAAAAATATTTTCCGCAGGTTAGGTTTTCGAGGGCTGATTTCTTGTCCTGTGCTAAAAAGCCTTCTGTTTCCATCGCCAAAGCTTTCAGGGGAGCATTTGCAACCGGTTGGCACCATTTTTGAGTGAATTGCCAAAAGTCAGATTTTTGCTGAAATTGTGACCCCGGGGCTTAGAGATTTTTTCAAAAAAATATTTTCCGCCGGTTCAGTTGTTGAGGGCTGATTTCTTGTCCTGTGACAAAAAGCCTTCTGTTTCGACTGCCAAACCTTTCAGGGGAGAATTTGCAACGTGCTGGCACCATTTTTGAATGAATTGCCAAAAGTCAGATTTTTGCTGAAATTGTGACCCCGGGGCTTAGGGATTTTTTCAAAAAAATATTTTCTGCCGGTTAAGTTGTTGAGGGCTGATTTCTTGTCCTGTGATAAAAAGCCTTCTGTTTCGACTGCCAAACCTTTCAGGGGAGCATTTGCAACCGGTTGGCACCATTTTTGAGTGAATTGCCAAAAGTCAGATTTTTGCTGGAATTGTGACCCCGGGGCTTAGGGATTTTTTCAAAAAAATATTTTCCGCCGGTTAAGTTGTTGAGGGCTGATTTCTTGTCCTGTGCTAAAAAGCCTTCTGTTTCGACTGCCAATCCTTTCAGGGGAGAATTTGCAACGTGCTGGCACCATTTTTGAATGAATTGCCAAAAGTCAGATTTTTGCTGAAATTGTGACCCCGGGGCTTAGGGATTTTTTTCAAAAAAATATTTTCCGCTGGTTAAGTTGTTGAGGGCTGATTTCTTGTCCTGTGATAAAAAGCCTTCTGTTTCGACTGCCAAACCTTTCAGGGGAGCATTTGCAGCCGGTTGGCACCATTTTTGAGTGAATTGCCAAAAGTCAGATTTTTGCTGAAATTGTGACCCCGGGGCTTAGGGATTTTTTTCAAAAAAATATTTTCCGCAGGTTAGGTTTTCGAGGGCTGATTTCTTGTCCTGTGATAAAAAGACTTCTGTTTCCATCGCCAAAGCTTTCAGGGGAGCTTTTGCAGCCTGCTACCACCATTTTTGAGTGAATTGCCAAAAGTCAGATTTTTGCTGAAATTGTGACCCCGGGGCTTAGGGATTTTTTCAAAAAAATATTTTCCGCCGGTTAAGTTGTTGAGGGCTGATTTCTTGTCCTGTGATAAAAAGCCTTCTGTTTCCATCGTCAAAGCTTTCAGGGGAGCATTTGCAACCGGTTGGCACCATTTTTGAGTGAATTGCCAAAAGTCAGATTTTTGCTGAAATTGTGACCCCGGGGCTTAGGGATTTTTTCAAAAAAATATTTTCCGCCGGTTAGGTTTTCGAGGGCTGATTTCTTGTCCTGTGATAAAAAGCCTTCTGTTTCGACTGGCAAACCTTTCAGGGGAGCACTTGCAACCGGTTGGCACCATTTTAGAGTGAATTGCCAAAAGTCAGATTTTTGCTGAAATTGTGACCCCGGGGCTTAGGGATTTTTTCAAAAAAAATTTTTCCGCAGGTTAGGTTTTCGAGGGCTGATTTCTTGTCCTATTATAAAAAGCCTTCTGTTTCCATCGCCAAAGCTTTCAGGGGAGCCTTTGCAACCTGCTGGCACCATTTTTGAGTGAATTGCCAAAAGTCAGATTTTTGCTGAAATTGTGACCCCGGGGCTTAGGGATTTTTTCAAAAAAATATTTTCCGCCGGTTAAGTTGTTGAGGGCTGATTTCTTGTCCTGTGATAAAAAGCCTTCTGTTTCGACTGCCAAACCTTTCAGGGGAGCATTTGCAGCCGGTTGGCACCATTTTTGAGTGAATTGCCAAAAGTCAGATTTTTGCTGAAATTGTGACCCCGGGGCTTAGGGATTTTTTTCAAAAAAATATTTTCCGCAGGTTAGGTTTTCGAGGGCTGATTTCTTGTCCTGTGATAAAAAGACTTCTGTTTCCATCGCCAAAGCTTTCAGAGGAGCTTTTGCAGCCTGCTACCACCATTTTTGAGTGAATTGCCAAAAGTCAGATTTTTGCTGAAATTGTGACCCCGGGGCTTAGAGATTTTTTCAAAAAAATATTTTCCACCGGTTCAGTTGTTGAGGGCTGATTTCTTGTCCTGTGACAAAAAGCCTTCTGTTTCCATCGCCAAAGCTTTCAGGGGAGCATTTGCAACCGGTTGGCACCATTTTTGAGTGAATTGCCAAAAGTCAGATTTTTGCTGAAATTGTGACCCCGGGGCTTAGGGATTTTTTTCAAAAAAATATTTTCCGCAGGTTAGGTTTTCGAGGGCTGATTTCTTGTCCTGTGATAAAAAGACTTCTGTTTCCATCGCCAAAACTTTCAGGGGAGCTTTTGCAGCCTGCTACCACCATTTTTGAGTGAATTGCCAAAAGTCAGATTTTTGCTGAAATTGTGACCCCGGGGCTTAGGGATTTTTTCAAAAAAATATTTTCCGCCGGTTAAGTTGTTGAGGGCTGATTTCTTGTCCTGTGATAAAAAGCCTTCTGTTTCCATCGTCAAAGCTTTCAGGGGAGCATTTGCAACCGGTTGGCACCATTTTTGAGTGAATTGCCAAAAGTCAGATTTTTGCTGAAATTGTGACCCCGGGGCTTAGGGATTTTTTCAAAAAAATATTTTCCGCCGGTTAGGTTTTCGAGGGCTGATTTCTTGTCCTGTGATAAAAAGCCTTCTGTTTCGACTGGCAAACCTTTCAGGGGAGCACTTGCAACCGGTTGGCACCATTTTAGAGTGAATTGCCAAAAGTCAGATTTTTGCTGAAATTGTGACCCCGGGGCTTAGGGATTTTTTCAAAAAAATATTTTCCGCAGGTTAGGTTTTCGAGGGCTGATTTCTTGTCCTATTATAAAAAGCCTTCTGTTTCGACAGACAAACCTTTCAGGGGAGCATTTGCAACCGGTTGGCACCATTTTTGAGTGAATTGCCAAAAGTCAGATTTTTGCTGAAATTGTGACCCCGGGGCTTAGGGATTTTTTCAAAAAAATATTTTCCGCCGGTTAAGTTGTTGAGGGCTGATTTCTTGTCCTGTGATAAAAAGCCTTCTGTTTCGACTGCCAAACCTTTCAGGGGAGCATTTGCAGCCGGTTGGCACCATTTTTGTGTGAATTGCCAAAAGTCAGATTTTTGCTGAAATTGTGACCCCGGGGCTTAGGGATTTTTTCAAAAAAATATTTTCCGCCGGTTAAGTTGTTGAGGGCTGATTTCTTGTCCTGTGATAAAAAGCCTTCTGTTTCGACTGCCAAACCTTTCAGGGGAGCATTTGCAGCCGGTTGCTGAAATTGTGACCCCGGGGCTTAGGGATTTTTTTCAAAAAAATATTTTCCGCCGGTTAAGTTGTTGAGGGCTGATTTCTTGTCCTGTGATAAAAAGCCTTCTGTTTCGACTGCCAAACCTTTCAGGGGAGCATTTGCAGCCGGTTGGCACCATTTTTGAGTGAATTGCCAAAAGTCAGATTTTTGCTGAAATTGTGACCCCGGGGCTTAGGGATTTTTTTCAAAAAAATATTTTCCGCAGGTTAGGTTTTCGAGGGCTGATTTCTTGTCCTGTGATAAAAAGACTTCTGTTTCCATCGCCAAAGCTTTCAGGGGAGCTTTTGCAGCCTGCTACCACCATTTTTGAGTGAATTGCCAAAAGTCAGATTTTTGCTGAAATTGTGACCCCGGGGCTTAGAGATTTTTTCAAAAAAATATTTTCCACCGGTTCAGTTGTTGAGGGCTGATTTCTTGTCCTGTGACAAAAAGCCTTCTGTTTCGACTGCCAAACCTTTCAGGGGAGAATTTGCAACGTGCTGGCACCATTTTTGAATGAATTGCCAAAAGTCAGATTTTTGCTGAAATTGTGACCCCGGGGCTTAGGGATTTTTTCAAAAAAATATTTTCCGCCGGTTAAGTTGTTGAGGGCTGATTTCTTGTCCTGTGCTAAAAAGCCTTCTGTTTCCATCGCCAAAGCTTTCAGGGGAGCATTTGCAACCGGTTGGCACCATTTTTGAGTGAATTGCCAAAAGTCAGATTTTTGCTGAAATTGTGACCCCGGGGCTTAGGGATTTTTTTCAAAAAAATATTTTCCGCAGGTTAGGTTTTCGAGGGCTGATTTCTTGTCCTGTGATAAAAAGACTTCTGTTTCCATCGCCAAAGCTTTCAGGGGAGCTTTTGCAGCCTGCTACCACCATTTTTGAGTGAATTGCCAAAAGTCAGATTTTTGCTGAAATTGTGACCCCGGGGCTTAGGGATTTTTTCAAAAAAATATTTTCCGCCGGTTAAGTTGTTGAGGGCTGATTTCTTGTCCTGTGATAAAAAGCCTTCTGTTTCCATCGCCAAAGCTTTCAGGGGAGCATTTGCAACCGGTTGGCACCATTTTTGAGTGAATTGCCAAAAGTCAGATTTTTGCTGAAATTGTGACCCCGGGGCTTAGGGATTTTTTCCAAAAAATATTTTCCGCCGGTTAGGTTTTCGAGGGCTGATTTCTTGTCCTGTGATAAAAAGCCTTCTGTTTCGACTGGCAAACCTTTCAGGGGAGCACTTGCAACCGGTTGGCACCATTTTAGAGTGAATTGCCAAAAGTCAGATTTTTGCTGAAATTGTGACCCCGGGGCTTAGGGATTTTTTCAAAAAAATATTTTCCGCAGGTTAGGTTTTCGAGGGCTGATTTCTTGTCCTATTATAAAAAGCCTTCTGTTTCCATCGCCAAAGCTTTCAGGGGAGCCTTTGCAACCTGCTGGCACCATTTTTGAGTGAATTGCCAAAAGTCAGATTTTTGCTGAAATTGTGACCCCGGGGCTTAGGGATTTTTTCAAAAAAATATTTTCCGCCGGTTAAGTTGCTGAGGGCTGATTTCTTGTCCTGTGATAAAAAGCCTTCTGTTTCGACTGCCAAACCTTTCAGGGGAGCATTTGCAGCCGGTTGGCACCATTTTTGAATGAATTGCCAAAAGTCAGATTTTTGCTGAAATTGTGACCCCGGGGCTTAGGGATTTTTTTCAAAAAAATATTTTCCGCAGGTTAGGTTTTCGAGGGCTGATTTCTTGTCCTGTGATAAAAAGACTTCTGTTTCCATCGCCAAAGCTTTCAGGGGAGCTTTTGCAGCCTGCTACCACCATTTTTGAGTGAATTGCCAAAAGTCAGATTTTTGCTGAAATTGTGACCCCGGGGCTTAGAGATTTTTTCAAAAAAATATTTTCCACCGGTTCAGTTGTTGAGGGCTGATTTCTTGTCCTGTGACAAAAAGCCTTCTGTTTCGACTGCCAAACCTTTCAGGGGAGAATTTGCAACGTGCTGGCACCATTTTTGAATGAATTGCCAAAAGTCAGATTTTTGCTGAAATTGTGACCCCGGGGCTTAGGGATTTTTTCAAAAAAATATTTTCCGCCGGTTAAGTTGTTGAGGGCTGATTTCTTGTCCTGTGATAAAAAGCCTTCTGTTTCGACTGCCAAACCTTTCAGGGGAGCATTTGCAGCCGGTTGGCACCATTTTTGAGTGAATTGCCAAAAGTCAGATTTTTGCTGAAATTGTGACCCCGGGGCTTAGGGATTTTTTCAAAAAAATATTTTCCGCCGGTTAAGTTGTTGAGGGCTGATTTCTTGTCCTGTGATAAAAAGCCTTCTGTTTCGACTGCCAAACCTTTCAGGGGAGCATTTGCAGCCGGTTGCTGAAATTGTGACCCCGGGGCTTAGGGATTTTTTTCAAAAAAATATTTTCCGCCGGTTAAGTTGTTGAGGGCTGATTTCTTGTCCTGTGATAAAAAGCCTTCTGTTTCGACTGCCAAACCTTTCAGGGGAGCATTTGCAGCCGGTTGGCACCATTTTTGAGTGAATTGCCAAAAGTCAGATTTTTGCTGAAATTGTGACCCCGGGGCTTAGGGATTTTTTTCAAAAAAATATTTTCTGCAGGTTAGGTTTTCGAGGGCTGATTTCTTGTCCTGTGATAAAAAGACTTCTGTTTCCATCGCCAAAGCTTTCAGGGGAGCTTTTGCAGCCTGCTACCACCATTTTTGAGTGAATTGCCAAAAGTCAGATTTTTGCTGAAATTGTGACCCCGGGGCTTAGAGATTTTTTCAAAAAAATATTTTCCACCGGTTCAGTTGTTGAGGGCTGATTTCTTGTCCTGTGACAAAAAGCCTTCTGTTTCGACTGCCAAACCTTTCAGGGGAGAATTTGCAACGTGCTGGCACCATTTTTGAATGAATTGCCAAAAGTCAGATTTTTGCTGAAATTGTGACCCCGGGGCTTAGGGATTTTTTCAAAAAAATATTTTCCGCCGGTTAAGTTGTTGAGGGCTGATTTCTTGTCCTGTGCTAAAAAGCCTTCTGTTTCCATCGCCAAAGCTTTCAGGGGAGCATTTGCAACCGGTTGGCACCATTTTTGAGTGAATTGCCAAAAGTCAGATTTTTGCTGAAATTGTGACCCCGGGGCTTAGGGATTTTTTTCAAAAAAATATTTTCCGCAGGTTAGGTTTTCGAGGGCTGATTTCTTGTCCTGTGATAAAAAGACTTCTGTTTCCATCGCCAAAGCTTTCAGGGGAGCTTTTGCAGCCTGCTACCACCATTTTTGAGTGAATTGCCAAAAGTCAGATTTTTGCTGAAATTGTGACCCCGGGGCTTAGGGATTTTTTCAAAAAAATATTTTCCGCCGGTTAAGTTGTTGAGGGCTGATTTCTTGTCCTGTGATAAAAAGCCTTCTGTTTCCATCGCCAAAGCTTTCAGGGGAGCATTTGCAACCGGTTGGCACCATTTTTGAGTGAATTGCCAAAAGTCAGATTTTTGCTGAAATTGTGACCCCGGGGCTTAGGGATTTTTTCCAAAAAATATTTTCCGCCGGTTAGGTTTTCGAGGGCTGATTTCTTGTCCTGTGATAAAAAGCCTTCTGTTTCGACTGGCAAACCTTTCAGGGGAGCACTTGCAACCGGTTGGCACCATTTTAGAGTGAATTGCCAAAAGTCAGATTTTTGCTGAAATTGTGACCCCGGGGCTTAGGGATTTTTTCAAAAAAATATTTTCCGCAGGTTAGGTTTTCGAGGGCTGATTTCTTGTCCTATTATAAAAAGCCTTCTGTTTCCATCGCCAAAGCTTTCAGGGGAGCCTTTGCAACCTGCTGGCACCATTTTTGAGTGAATTGCCAAAAGTCAGATTTATGCTGAAATTGTGACCCCGGGGCTTAGGGATTTTTTCAAAAAAATATTTTCCGCCGGTTAAGTTGCTGAGGGCTGATTTCTTGTCCTGTGATAAAAAGCCTTCTGTTTCGACTGCCAAACCTTTCAGGGGAGCATTTGCAGCCGGTTGGCACCATTTTTGAATGAATTGCCAAAAGTCAGATTTTTGCTGAAATTGTGACCCCGGGGCTTAGGGATTTTTTTCAAAAAAATATTTTCCGCCGGTTAAGTTGTTGAGGGCTGATTTCTTGTCCTGTGATAAAAAGCCTTCTGTTTCGACTGCCAAACCTTTCAGGGGAGCATTTGCAGCCGGTTGCTGAAATTGTGACCCCGGGGCTTAGGGATTTTTTTCAAAAAAATATTTTCCGCCGGTTAAGTTGTTGAGGGCTGATTTCTTGTCCTGTGATAAAAAGCCTTCTGTTTCGACTGCCAAACCTTTCAGGGGAGCATTTGCAGCCGGTTGGCACCATTTTTGAGTGAATTGCCAAAAGTCAGATTTTTGCTGAAATTGTGACCCCGGGGCTTAGGGATTTTTTTCAAAAAAATATTTTCCGCAGGTTAGGTTTTCGAGGGCTGATTTCTTGTCCTGTGATAAAAAGACTTCTGTTTCCATCGCCAAAGCTTTCAGGGGAGCTTTTGCAGCCTGCTACCACCATTTTTGAGTGAATTGCCAAAAGTCAGATTTTTGCTGAAATTGTGACCCCGGGGCTTAGAGATTTTTTCAAAAAAATATTTTCCACCGGTTCAGTTATTGAGGGCTGATTTCTTGTCCTGTGACAAAAAGCCTTCTGTTTCGACTGCCAAACCTTTCAGGGGAGAATTTGCAACGTGCTGGCACCATTTTTGAATGAATTGCCAAAAGTCAGATTTTTGCTGAAATTGTGACCCCGGGGCTTAGGGATTTTTTCAAAAAAATATTTTCCGCCGGTTAAGTTGTTGAGGGCTGATTTCTTGTCCTGTGCTAAAAAGCCTTCTGTTTCCATCGCCAAAGCTTTCAGGGGAGCATTTGCAACCGGTTGGCACCATTTTTGAGTGAATTGCCAAAAGTCAGATTTTTGCTGAAATTGTGACCCCGGGGCTTAGGGATTTTTTTCAAAAAAATATTTTCCGCAGGTTAGGTTTTCGAGGGCTGATTTCTTGTCCTGTGATAAAAAGACTTCTGTTTCCATCGCCAAAGCTTTCAGGGGAGCTTTTGCAGCCTGCTACCACCATTTTTGAGTGAATTGCCAAAAGTCAGATTTTTGCTGAAATTGTGACCCCGGGGCTTAGGGATTTTTTCAAAAAAATATTTTCCGCCGGTTAAGTTGTTGAGGGCTGATTTCTTGTCCTGTGATAAAAAGCCTTCTGTTTCCATCGCCAAAGCTTTCAGGGGAGCATTTGCAACCGGTTGGCACCATTTTTGAGTGAATTGCCAAAAGTCAGATTTTTGCTGAAATTGTGACCCCGGGGCTTAGGGATTTTTTCCAAAAAATATTTTCCGCCGGTTAGGTTTTCGAGGGCTGATTTCTTGTCCTGTGATAAAAAGCCTTCTGTTTCGACTGGCAAACCTTTCAGGGGAGCACTTGCAACCGGTTGGCACCATTTTAGAGTGAATTGCCAAAAGTCAGATTTTTGCTGAAATTGTGACCCCGGGGCTTAGGGATTTTTTCAAAAAAATATTTTCCGCAGGTTAGGTTTTCGAGGGCTGATTTCTTGTCCTATTATAAAAAGCCTTCTGTTTCCATCGCCAAAGCTTTCAGGGGAGCCTTTGCAACCTGCTGGCACCATTTTTGAGTGAATTGCCAAAAGTCAGATTTTTGCTGAAATTGTGACCCCGGGGCTTAGGGATTTTTTCAAAAAAATATTTTCCGCCGGTTAAGTTGCTGAGGGCTGATTTCTTGTCCTGTGATAAAAAGCCTTCTGTTTCGACTGCCAAACCTTTCAGGGGAGCATTTGCAGCCGGTTGGCACCATTTTTGAATGAATTGCCAAAAGTCAGATTTTTGCTGAAATTGTGACCCCGGGGCTTAGGGATTTTTTTCAAAAAAATATTTTCCGCAGGTTAGGTTTTCGAGGGCTGATTTCTTGTCCTGTGATAAAAAGACTTCTGTTTCCATCGCCAAAGCTTTCAGGGGAGCTTTTGCAGCCTGCTACCACCATTTTTGAGTGAATTGCCAAAAGTCAGATTTTTGCTGAAATTGTGACCCCGGGGCTTAGAGATTTTTTCAAAAAAATATTTTCCACCGGTTCAGTTGTTGAGGGCTGATTTCTTGTCCTGTGACAAAAAGCCTTCTGTTTCGACTGCCAAACCTTTCAGGGGAGAATTTGCAACGTGCTGGCACCATTTTTGAATGAATTGCCAAAAGTCAGATTTTTGCTGAAATTGTGACCCCGGGGCTTAGGGATTTTTTCAAAAAAATATTTTCCGCCGGTTAAGTTGTTGAGGGCTGATTTCTTGTCCTGTGATAAAAAGCCTTCTGTTTCGACTGCCAAACCTTTCAGGGGAGCATTTGCAGCCGGTTGGCACCATTTTTGAGTGAATTGCCAAAAGTCAGATTTTTGCTGAAATTGTGACCCCGGGGCTTAGGGATTTTTTCAAAAAAATATTTTCCGCCGGTTAAGTTGTTGAGGGCTGATTTCTTGTCCTGTGATAAAAAGCCTTCTGTTTCGACTGCCAAACCTTTCAGGGGAGCATTTGCAGCCGGTTGGCACCATTTTTGAGTGAATTGCCAAAAGTCAGATTTTTGCTGAAATTGTGACCCCGGGGCTTAGGGATTTTTTCAAAAAAATATTTTCCGCCGGTTAAGTTGTTGAGGGCTGATTTCTTGTCCTGTGATAAAAAGCCTTCTGTTTCGACTGCCAAACCTTTCAGGGGAGCATTTGCAGCCGGTTGCTGAAATTGTGACCCCGGGGCTTAGGGATTTTTTTCAAAAAAATATTTTCTGCCGGTTAAGTTGTTGAGGGCTGATTTCTTGTCCTGTGATAAAAAGCCTTCTGTTTCGACTGCCAAACCTTTCAGGGGAGCATTTGCAGCCGGTTGGCACCATTTTTGAGTGAATTGCCAAAAGTCAGATTTTTGCTGAAATTGTGACCCCGGGGCTTAGGGATTTTTTTCAAAAAAATATTTTCTGCAGGTTAGGTTTTCGAGGGCTGATTTCTTGTCCTGTGATAAAAAGACTTCTGTTTCCATCGCCAAAGCTTTCAGGGGAGCTTTTGCAGCCTGCTACCACCATTTTTGAGTGAATTGCCAAAAGTCAGATTTTTGCTGAAATTGTGACCCCGGGGCTTAGAGATTTTTTCAAAAAAATATTTTCCACCGGTTCAGTTGTTGAGGGCTGATTTCTTGTCCTGTGACAAAAAGCCTTCTGTTTCGACTGCCAAACCTTTCAGGGGAGAATTTGCAACGTGCTGGCACCATTTTTGAATGAATTGCCAAAAGTCAGATTTTTGCTGAAATTGTGACCCCGGGGCTTAGGGATTTTTTCAAAAAAATATTTTCCGCCGGTTAAGTTGTTGAGGGCTGATTTCTTGTCCTGTGCTAAAAAGCCTTCTGTTTCCATCGCCAAAGCTTTCAGGGGAGCATTTGCAACCGGTTGGCACCATTTTTGAGTGAATTGCCAAAAGTCAGATTTTTGCTGAAATTGTGACCCCGGGGCTTAGGGATTTTTTTCAAAAAAATATTTTCCGCAGGTTAGGTTTTCGAGGGCTGATTTCTTGTCCTGTGATAAAAAGACTTCTGTTTCCATCGCCAAAGCTTTCAGGGGAGCTTTTGCAGCCTGCTACCACCATTTTTGAGTGAATTGCCAAAAGTCAGATTTTTGCTGAAATTGTGACCCCGGGGCTTAGGGATTTTTTCAAAAAAATATTTTCCGCCGGTTAAGTTGTTGAGGGCTGATTTCTTGTCCTGTGATAAAAAGCCTTCTGTTTCCATCGCCAAAGCTTTCAGGGGAGCATTTGCAACCGGTTGGCACCATTTTTGAGTGAATTGCCAAAAGTCAGATTTTTGCTGAAATTGTGACCCCGGGGCTTAGGGATTTTTTCCAAAAAATATTTTCCGCCGGTTAGGTTTTCGAGGGCTGATTTCTTGTCCTGTGATAAAAAGCCTTCTGTTTCGACTGGCAAACCTTTCAGGGGAGCACTTGCAACCGGTTGGCACCATTTTAGAGTGAATTGCCAAAAGTCAGATTTTTGCTGAAATTGTGACCCCGGGGCTTAGGGATTTTTTCAAAAAAATATTTTCCGCAGGTTAGGTTTTCGAGGGCTGATTTCTTGTCCTATTATAAAAAGCCTTCTGTTTCCATCGCCAAAGCTTTCAGGGGAGCCTTTGCAACCTGCTGGCACCATTTTTGAGTGAATTGCCAAAAGTCAGATTTTTGCTGAAATTGTGACCCCGGGGCTTAGGGATTTTTTCAAAAAAATATTTTCCGCCGGTTAAGTTGCTGAGGGCTGATTTCTTGTCCTGTGATAAAAAGCCTTCTGTTTCGACTGCCAAACCTTTCAGGGGAGCATTTGCAGCCGGTTGGCACCATTTTTGAATGAATTGCCAAAAGTCAGATTTTTGCTGAAATTGTGACCCCGGGGCTTAGGGATTTTTTTCAAAAAAATATTTTCCGCCGGTTAAGTTGTTGAGGGCTGATTTCTTGTCCTGTGATAAAAAGCCTTCTGTTTCGACTGCCAAACCTTTCAGGGGAGCATTTGCAGCCGGTTGCTGAAATTGTGACCCCGGGGCTTAGGGATTTTTTTCAAAAAAATATTTTCCGCCGGTTAAGTTGTTGAGGGCTGATTTCTTGTCCTGTGATAAAAAGCCTTCTGTTTCGACTGCCAAACCTTTCAGGGGAGCATTTGCAGCCGGTTGGCACCATTTTTGAGTGAATTGCCAAAAGTCAGATTTTTGCTGAAATTGTGACCCCGGGGCTTAGGGATTTTTTTCAAAAAAATATTTTCCGCAGGTTAGGTTTTCGAGGGCTGATTTCTTGTCCTGTGATAAAAAGACTTCTGTTTCCATCGCCAAAGCTTTCAGGGGAGCTTTTGCAGCCTGCTACCACCATTTTTGAGTGAATTGCCAAAAGTCAGATTTTTGCTGAAATTGTGACCCCGGGGCTTAGAGATTTTTTCAAAAAAATATTTTCCACCGGTTCAGTTATTGAGGGCTGATTTCTTGTCCTGTGACAAAAAGCCTTCTGTTTCGACTGCCAAACCTTTCAGGGGAGAATTTGCAACGTGCTGGCACCATTTTTGAATGAATTGCCAAAAGTCAGATTTTTGCT